>NC_066240.1:13244596-13556458 GCF_024542735.1 Bombus huntii | reverse complement strand
GCATCGTTAATAACGAATGGACTGCGGATGTTTGTGCTTTTATGAAAGATCGTAAACTGTACAGAATATGCATAATATACAGATATATATATATGATGCTGAGAGTATAATACTTACTTAAAAAATTACTTGAAATTGGTAATTGTTTGCATATGTGAGTATTAGTAACTTTTACATTAAAGATCTTCTATCATGTTGGTAAGAGTCATTAATCATAGAATATAAAAACGGTTCCACTTATAAGATAAAAGATAAGAGATTAAAGATAAGAGTAGCTATCTAAATATGTATTTTAATTGGAAATCAATCTCTGTGTATGTATGATTCCGCTTTTTTAATTGTACCCATAATGTAATTAATTATACCCATGTAAATTCGCATGAACATCCGTATTCCAACAGTAAATATCGCAAACCCTGGAAACACCAGAAACGTGGCGTACTTACAAAGCAACACCGTACACGTGTAAAATGAAACATATAGAAGATATGACACTCTATCTAAAGAATATTATATTTTCCTACGAATTATCAGAAGAGAGATCAGTTCCTACGAATAATGGTCCTCTTTCAATTTAAAATTCGAACAAAATGTTAAAACGTTAAGAGCATCTGATGCTATTAACAATGTGTGTGTAGAAGCACGACGAAGGGATCTGTCAGTGTGCAAAACCGAAATCAGTGACCCGGAGATGTCGCACCAGTCTTCTCCTAAAATGTCTTCGTATCAGCCTTGCGCTCCTAGATAGCGTATTCGTTGATGTAGCTATAATTGTATATTCTACGATGTACAATTATTTGAACAGGGTAACATTTACACAGAAGTCGGTAATCTCTGCTATGCCAACGATTAGCTACGCTAACAAGCGTTGATGTAACGTCGTAGGCTCTGGTACACTCGAATTCCGACAAATAATAAATTAGTCAGAATATTGAAAACCGAATATTTACAGTTACAGAAATATCTGGCCGCCTGACCAATCTATAGTCAATTTTTATAATTGTTGATATAATTGTTTTGTACTGTTCAAGGACTATCGCTCTTATGCAGGCGAACAATATACGTACGTCGTATTTTTTTTTTATTTATTTATTTACATTTTACAATTTGTCCAGTAGGACATTTGGTAAAATATTATAGCTTAGTGATATAGTAATATAACATGTGGATGACTACCCCCAGTGGGATACCATCTTCGAATTTGATTGATTTATTTCTTTAGTGTGGTGAGTGTTTGTATGTTAGGTTATGTCCTTTGTGAGATCTGTTGGATGTTTCCTTTTTAGTCTTCTTTTTATACGTACGTCGTATAATCACGGATGAGGCAACTACGAGCTCGACTAAGCTTATGAAGATGCACGATTCACAGTTACTACAATAGCGATTCGTGTCTATCTAACAACGTGATACGTACTTAAATGTGCCGTTCGTATTCTGCCAACAACAAGTACATACGTACACATTTGCAGTCAGCGGACTCCATTGAATTTGGTGCAGAGTTTCTCGGTGCCCTTTAATTTTATAGGTTACCTTCGTTTCCGCGAACGTTTCGCGCGAGCAAGAAATAATCGTCGGTGGGCGTATACAATATCGTTCAAAAGTCTCAGTCCTATTTTTAATATCACTTTGATATTTGATCTATAACGCGAACTTTAAATTACATCCGCTCTTTAATAAAATCGTTGATACATCTATAGTATATATTTCTCTTATCGTATACGGTAAGAAGTGAAACGAATTATCACAAAATCATCGTACTTCGATTTTGGAGAAAAAACAATGTTACGAAGTTTGTAGAAATTGAAGTATTTGATGTGTATATATAGATATAACTATATGGAATTACTATATTAAATTATTTATTTGATAACAACGATCGTATCTGTATAATATAATACAACAAGTACTCGTACAGAATTATATATAATAATATAATTGTACATATGTTGAACATGTAAATACAATATATTATATGTATATATTTCGCGAGCCAGTGTACATACGTTAAAGTTTTATCGCATAAAATGATATTCTAGCGAAAGTGTCTCTCGCAGTTGCCTGCAAGTCGCGTGAAATCGAATGCACCTACGCAGCTGTTACCCTGCCAGCACACGGTTATTCACCAGGTGACTGTTAGATGTCGCGGTGAACGTGTTCGTGAGCAACGTAGCACCAGGAATCTCCGTTATCGGAAGAAACCAGACGCCAGTTGCATGAGGCAGAATGCAGAGCCGTTCTACCGTGATCCGGCTCGCTTTAATGGAATCTTGAAAGCGTGGAATCACAAGTAGAAGCGAATGCTCACAGGGAGACACGAATTCATTTTCTGACCCGTGCAAATCATTCAGCGACTCTGCAATTATAATGCAGTAAAAGTTAATAGCGCTAGCGGAATAACGTATAATGCAACATCGACGCCCATTTCATTGGCGTTGACTTTACGAAGCTCTGAAAGATCAAAGAACCCGCTACGTTCTTATACAGTTGAACGAATGAATATTCAGTTCAATCCATTGACACACGTTGAGCATCGAGCGAATTTTATATATTTTGCTCTGGTCGTGAGAGTCAGTGGCGCGAGAAGAATTTTTATAATGTAAAAGAAAAATGTAGTTTGTCCGTTGGTGCAGAATATTTGACTTTCCTTAAATTTCATTCGATCCAGATGAAAGAAGAGATAGATAGTAACAAGAACAGAATGCTGATCAAATTCTTGAAATCTCTTCTCGTAATTGCAATGTAAAGAATATATCAGAGTAATAAGTACGTTATAGGAGCTGTTTACATAAATCAGAGATACAAGGGGAATTTCTATGATTCCAAAAAGCCAGTTCATCGTATCTATACGATGCACTTAACTTTCTCTGAATTTCATAAAACTGTAGGATTTAGATGAGAGAAGAGATAGTAAAAAAAGGAAAAAAAGAAGAGATACCGAGCAAATTCTTGATATCCCTCTTGGTAATTGCAATGCAAAGAATTTATTACAATGGTAAATACGCTGTACAAGTTTCTTGCATAGATCACAGATACAAGAAGAATTTCTACAATTTCAAGAAGATAGTTCATCGTATCTATACAAAGCGCTTAACTTTCTCCGAATTTCATAAAAATCCTAAGATCTAGATGAAAGAGCAGGTAAGTGGTACAGAGCATGAAAATATTATCGATCCTTTCGTTCTCGAAATTTCACCTTTTGCAGTGCCTGTCCGATAGAATTCAATGATATAAATTGACAAAAAAAAAAAAAAAAAAAAAAATAGAAAGGCACATTACTAAATCGAAATATCAAGACAATTCAGATCCTAAACGGTTTAACCTGCAATTTCACTGTGGAACAGTTGCCTCCACCGAATTTAGAATCGATTTCCGCCGATTAAAGAGAGAGATGGCTGGAGGGAGTTTGTACTTAGGTGGCACGTTCGTTTCTGGGTTGCTTTTTCGGAAACGAGCTCGCAACTTTTAATTGAACGCGTATCTCTGCGACTTTGTGGTCCGTAGAGCACGAAGGTAATTAATTTGTAGAAAGCGGGACCAATGGAGCCGAGTAGAGGTTAGGCAGCACACGTCGAGCGGAATAGACGAGGTCCACTGTAATCTCCGACGTGGCTCGAGCATCGGCCAAGTGGATTCCTATCTCTCTTTCCCTCTCTCTTTCTCTCTTTCTCTTCTCGTAGTCACTTCGCCGGTATTTCACGCTCGTGACACACCCACCGCTAGGTTGGTGTAAGTGCAGCCTAAACAATGCGTTTTCCAGACCTCGCGATGCAGCGCCTCCTTCTATCCCAGCGTTGCCCAACCTGTCCACGTTGCGCCATGGAATCTTTGTCATTTTCGAGACGTAATCCTGCGTTATCTTTTGCAAATACAAGGGCGAGCCGTAATACGTTGCACGGACGAGGTTAGGCAGATTCTGTGACTCGAGAGTAGCAAAACCACGTTGGGGACTTGGCTCGGTGAAAATCGACGTTGAAAAGTTGTCGGTTACGCGTCTGCTCGTTCCACTAATTCTCGATTAGACTGGAATGGACAACTGGCGGAAGGTTATTCTACGTGCGAAAATAAGTTGGGTAAAATGGGATTTTTGCGCCCAAGGCATTGTTTCGAAGAAGTTTGAACGAGTTTGGTGAAGAAGTAGCGTCGTCTCGTAGAACGTTTAAATTTGTTTAGATTTGGATAGTCGTCGAATTTTTTCCCTTTTTTCTATCTAATTTCTGTTTTCGTACACGGTTTTATCGTACAGTGGTTGATAATATTTCAAACGGTAGGCCGAGTTTTTCTTCGAGAAGTTTACGAAGTGGCGACTGAGACGCGCAACGTTGGGAAACGCTGCTTCGTTGCCTTTGGATTCCTCCCTTCTTCGTTCCTTTTCTCTTCCCTACGTCGTCTCTTCCCTCGCCTTTTCTTCCTGTCGTTGTCTTCTTGCGACCGAACGGTAGAAACGAATGGCACATCATCGCAAACACGAAGAAACTGTTCGCCCCGCTCTTTGCTTATGACCATGTTGTACTCGGCAAAGTATGATGTCACAAGTACAGTTCCCATTAGAAGGTCGAGATAACGGTCGAGATAACGAACCATTCCTTAATTCACGAATTTCCATCGTTTCCATTCACGCGTTTATTTACAGTCGATAACCAGCCAGATAGTCGCGATAAAGAGGAAACCGAAGAGGCAAGAAGTAAGAACGCGAACGGAATCTCGGGACACTGTCGTTGACGATAACCGCGGATATTTGTGATAATAATCGCAATTCGTGCAATGTTCAAAAATTAATAAATCAATTTTTATAAATTTGTAAGTTAAAAATTCGTCAAATTTGTTTCAAATCCGACAGGCTGAAACGAAACTAATAAATCTGCGAGATACAGAAACACGAGCAACTTGTCACGTTTCTCTATATCTTGAAAGATGGACAGGAAGGTGAAGCACGGTGCTGTTTTCTTTTCCATTATCGACTGGTTTGTAATTTATTCTTTCTTTTCGACTCATGAATAACGAAATTACACTACAGTCTCCATCTCGCGCAATTCGATTTAATCTGCTTAGTTGTTATCCCATATCAACCGCCGTGTAACGCCGCCGTAAGTTTGCTCGAAACGGCAAAGAAAGAAAAGAAGACGCAAGAAACTTGAAATTTGAAAAATACCAAAAACGCTGGATTACGTCGCTTCGTAATTGCGTCAGCGGATCCCATTATGTGCTATTCGATGTAAGGTGTTCAATCGTCGATCCGTAACAGTCCGTAAAACGTTCGTTCCACTCAAAAGGTAAAACGCACGGGCAACTTAAAAGTCGAATAATAGCAAGAGATGCTATGATACGTCGTCCGATCCAAGGAGGGCAGCAGAAGCCCGAAGCTTAAAGCGATAATGAAAGAATCGAGTGGCTCTGTCGGTTATTGCGAACAAACGAGGAAAAAGGTGGGCCGTATTCGGCCGGCGAGACGTCAACATCCGTCCGGTTGATAAATGAGAGATTTCGAAACAGGAAATTCGTCGCGCGGAAACAAGGGCTGCCATCTGTAGGGCTTTCAAAGGGTTTTAGCCGAGAAAACGAACGCGCGAGCCAGTTTCCGTCCGCGACAGAAGAACTGGAACAGGCGCAGGTTAAATGGCGTGATCTATATCGAAAATCGGGCTTATATAACACGGACTAGGGGAGAGGAGAGAAAAAATTGTGATCCAGTGGCTCAGTCCTCGGGGACGACCTTTAAAACCGATGGCTCGTGTCGACACGTTCAGCCAGAGAGACGAAATCACTGGTTTCCAGCCATTCACGTTGTATTCTCGTGTAAAAGTGACCCGTGATGTCCATGGGCGCATTCATTCGCACCTATATCTGTATCGTATAAAGTCTATGAATAACTGGAAGGTAATTTGCTTCGAGGAGAACGCCATCTTCCTTTTCCTTTCGATCTTGCGAGCAAAACCACTAGCACGAAAAATAATAATTTTCATTCGCGAGCAGAACTTCCCTCCGTGAACTGTTACAATTCTCTAAGCTGTTCCATTGTGTTGCTACAGCGTTCGGACGATTGTTCGTATCTTGTTACGTTGTTCGTTATAAGCTGCCGCTTGCTTGAATATCGCCATGCGTATACCCATAAGAATCTAAATATTAGGTTGGCAACTATGTGATTGCGGACTTTGCCAATAGATGGTATTGACAAAACCCGCAATCACTTAGTTGCCAACCTAACATAATAGTTGATTGCAACGATGATCGAGGCATCCGAAGACCACAATGCATATACGTATTCGTAAAAAATGTAGGTATATGTTTAATTGGAATAAAAAAAATGAAGCATTCGAAGACCAAGATATCCGTAGGAATTTACCTAATAATTAATGTAATGTACTGTTTCCGATCATCGAAATGGAATCGATCGAAGTTCTCGAAATCTTCTTTATTCATTTTAGTAAAAAATTGAGAGACACGAGCGAATTTTGATATTCGTATATAATCGTGCCTAAACGAAAAGAAGTCTTTCCTCGAGGGAATATTTTCTCTATATATACTCTTGTATTCTTTAATGGAATATTTTTCGTAGATTCTTCGCCCGGGATACCTAAATATCAATTATATTTAAATACGAATTATACTTGCCGCTTGGAAAGGAGTACTTTTCCGTAGATTATCCGTTTCAAGTACCTCGATATCGCTTATAATGAAATATAAATTATATTTTTTCGTCTATGCTTCTTATGTTCGAGTGTCTTATATTCAAATATTGAAAATAGAAGATATAATTGATACTCGAATGCGAGGGATAAACGAAGAATCCAAGGAGAAGATCTAAGAATCTAAATCTAAGGTAACTGTAAGAAGCCTCGAAGGAGGAGGAATATTTTTCCGCATATTCTTCGTCTCAGGTACTTAAATATCATTTATATTCAAATATCAACTGCATTTTCTCCTTTAAAGGGAGCATCTTTTCTCTTACACTCTCCCTATCTCTTCTTTCATATCCGTATCTTCTCTTCTTCTATTTATCCTCTGTATTCAAATCATCGCTTATAGCTTCTCCTTAAAGAGGAATATATTACTTCATCCTTCTTCGTTCCAGATATCCAAATATCAACTGTACCATTGTCCTCGCCGTGAGAAGAAAAATCCTCGAAAGAGTTGACTCTGTCATTCCCCTCCTCCTGTCTCTTCCATTCGCTCGAGTTTAATTCGATCGGAAAGCATCGTTAGAAGAACTTTCGACACGTTATCCGACGCAACAACGTCTTTCACCGTGATGGCAACGCGAAAAACACGTGGATGCTGCTTTCATTCTGTGCTAATCTCGTTTATACCAGAGGAAGAGGAAGAAAGACTTTCTCGATGACAAGTACCCCGTGACCGAGTCTTGGATCCGCCGTCTGGTATCCGTTAACCGAGCCACGGATATCGTTTTGCGATCACGAAATCGATATCGTGCCACGTCCGACACAGCGACGTCCACGTCCCACCTCTGTACAACATTTTTTCACGTCTGCAGTCCTCGCCGGATTTGCATCTGACGTAAATTCTCCGGTCGCCTTAAGAGGATCGTCTGTTACTTTTATCGCTATTCTCTTCTCTGCTTATCAATATTCTTCTGCGAAATGGATTTCCTTCGTTTCCCTGAATATCCGAGATTGCCAGAGATCAGCGAGAATCCCATTTAAATTCATTAAAATCGGCAAAGTGAATTGGAAGAAGAATTTCGTTGAAAGTTCTTGCTTTAACGCTATAACTACCACATCAGTCAAATCGACTGGTTTTACAATTTTATTTTAAAATTCCTACTTCGTGTTATATCTTTTTCCACAATGATGTAACGACTTTCGCAACGATAACTAAAAGAATAATGTAATGAATTTCATTTTGCTTTTTACGTATTCAAACTGAAAATAATTTTCTATCAGGGCTACTTATACCAATACCAGTGAAAATGGCTGGCACTTGTCGAAGTGTAAAAGGGTCCTGCAATCCGTTTATCGAACTCAATTAGCCAGGTTCCTCGCTTTGTACAACTTGCCACACGTTTTTTATATTTGTACTGCGTATCGTTCGATATGACGATATCAGTTATCGGGAAAATTGCGGATCGATCGCTAGATCGCTTGATGCTGACGCTAGAAATACCACAGAGGTGAAAACGACTGGTTCTACAATTTTATAAATGTGTCGACCCTCGTTTAGGGATCATTTTAGGGATCGTCGTTAATAATACTAAAAATGTACTACACAACGTGGAATTCCTTCTGAAAGAACGTAAGAAATCAATAAATATAAAAATATTCTATCATTACGTATTTTTAAAGACCAGTCATTTTCACTGACTTTGGTAGAAATAGCTTCGTGTTAACTATCGGTAGTTCTAGTGTCAAGGGACGAAGCTCGTCGATCGGAAATTAGTCGTTTGGTTGATCGCGGACGTTTGTGCATTTGTGCGACATATAAAAGCACAAGCGTGATCCGCGAAAATGTAGAGAATATGCGAAATAACGCGTTCGTTGCATTAATAACTCGTGGGCGGAGTTTTTATTCGTGTTGCATCTCTTCCTGAAAGAATGAAATTATGTTGATACAACGTTTTCATTTCTCGTTTCTGGACATTCTTCGAGTAAAAGCGTGTACAGCGTTCTAGACATTTTTCAACTAAAAGCGACCGAAAAATGGTAGAAAATCTGTCACGTTGTACGCGTTAACGAACGTTTTATTTCGCTGTTCCTTTGACTCTTGCGAGCCAGTTACGTTGATGAACGCATTGAAATTGCATAATCATCCGCGGTGTACGTGGTCATTAGTCGTGTTACGTAAAATAGGCGTAGGAAAAGAGTCGTATCGAAGGAAAAATCAAGAGCTAGAAGGGACGAGTGCAGAGTGAGTCTAGGTCCGGTTCTCGTGGAGGCTCTCCGTGACACAGCCATGGAATACCGATTGCTCACTCTCCCATGGCGTTTCCTGTTCCGACCACGTATCCCGCTTTCAAAATACGAGCCACACACAGAACCAAAGAGAATGAAAGAATATGAAAGAGGAGAGACAAAATGATCACTGGGGTTGGCTTCTATTTCCTGGATTTATTTTGTAATTTAAATTTAGTCAGCAACTTTTATACTCATCGTCTTTTACTTAGAACTTCATTTCGCTCGAGCAGCATCTAAATGACATTTATAAAGTCCCAGTTCTTCGCGTTCAACCCCAAAAGACTGCTGAAATTGATCTCAACTTGTGGAGTGTTTCTACAGCTCACATACAGGGTGTCCAATTTTAATCTTCAAAGTAAGTTCATTAAGCAAAGCATACAATTTCTTGTTTGTCCAGGCTTTCGTGGCTCGCATGGTATTCGATACTCATCTGCAATTGTTCAATTTCCAGTTTGTTCCTATTCCACCATCCATTTCCTGAAGCTTTATATCTTCGTAACCGATAATATCTACATCGACGTGTTTCTATCGAGCTAACGTAATACAAGTGGTAACAGAAGAACACGTTTTGTGCATCGACTCAGCTATGAAACGCGAAAGACGAAGGAAAATGAAATCAACGTCGAAGCGGTACTCTGAGGATCCTACGTGTTGCGTCAATGAAAAGTCTCGATTTATGAGACACAGAGTCTGAGCAGAATTAAAGATCGTACTAAGAAATTTGATTATTATTTCGTTCGTTTATTATCATTTTAGATCGAAATTACCACGATGTCTGTAACGTCCGAGACGCTTCAGGATCCCATAGCGAACAATCAAGAGTTAAGCGAAAAAAATCGTTATTTTTATGCTGAGTCGTATCATCCTGACCACAGTGACTGTGCGTGTCACCGCGTGTCGAAATTTCGCAACACCATTTTTCGACGAAATTACCGCAGAACAAAGACGTATAATCCTACGCTAAAAACGAAGAAGCAAAGACGCTAGAATGAAGGAAAGAAAGAAAGAAAGGAGGAGAAATGGGCGACTATTGTTCTCAGGCGTATTATGCGCGTCATTCCACGCCTTTTATTCGTCTGTGTTCATCGCCGCGCGAAGATCCGCATTTACTCGCCAAATACCGATCCAGGATATTCGTTTTTAAATCATCGTCGTCGTCGTCGGCCCGCGTGGGATTACTCGGCCGACCTGCACAGCTCTGGAAAGCTCGATTAATTCCTTGCACTCGTTGACCTTTACTGGTCGCGATATGCAGTTGTGCTGGCCGATAAAAAGAGCTTCCCCTTGAAACGCGTTTTCACCACCCACTCGCTCCCAGAATTCGCTCTTCTTTTCATGTAACGGTGCTCCTTTCTTCTTTTTTTCTTTTTTTGTCATATGTACAAGTACGTTCTTGAAATACTTTTTATAACGATAGTTCTATAGATTTTCCGGTTTATACGAATACGATGCTCTGAGAAGCCAAATTGACCCACTTCATTTTTTATAAAGCGTTTGATTTCACATTATCCAGAAACGTAAAGCTACACGTACAGCTACGAAAAGCTTTTGTACATACTGCTAGCCTGTAACGAACCAGTCTTTTCATCAGGTTGCATAATTTATTCGTAGTATCGTAACAAAGTATCGTAGTCATAGGAGAGGCACCGTGTAGCGATATAAAAGTCAATGTAATATTTGCACTTGATTAATTAGTACGTAAACGTCGATGTAAATATCGTAGAACGGCGTACAAATATTTTTTGTAGCCACTGTAATTAGCATTGAATTTCCGAACCCTCAGCCGCCACTTGTGTCAATTTGACACGCTTTCGAAAGAAGATTCTATTATTCGTTCGTTCATAGAACGATCTTACCGAAACCTTCTGACTTTTTATTTATCTCTGTTTTTTATTCTTCGCGAAGAATGCGGGATCGTTTTGTCAATTTTCGAAATTAATTATTTATCTCGCCGTTTCATCGCGTCACGCTGGTAGAATAAAATAAAAATAACGAAACGCGTTAAAATTAGAATTAAAAATACCTATATTTTCCTAAATTTATCAGCCGCAAGAAGATAGCGATAAGGAATTGTAAATTCCAAGGAAATTAAAGAAACATAATGTCTATGATTGCGTCGGTTCTTCGAAACTATTGCGTTTCAACGATGTAGCCGAACGTACAGTCTAACAAGGCTATGCCTTAAGTACAAGCTAATGCGAGACAGTTAAAGTAAACCATTATAGAAAATGAAAATCGAACGCGCAGTGAACTTGTTAACAAGATGTTTTTCCAATTACATTCTTGTCGCGTGTTATCGTAATAGTGTCAATGGCGAACGAACGTGCTTACGCACAATGTGCGTATATATAAACGCGAGAGAAAATTCTGAAGCGATGCAGCACTCGAGACGTAGCGCGACGATAAGAAGCCTCGTTATCTTTATGGCTGGCTCGCGGCGTTGCTCGCGGGACGAGCCGATAATTTCGTTAAAATTTAACGTAAAAACTCGTTCTCTTCCTGTTACGAAGGGTGTGTATACCGGTGGGCATACGATCCGCTTGGCGCCAGACGAGAATCACTGTGTCTGCTATCGGATGCAGCGATTGCCTCTCGGCGAGGGCAGAGAAAATCGAGGTACGAGGCGGGAAAACCCGTCCTCGGCTTCTCCCGACGATTCACGGCACGTAGAAGATCACACGAACGTACGCCCGACACGTTACATCCATGGCAAAGCTGGATATCATTAACCAGTTAGCTATTTTCGACGAGTATACTCGTCGTGAAGAAACGCCAATATTTTTTGTTATGTCGAGTATACTTGTCGTGAGTAGAGAAAAAAGGAAAAAGAAGGGAAACGATCGTTTCATTACAACTTAATTCTGTGTTACAACAAACACACATACTCTGTTGTGTTTGACAAGTATACTCGTCGTGAAGAAGTGCCAATATTTTTTGTTATGTCGAGTATACTCGTCGTGAGTAGAGAAAAAAGGAAAAAGAAGGGAAACGATCGTTTCGTTACAATTTAATTCTGTGTTACAACAAACACACATACTCTATTGTGTTTGACAAGTATACTCGTCGTGAAGAAGTGCCAATATTTTTTGTTATGTCGGGTATACTCGTCGTGAGTAGAGAAAAAAGGAAAAAGAAGGGAAACGATCGTTTCGTTACAACTTAATTCTGTGTTACAACAAACACACATACTCTATTGTGTTTGACAAGTATACTCGTCGTGAAGAAGTGCCAATATTTTTTGTTATGTCGGGTATACTCGTTGTGAGTAGAGAAAAAAGGAAAAAGAAGGGAAACGATCGTTTCGTTACAACTTAATTCTGTGTTACAACAAACACACATACTCTGTTGTGTTTGACAAGTATACTCGTCGTGAAGAAGTGCCAATATTTTCTGTTATGTCGAGTATACTCGTCGTGAGTAGAGAAAAAAGGAAAAAGAAGAAAAACGATCGTTTCGTTACAATTTAATTCTGTGTTATAACAAACACACATGCTCTGTTGTGTTTGACAAGTATACTCGTCGTGAAGAAGTGCCAATATTTTCTGTTATGTCGAGTATACTCGTCGTGGGTAGAGAAAAAAGGAAAAAGAAGGGAAACGATCGTTTCGTTACAACTTAATTCTGTGTTACAACAAACACACATGCTCTGTTGTGTTTGACAAGTATACTCGTCGTGAAGAAGTGCCAATATTTTTTGTTATGTCGAGTATACTCGTCGTGAGTAGAGAAAAAAGGAAAAAGAAGGGAAACGATCGTTTCGTTACAACTTAATTCTGTGTTACAACAAACACACATACTCTATTGTGTTTGACAAGTATACTCGTCGTGAAGAAGTGCCAATATTTTTTGTTATGTCGGGTATACTCGTTGTGAGTAGAGAAAAAAGGAAAAAGAAGGGAAACGATCGTTTCGTTACAACTTAATTCTGTGTTACAACAAACACACATACTCTGTTGTGTTTGACAAGTATACTCGTCGTGAAGAAGTGCCAATATTTTCTGTTATGTCGAGTATACTCGTCGTGAGTAGAGAAAAAAGGAAAAAGAAGAAAAACGATCGTTTCGTTACAATTTAATTCTGTGTTATAACAAACACACATGCTCTGTTGTGTTTGACAAGTATACTCGTCGTGAAGAAGTGCCAATATTTTCTGTTATGTCGAGTATACTCGTCGTGGGTAGAGAAAAAAGGAAAAAGAAGGGAAACGATCGTTTCGTTACAACTTAATTCTGTGTTACAACAAACACACATGCTCTGTTGTGTTTGACAAGTATACTCGTCGTGAAGAAGTGCCAATATTTTTTGTTATGTCGAGTATACTCGTCGTGAGTAGAGAAAAAAGGAAAAAGAAGGGAAACGATCGTTTCGTTACAACTTAATTCTGTGTTACAACAAACACACATGCTCTGTTGTGTTTGACAAGTATACTCGTCGTGAAGAAGTGCCAATATTTTTTGTTATGTCGAGTATACTCGTCGTGAGTAGAGAAAAAAGGAAAAAGAAGGGAAACGATCGTTTCGTTACAACTTAATTCTGTGTTACAACAAACACACATGCTCTGTTGTGTTTGACAAGTATACTCGTCGTGAAGAAGTGCCAATATTTTTTGTTATGTCGAGTATACTCGTCGTGAGTAGAGAAAAAGGAAAAAGAAGGGAAACGATCGTTTCGTTACAACTTAATTCTGTGTTACAACAAACACACATACTCTGTTGTGTTTGACAAGTATACTCGTCGTGAAGAAGTGCCAATATTTTTTGTTATGTCGAGTATACTCGTCGTGAGTAGAGAAAAAAGGAAAAAGAGGAAAAACGATCGTTTCGTTACAATTTAATTCTGTGTTATAACAAACACACATGCTCTGTTGTGTTTGACAAGTATACTCGTCGTGAAGAAGTGCCAATATTTTTTGTTATGTCGAGTATACTCGTCGTGAGTAGAGAAAAAAGGAAAAAGAAGGGAAACGATCGTTTCGTTACAACTTAATTCTGTGTTACAACAAACACACGTGCTCTGTGCTTGACAAGTATACATCGTGGCTTACTTTTTGCGACACGTTGTAGGTACACACTTTTCAAAGAGGTCGCAGCCAGGTAACTGGTTGAAGGATCCTTACTATCAGCGATTCTATCGTAACATTGTAAACTCCTAGGTCGTATCGTGTGTATTGTTGTATTAAAATGTATTATATCTCCTGTATAATTACGTATACAGAGGATGAGTCACTCAGGATGAGCCACTGAAATATCTCTTTTAATTTTGGAGACAAGAAAAAGTGTTTGAAACAGAAATTGTTTGTTTCCGACAACGAGTCCTTACATGGAGGTCCAAACGTTTTATCAGATGGAAGCACTTGAAAGATTCGCAGATTACGTACATTTTTCTTTTCTTAATGGAACCATGTATTTTTCCAACACCTACGGTTCTCAAGAGAATCTCAATGATCAGTCGAGGTCACTGAAAGTCACAGACTTTATATATGTAATAATGGATGAGAAATCATGCTAACGTTTCTGAAACAAAATACTCTGTTCTCCTTTTATTAACGGAACTGTTGGCTCCTCTGATTTGAAATCTAAAAGCTCGTTCCTTAAACGTTTCTCGTTATCTAGAAAATTGAAAGAACCATCGAGGTAGCTCGTCTTGGGTAACTCAGCTTCGACATCTGCGTGTCTATCTGCGTGTTATATGCGTAAAATATCTTAAGATTCGTTTGCACGAGATCTGTCCACAAAGAAACCGACCCATAAACGATCCAAATATGTTTGTCTCTCTAACTGAGTGCTGTAGAGTAATTAGTTATTGGCAATTATACGGTAATTAGAGCCGATGTAGAAAATATGGCTTCGTCATTTATGGGGCACCTTAATGAGCGACCCTACAAAGCGTATGACTCTCCGGATGGCTAGCCAGCAACGGTACCTCAATTTGTACGAGTGGAAAATCAGGAATATCGCAAGTTACATCTGACGATGACCGAGAAACGAAGAACGTGGATGAAGAGATATGGAAGTCGTGCAGGACAATTTGAAATCGATTAGAAGCGAAGCTAAAACGTTCAAACAAGTCGTTATAGGCGATGAATCATGGGTCTATGGCTACGACCCTGAGACCGAATTCCAATCCTCGGTGATCGTGAAACGCCATGATTTTCCACTCGTACGAAGTACGTCGGACGAATAAATAGACCTGGGATTTTTATGCAATTTCGCAACTTCGTAACTGGCGTGATGCGACCTACGTAGAAAGTTATTTCTCCTATTAACCAGTTGGTTAACTACGGAATTTAGTTTTGCAAATCTCTGGTGGGCTGCGCAAATAAAACAGGCGATGATGAGTTTACGCGTCAAACACGGGGGAAATGCTCGTGTTATAAATTTTGCAACGAAATTAAAGCGAAACGACGATGGCTTACATTTTTATGGTTACACAAGATTTCAAAGTTGCAGCAAAATTACAAAATTCATAAACAAGAAAAATGAACAAACGATGTAAGAGATTCAGTGGGTCTTTTCAGTGTGAAATTCTTCGAAACGGGGTACGAAACAGAACTCCTTAGAATTTCATTTTTCCAACAGGCGGCGCATTTTCGAAATGAATTTCCTTTCGACGATATAAATTTGGGCAAATGTTCTCCACGAGAGGCGTAGGATTTGCAGCGGTTGCTGTGCAACGACATAGTTTTCCACTTGCGACTCGTAGTTGGTCGACCAGCTTTCCAAGTTCGCGTTTGTGGAATTGCGCGTTTCTCGTAATTTGTCCGACACGTCCGACCAAAAAATTTAATCCCATTATATGTGTTATATTATATATTATATTGTTATCGAGAATACGCCGACATACACGTGAAAATATCCATGCATTTCGTAGAGAGACAAGATTACGCAAACAATTCCAATATTCTCGATATAACGTGAAAATAATCGACTCAGTTTGTAAAATTTGTTCGTTAAACATCGCACGGGGAATAACCGATATACCACAAAGAATAATCAAATTTTTCCTCGTACAAAATACATAGCAGTTTTATTGGCAATAATAAGGCGAACGTGGCAAATTTCTATTGCTTCTTACTAAAATTTCAATTCTTTATGGTAAACGGTAATTTTTATTTTATACGCGTGAAACGCACCGAAGTACACTTTCTGTTTGACGCGTGTACTCGTCGAACGCGGTTAACTTTAACGTTAAAACGTTACAGACGCTTCTTTCCCACGTTTCTTACGTTCTTACGCGTCACGCGAATTCTCTACATTTTCTCGCTTTTAGAAAGAAACGCGGGAAAGTGCACGGTCTAACAGTTAATCGAGAAAACGCGAACGAACTTATCGCTCGACCTGACCGAGTCCGGCCAACCATTTCACGTGCTGTACGAGCGAAATAAAATACCGAAAAAGAATTTCAAGTACAGTTTACCATCGAACCGCGTGGTTCGAGGAGAAAATTGTCGCAGCTAGAGGATGCCGAGGTACGTTATTTCGCTCGTTGTATCTCGTCTTCTCCGACCGAAACTCTCTCACTCTGGAAACTTTGAGACACGTTGGAAAACGATCGTCGAGCGGAAAGAGCGGCGAGCGAGAGACTTTTGGCAGCGAAGCCGCGGGCGTCCGCGTAGTTGCGCTCGTCGGGGGCCGATTTTAGGGGCTAAACGTCGGCGAAAGGAGAAAAAGCGGCGTATTTTGATACGCGCGCGAGCCGGCCTGCGCCTGTACGCGGCGAGTACTCGTGCTCGAGAGTGCACGAGTGCTCGTTCACTGCACTCTCTCGCCGGCTCCAGGAAAGTGGTTTGAACCGTTAAAGCGGCGCTTTCGTTCCGCGCCTCTCCAGTCACCGCGCCTGGCCAACTACGAAACTTCCGATCCAGTGTTTTCGTACTTTTCCTCTTTCAAAAACTTAATCTCGCCCGTTTGTCACGATCTTCGCCTGCTACGAGTAATCTTCGTTGCTTAATCTTCCTCGCGTCCTTCTCTGCGTCTGAGAAGAAATCGCATAATCTACGAAGGAATGTGAGATCGTATTATCGAATTGCACACACACTTTTGCGTGTTATTTGATTGGATATACTATTATTATTGTGAACTATTATTGTGCTAAATAACTGTTTGTATTAATTTATTTTCAACTATCGTTTTTATCGGTATCTACTAACTACGTAACGAGAGATAAGATTAGAGATGAAAATCGGAGATTGAACAGGCTTACCCGTAGCGTGTCTTACACGTTGCCTATGATTTCATTGTCTAGATACTCGTGCATGGTACAGTTTTATACAGGGTGGTTGGTAACTGAAGGTACAAGCGAAAAGGGGGTGATTCTACGCGAAAAAAGAAGTCGAAAATATAGAATAAAATTTTTTTTTAATTTTTCCATCGAGACAACGATCTACAGTGAGATCCGTTATAACGAGCCGCGATAAAGTGCACGCGTACCGAGCCAAAATTCAAAGTCGATTTTCTCGAAAACAAAGCCTCGAACGAAAAATTTGTATTCTATATTTTCGACTTCTTTTTACGCGTAGAATCACCCCCTTTCCGCTTGTACCACCAGTTACCAACCACCCTGTATAATTGAAGTTAGAAGTGTGCACATAACCTTACTATTATACAGGGTGGTTGGTAACTGGTGGTACAAGCGGAAAGGGGGTGATTCTACGCGAAAAAAGAAGTCGAAAATATAGAATAAAAATTTGTTTTTAATTTTTCCATCGAGACAACGATCTACAGTGAGATCCATTATAACGAGACGCGGTAAAGTGCACGCGTACCGAGCCAAAATTCAAAGTCGATTTTCTCGAAAACGAAGCCTCGAACGAAAAATTGTTATTCTACATTTTCGACTTCTTTTTTCGCGTAGAATCACCCCCTTTCCGTTTGTACCACCAGTTACCAACCACCCTGTATAATTGAAGTTAGAAGTGTGCACATAACCTTACTATTATACAGGGTGGTGGTAACTGGTGGTACACGCGGAAAAAAGAAGTCGAAAATATAGAATACAGATTTTTTTTTAGTTTTTCCATCGAGACAACGATCTACAGTGAGATCCGTTATAACGAGACGCGGTAAAGTGCACGCGTACCGAGCCAAAATTCAAAGTCGATTTTCTCGAAAACAAAGCCTCTTACGAAAAATTTGTATTGTATATTTTCGACTTCTTTTTACGCGTAGAATCACCCCCTTTCCGCTTGTACCACCAGTTATCAGCCACCCTGTATAATTGAAGTTAGAAGTGTGCACATAACCTTACTATTATACAGGGTGGTGGTAACTGGTGGTACACGCGGAAAAAAGAAGTCGAAAATATAGAATACAAATTTTGTTTTCATTTTTCCATCGAGACAACGATCTACAGTGAGATCCGTTACAACGAAACGCGATAAAGTGCAGGCGTACCGAGCCAAAATTCAAAGTCGATTTTCTCGAAAACGAAGCTTCGAACGAAAAATTGTTATTCTACATTTTCGACTTCTTTTTACGCGTAGAATCACCCCCTTTCCGTTTGTACCACCAGTTACCAACCACCCTGTATAATTGAAGTTAGAAGTGTGCACATAACCTTACTATTATACAGGGTGGTGGTAACTGGTGGTACACGCGGAAAAAAGAAGTCGAAAATATAGAATACAAATTTTTTTTTAATTTTTCCATCGAGACAACGATCTACAGTGAGATCCGTTATAACGAGCCGCGATAAAGTGCACGCGTACCGAGCCAAAATTCAAAGTCGATTTTCTCGAAAACAAAGCCTCGAACGAAAAATTTGTATTCTATATTTTCGACTTCTTTTTACGCGTAAAATCACCCCCTTTCCGCTTGTACCACCAGTTACCAACCACCCTGTATAATTGAAGTTAGAAGTGTGCACATAACCTTACTATTATACAGGGTGGTTGGTAACTGGTGGTACAAGCGGAAAGGGGGTGATTCTACGCGAAAAAAGAAGTCGAAAATATAGAATAAAAATTTGTTTTTAATTTTTCCATCGAGACAACGATCTACAGTGAGATCCATTATAACGAGACGCGGTAAAGTGCACGCGTACCGAGCCAAAATTCAAAGTCGATTTTCTCGAAAACGAAGCCTCGAACGAAAAATTGTTATTCTACATTTTCGACTTCTTTTTTCGCGTAGAATCACCCCCTTTCCGTTTGTACCACCAGTTACCAACCACCCTGTATAATTGAAGTTAGAAGTGTGCACATAACCTTACTATTATACAGGGTGGTGGTAACTGGTGGTACACGCGGAAAAAAGAAGTCGAAAATATAGAATACAGATTTTTTTTTAGTTTTTCCATCGAGACAACGATCTACAGTGAGATCCGTTATAACGAGACGCGGTAAAGTGCAGGCGTACCGAGCCAAAATTCAAAGTCGATTTTCTCGAAAACGAAGCTTCGAACGAAAAATTGTTATTCTACATTTTCGACTTCTTTTTACGCGTAGAATCATCCCCTTTCCGCTTATAGCGCCAGTTACCAACCACCCTGTATAATTGAAGTTAGAAGTGTGCACATAACCTTACTATTATACAGGGTGGTAGTAACTGGTGGTACAAGCGGAAGGGGGGTGATTCTACACGAAACAAGAAGTCGAAAATATAGAATACAAATTTTTTTTTAATTTTTCCATCGAGACAACGATCTACAGTGAGATCCGTTACAACGAAACGCGATAAAGTGCAGGCGTACCGAGCCAAAATTCAAAGTCGATTTTCTCGAAAACGAAGCTTCGAACGAAAAATTGTTATTCTACATTTTCGACTTCTTTTTACGCGTAGAATCACCCCCTTTCCGCTTGTACCACCAGTTATCAGCCACCCTGTATATGTCGAGTCCTCATTTGCAACCTTCATTTGGATTAGCCATTCTTGTTATGCGATATAGATGATATTTGCTGGAACAAATATGATTATTACAGAATTTGACAAGTAACCGTGGCGATTAGATAGTCGAGATGCTAATGACAATGATCTTAGATTCGACAAACGAATACACGGTCAACGGGATAAGAAATGCACTTTCTTGCAAAGTCCGAGTCGAACTCAACTTACTTGTGCACAATTCAAGTGTAACTAAACTTACTTGTTCACGGTACAAGTATAGAAGTCAACTTACTCGTATCAGTCCAAGAATATAACTGCACTTATATTCTCTTCTCTGTACCTCTCTGTACAAATGTATTTTTTTAACGAGAGCTATACAACTACTGCATACCTCTGTTAGGTAAAAACGAGCCCAAGCCTACTGTCATAAATCTCGGGCAAACATAATCGGATTAAATCATAAGCAACTGCTTCTAGGTTTTATTATTTAAGTACAGCTATAATAAAAAGCCCAGACTAAAGTATTGGCGATCTTCTCAAAAATTCCAAAAGATAGGTCCCAATGTTCTTTCATTTCCGACATATAAATCTTTTTTTTTTATTATTTAGTTTTTACTTTACAATTAGCTGAGTTAGAAGCTTAATTGCAACATTAACACGTGGATGGCTACCCCCAGCGAGATACCATCCTCGAGTTTGTCTATTTTATTTCTTTAGCGAGGTCAGTAGGGTGTTTTCTCTTTAGTCTTCTTTTTATCAGAGTGTTTTATGTGTATCAAATAAGAAAGAAACGACGGACGGGAGACTATCGTATTAGGCGAATAACGCGCCACGTATCTTCTTGTATTTTCCACTTGAATTCGTATCGCGTACGCGTATCTTGGTGTCTAACTAGCCTAAAGCAAACCCTGGTGGGTAAACTAAAAGCTGGGATGATCCTGTCGGCGAGTGTTTGAAACTTCGCGTAATGCGATTAACGAGAGACGAGTTATATGTATGCAACAACTTTCAGCGTTCTTGGAGATTCAATTAGCCAGGCTGGTTATAGGCGCACGTGACGCACATGGCGCACGTGCTGTGGCTGCGTATCGATCAACGCATATTCACAGAGCACGACAGAACCGCGACAGATACGGTAGAAACACTCTGTACACCGTCTATTTACGGAATTGTCTACGCAGTGTTGGGCCACGCCGAGGACAACGCAAATGGATCGCGATTCCGCTTCCATTCTTATCAACCGTACGCTATACGCCTACTGGCTGTCTCAAAAACTTAGCGCCGAGCTTTAAGATACATTATATGATACTATGGATGTATTATATTATACAGGGTGTCTCTAGTAACTGGGACAGGCTGTAAAACTTTGTTCCAAGTGAAGTTAAGGTATATTGTATTATATTATACAGGGTGCCTCTAGTAACTGGCATAGGATACAGAATTCTGTTGCAAATGAAATGAAAATGTATTATACTATAGATGTATTATATTGTGTCATATATATTATACTACGCTATGGATATATTATACAAGATATAATTCGTTATAAAGGGTGTCTATAATAACTGGGACAGGCTATAGGACTTTGTTGCAAGTGAAGCTAAGATATATTATACTATAGATATATTGTACTATACAGGGTGTCTCTAGTAACTGGCACAGTTTATAGAACTCTGTTACAAGTGAAGTTAAGATATATTATGACATACTATAGATATATTTTATTATATCATGTATATCATACTATTTTATAGATATATTGTATTATACAGGGTGTCTCTAGTAACTGGCACAGGCTATAAAACTTTGTTCCAAGCGAAGTTAAGATATATTGCATTACATTATACAGGGTGTTTCTAGTAACTGGTACAGGTTATAGAACTCTGTTACAAGTGAAGTTAAAATATATTATATCATACTATAGATATATTCTATTATATCATATATATTAAACTATGTTATAGATATATTATATTATGCAGGGTGCCTCTAGTAACTGGGACAGGCTACAAAACTTTGTTCCAAGTGAAGTCAAGATATATTGGATTATATTATACAGGGTGTTTCTAGTAACTGGTACAGGTTATAGAACTCTGTTACAAGTAAAGTTAAGATATATTGTATCATACTATAGATATATTCTATTATATCATGTATATCATACTATGTTATAGATATATTGTATTATACAAGGTGTCTCTAGTAACTAGGACAGGCTATAAAACTTTGTTCCAAGTGAAGTCAAGATATATTGGATTATATTATACAGGGTGTTTCTAGTAACTGGTACAGGTTATAGAACTCTGTTACAAGTGAAGTTAAGATATATTATATCATACTATAGATATATTCTATTATATCATGTATATCATACTATGTTATAGATATATTATACAGGGTGTCTCTAGTAACTAGGACAGGCTATAGAACTCCGTTGCAAGTGAAGTTAAGATATATCGTATTATATTATAAGGGGTGTCTCTTCTATCTGGGACAGGCTATATAGTTGGAAGCAAAGTTAGAGAAAAATCGTAGAGGAAAACTTCCCACTGTTTAACGCGATTTATCGTATTACCGTACTCGCGCGGATGCATCAGTACACTGCAGTTGCAGAGTGCAAATACACTTTTTCATTTAAACGAAACTATATAATTCGCTTGTAAAGCATTCCATGTACTTTACCGTTCCAACGCGATATAAAAATGTATCAAGGTAAATAGTTGGAAAAAGTAATTACTTTGAAAGATGTAATTTTGTAAAACTTCGCGGATGAGAAAGAAGGAGAAAATCAACCTGCGATACTTGTACCTCTGATTCTTCTTCCTTCCATGCGCTAAATTTAGCGCTCTTAAAATCGAAATAACTTTTAAAGTGGTTTTGGCGTTTTTTGGCTCAAGTAACTTAATATCTTTCTGTAAACGATAAAAACTTGCATCGACTGCTTTATACATAATTATAAAGTTTCGTTTGAGAAAAGAATACAGTTTCACCGGAGCATCTGCGAGAAAATTACTACGATCGAGCCTGTTAAACAGTGAAAATTTTTCCTTTTCTCTTTTCTTTGTTGCATCCATTATATTTCGTGTTTAACCGCGATACAAGGATCTTTGCGATTATTTTATGTACATCTACTCTTACAGTATCTTTGAATAAACTTAGATGCTACTTATCATTTCCACGGCAATCTCGTTTTCTTTCCGTTTTTCACGGCGCAGCAAAATCGACGCAGCAGAACGCCGATTTGCAAAATTTTCCTCTACGATCTTTCCCCAATTTCACTTGCAACGGGGTCATAGCCTGTCCCAGTTACTAGAAACGCTTTGTATAGTACGTGATATATATCGTGCGTCTAAATTCACGGTACGAGCGAATCTCAGGCAGCTTGTCTGACTGAAAACGATACGAGCTTCAAGAATAACAAAACTACGCTTTATTCTCGAGAGACTTCAGCTTGAAAACTCTTGTACCTAACTAATTCTCGGTTAGATAGGAATGGATAATTCGTCGTTGCAGTTTTCCACTGTTCTACCTGCATTAGTACGTAAACTGAGGAAATCCAGTCCCGATAGAATAAAGTTTATGAAGTCGAATATTATCGCGTGGAGTTTGGACTTAAAACAACCGAACATTTCTCGCTATCCGAGCGTACAACTTCCACCGTATTATCACCAACGAGACGTACATACGTGCGTCGATTAATAATACTCTTTTCCTTAACCTTTCTGCCTCGAATGCCGCTTATAGGCGGCGCCCGCGAGATGACCTGTGGCTACGAACGCCGCTTATAGGCGGTGACCACGCGACGAATTCTGATTTCGGTACCCCATATATCGGACATACATCAGTGCCATCTGTAGTCAGTAATATATTTTTTCGTTATCGGCAGAACATTTTCTGTTGATTTTATCGATATATTGGATTAATCGCTTCTTAAAAGTTACTTATTGTCGGAACAACATCAAAACGTTTTACGCAATATATTTCAAACATCCAAACGATCGTATACTGTTTCGTGCTAAAAAATCTGTTAAATCCATTGGCAGTGAAACGATACTTCATATACGGTTCTTACAAGAATTATTGTTATTTAAGACTTAGGAAAACGTATATACAACGACCACGCACACTGTGCGCATTTCTGGCGCACGCTTCCGTTCAGTGACAGTACTTCGGCGAATTGGACTGCCGAAGCGAAAGGGTTAAAATAGTTGGATCGGTTAAGAACTATTAGGTTGGCAACTAATTGATTGCGGATTTTATCATTAAGTGGTATTGACAAAATCCGTAATTACATAGTTGCCAACCCACTATATTTGCTCCTCTATTTTTCATTTCTTATAATCAACACAGCAGAGAACAAATACGGAGAATTGGAAAATAATCAGATATTTTGACACTTGCGAGTTAGGTGTGTCAATACCACCTAGTGACAAAATTCGCAATCACATAGTTGCCAACCCAATAGATCGACGATGAATTGGCAATGGGAGGTCGCGCTACACGCGAAAGAAGGTATGAAACGCGGAATAAAATTTGTTCTGACTGTCGAGAGAAACACAGCCAATGGATAAAAATTAACATCTTTCATGGCAAATGTTGAGACTGTCGGATACTCTGCCGCTGTATGCACGTACCTTCGTACGAGACTAGCCTCAGGTAAAGACGATTGTTTTACAGAGATGACAGAAGCTTGATTTCCTATCGACGATTACCGATTGTTTGCGACGTGATTTTATAGGGAAAAAAAGAGGAAAAGAAGGAACGAGAGGCGAACGAGGAATAAGTGGATCAACGGAAGAGCGACGGATCGTGAGACAGAATCGAATAATGGAGCGTGGAAGGTTGACAGAACGGTCGTTAATCAAAGCGATTAATCGAATGTCACGGAACACGTCCGTCGCTGAATTCCACGGCTTAGAGAACGGTACTTGAACGGCCTGTACATTGCACAATACTTTCCAATCTTCGGCCATAATGAGCCGCAACAACGCGCCACCTGCGAAATGGGGCATTTTATCCGCGTTTCCTCTTCTCTTTTCTTTCTACAAGTGAATCGTGACGGCAATCCGGTGTCCTCTGTATATTCCTTTAGACTATGGCCGCGTCTGCATGACTCAAGGTTCAGCCTCGTATCGATTAAAAACCGAAGGAACGCACGTAATTACGTTTGCACGCGAAATCGATCGAGCATTTATTCGAGTGTCTGCCGTGTTGTAATATTAATCGAACACGTCCACGGTTCGCCATTTTATTCCCGCGATCTCGTTCGAAACAATCGCTTTGGAAATGCAGAGGAAGACGAATGATTTTATATTGGCTTGGCAACTAAGTGAATGCGGCTTTTTACATTAGGTAGTAATGACAAAATCCGCAATTACTTAATTGCCAACCTATTATATTTGCTCGTCTATTTTTCATTTTTTATAATCAACACACCAGAGATATTTTGACACTTAGGTTAGGTGTTTTTCGTCAGTTAATCACTTAATTGTCAATAAGGATTTGAATACGCGGGTTCCAGTGTGCTTGATAAATTTTCAAACTCGATTTTCTCGAGAGGTGAACCTTAAATGAAACAATTTTATCGCATATTTTGCTGTTGTTCTTTAGTAATTTATTATTCCACCGCATACTGTATATTATCGTAAATCGTTGGAAGATCGTTAATCGTAAGTTTTTCCAGACGAAATCAAGAAACATAGAAAAGGTGGAGCGAATCGGTCTGATTTCTGAGAAGCTCCGTCAATCTGCTATCTGGTGATAGCTTGGCCATGAAAAAACGTAATACACATTACGAGGAGAATCGTGAACAGAATACAAGGCACACCTTGATGCAACATTTTTCACCAACACGGACTGTTATGGAAATCGTGGCACGAAGATTTCAGCGAACTCGGCTCACCATCAACGTCATTCCATTTCCTCCGTTTTCGTCGTTTCGTTTCGTTCGAACGTACTGTACTTTACAGCGTATTGATCTGGCAACTAAGTGATTGCGGATTTTGTCAATACCATCTAATGACAAAATCCGCAATCACTTAGTTGCCAAGCCAATGAAACACTCGCAGTTGAGCTGAAAAATAAGCGAACAGATAGCGGGGAAGCAGCTATCGATGAAATTTAATCTAATTAGTAGTGTGGTTACACGAGTAAGTTTTATCGATATTCTGTATCTTTATCGTACGTAGCTTATCTATTGAATAATTGAAATGAATATTTACATTTTTATGTATTTCATTCAATTTCATTCACATGCTTACTCTACCTGTTTTACCTGTTCACATTTTTTCTTCACAGCTACGTTTCAACTGCATTTATCGGAAAGATACTTGGGTTAATAGCCGATCAATTGAACTCGTTGTTGCTCGAATTCTGTGAATTCGAACGTGACCTGCAATTGTACGAAAAATAATAAATAGATAAATGGGAAAAATTGGAAAGCTCCTATTATACGAACTCCAATTATACAGAGTGGTCCGTAAATGGTGCTACAATTGCATTATACAGGGTGACTGTAGGAGAAAAAATTGCACGTAAACGTGGAATGAAATTCGTTGGGAGGATAATCGAGTTTGAGAATTTGCCAAGTATACTTAACGCTGGAACTATCCGATAGTTAACGCGAGGCTATTTTTATCAAAAACAGTCAAAATGATTGGTCTTTAAAAAGTACGTAATGACAGAATATTTGTATATTTATTGATTTAGTACTTTCTTTCAGAAGAAATTCCACGTTATGTAGTACATTTTTCGTATTATTAACGACGATCTGTAAAATGATCCCTAAACGAGGGTCGACACATTTACAAAATTGTAGAACCAGTCGTTTTCACCGCTGTGATATTTCTAGCGTCAGCATCTAGCGATCTAGCGATCGATCCGCAATTTTCCCGATAACTGATATCGTCATATCGAACGATACGCAGTACAAATATAAAAAACGTGTGGCAAGTTGTACAAAACGAGGAAACTGGTTAATTGAGTTCGATAAACGGATTGCAGGACCCTTTTACACTTTGACAAGTACCAATCATTTTCACTGGTGTTGGTATAAATAGCCCTGATACAAAATTATTTTCAGTTTGAATACGTAAAAAAGAAAATAAAATTCATTATATTATTCTTTTAGTTATCGTTGCGAAAATATAACACGAAGGAGGAATTTTAAAATAAAATTGTAAAACCAGTCAATTTGACTGTTGTGATAGTTCTAACGTTAAACCCGGCTCATTCCTAACCGAACGAGAGCGAATAATCGACAGGTGGTTGAGCTGCGCGTGAAAACAAGCGACAAAAGTAAAGTAACATTCTTTCGTAAGATATCTGTTCTCTGAGCCAGATAAATTTGTAAATATCATCTTCATCTTCCTCAAAACGACGGCTTAAACGGACAAATTTTATTCTACAATTTTTTTCACAATTTCCAGTTATCTTCGCACGTGTACAGGTCTCCAACCGATTGCTTGCTCGCACCTAGTCAACTAGTTCGACCACGATTGGTTCCATTATACTTGGACTATTTTTCTTATCTTTTTCTTTCTATTTGGTACAATTTTTACAATCAATTCTCATTGAGAATTATAAGTAAATTATTTTGACGTGGTACTGTAACTTGGATTGTAAGTGCTTATAGTATGTTTGATTCTAGTTGGACTATTGGAACTCGATTTTACGGACCACCCTGTATAAAGTGTTTGACCTGCGACAAGTTCAGACGAACGGAGTTCCACTGTACTCGATTGGCCTCGCCTAGATTTATTAAAATATCGAGAAACGTTGATGCGGAGGATCCAACGGCAGAGATCCAGCGATCACGCGGATCCACATTCGGCTTTCGCCTGTCGGAAGTTCGGTTAGGCGATGATTCTCGAGCGATCGATCTTCCGATTGCTAAAGGAATCTCGTTGTAGAGAAAAATAGGTCGAGCGCGTTCAAAGCCTTCTTCTTGCTTTTTTCAATTCGATTCGCGTCGATTCTACTTGCAGCGAACGTAATCCAGCGACGATTCGATGCTACTCACGTTCAAGTCAGAGCCACTGACCTATTGTCAAGGTTGCAATGGTCGTGCTAATTGAAAGTTCGTTACACGATGTTGAATCGGCGCCACGTCGAATCCCTCGGGCCATCAGTTTACCGAAAATTAAGGAAAACTGGCAACGTTCGCGGATAGACGTGGCCCTGTTCCTTAAGTGGAAAGTTAATTTTCCAGGAAATGGATGAATCTCGAGGGGAAGGTTTCGCGTTACGGAACTGGCAGGATAAAATGGTAGATCGTTAGTTGTGCAATGATTCGACGAAATTATCAAAATTGAACACGTAATTTGTGTATCTGTGTATTTCCTATTTGAATGTTCGTATTTCCATATTTTCTATGTTTCTTGTATCTTCTATATCTTTTTACATTTTCTATAGCTGTTGTTCTATCGTACGCTCTATGTGTACGTATTTCTTTCTAAGGAAGCTTTAAATTTCATACTTAAAAAAGTAAGAAAACTCTTTTTTTTTTTTTATTTGGTAGACTATTTACAATCAATTCTCATTGAGAATTATAAGTAAATTTTGTATTATAAGAATTATAAGTATTTTGGCGTGGTACTGTAACTTGGATTATAAGAGTTTATAGTATGTTTGATTCTAGCTGAATCCAATGCTTCGATCTAAAGGGTATTGTCCTTTTAGTCTGCGGATCTGATCCGTCGTGTCAAGTAATTGGGTAACTAATGGGCTTTGGTGGTTGTTAATTCTTATGTTATATCTTGTTGAGAATTTTGCATCTTAATTACCGAAATAACGGTATAGGAACACTAAATCTACACTTAGAATTTATATTAGAACAGTTATATATTTACTTGATCAACGATTCCAAAGATATTCATCGATACTCACTTGCACGCGTCTCACCTTCTTCCATACCACACTGTTAACGAACAGTTTACATTCCTCTGTTTTCGAGACGCCGCGCACACACATACTTCCACACACTCGTATTCACGTACGTGTATCACCACTACGCGGTCAATCTAGTCTAGCACATAAAATTACGCGTATCTCAACATATCTATTACCGAATTTGGATATTTCTTCTTTAACCGTGGGTATCTTAAGGTCGCGATGTATCGTTTCGTTGGTAACACACCAAGGTGCGTCTACCAAGGATCTTAGAGTTCTCGATTGGAATCGTTGAAAAATTTCTATGCTGGAATTACTCGCTGTTCCCCATAGTCGGGTCCCATAGGTCCAAACAGGTCTTAACACAACCTTATATAACATTATTTTACTCCGCACGTTTAAGTTGCTGCGTCTGCCAATGAGCCAGTAGAAGTTTTTTAGTTTCGATTTCAATTGTTTGGATCTATCTAGGATGGAATCTCAGTTGACTACGAATTTGTAGCACGTTCGAACGAGTGATTCGACTGGCAATCTTCGCTCTTCGCTCGTTATTTATATTTTTAACTGGAAATTCTCAGTTCGAAGTTGCATATATCTAGAGATGTAGCGTGCTATCGTGGACGGATTACCTGACAGATATCTGGTATGTGTTGTCGACGTTGTCATTTGTTATTATATTAACATATCGTAGTATCATGGGCGAGGAGCCTGGGGGATTATAAACAAGCGGTTGCTGAGCATGTACGTAGCGAGGCTAAGACAAAGGACAAGGGGTTGCTAGGGGACAATAAACGAATCAACAGCAGTACGAGATGAGAAGCCAGAGAGTGCTGATCGCGTTGTCGAGATAGCGTTGTTAGCGTTGTCGAGAGAGAGTCGAATCAGCGTTGACGAGACTTGTCAATTAATTATCTACTTGTCTTAATTATAATACGTTGTTACGATTAGTTCACGTTAATGATCATTGTTTTCTGTTTAATTAACATCCGTTTAATCCATTTATCGTTAATAAACTAATCATAACAACGTAATAAGCATGGTCTTCTGTTTAATTAACATCCGTTTAATCCATTTATCATTAATAAACTAATCATAATTAGTCACGATACTACAGTATATTTATATAATGATTTTGTGATCAGGTGGTAATGACAAAACGCGCGATCGTTTAATTGCCAAGCCAATACTTTATTCTCCTCTGCTACTTTTCGTTATCGTCTTTCAGCTATCTCCGCAGCTGAGATCATTCGCGACGTTGGAGCACCTTCGTGGCCCTGACCTAATCTTCTCTCTTCGCTTGGAAAATATCCGAAACGTAGCTACGCAGGAGCCTTAGGACTTGTTACGCGTCATTCCTCTGATTCCAGCCAGCCTTGGTCAATTAACACGCGTCATTCCTCCGATTCCAGCCAGCCTTCGGCAATTAACACGCGTCTCTCATCTCCGGTCTCATCCGATCAAACACACGCTGCTTCTCGAAACAATTCAACATAGATTTTCTGTGTTTCGTATGCATCGTGTGGTTTGCACCGCGCTACGAGCACAACGTGTCATGATTATTCACCGGTAATGGCCTTACTCGATCTAAGGTCCCTCGAGGAACGTACGCTCGTCGCTGATTTTTCTTCGCTGCACGAAACAATCGCTGACCTTACGAGCGGTCCGCGTATTTTTTCATCCATCGACATTTATGCGCTTAGACTTCTCGCTGGTCTTTAGGCGAACCGTTACTCTTCCAGTTTCACGATTGCGAGCCAAAATATTTCCATCTAGATACCCTAAATCGTGTTTGCTCTGTAGCTGACAGTTTTTCTGGCCGCATAAATCTTTTCTCCAGTTCAGTGAGACCCGTCGTTCCAGCGAGTCATCTACGAGACGTTATCTCTGTCTTGAATTTACTGCGAACTAACTGTGCTTTTCATATTCCACATTTTGCAAAAATTTCTTTTCTTTTCCGTTTCTTTTCTAAGTGTCCGTCTTAACTGTCTGTCGTTGTAAAATACTTAATGCACGCTGATGGGATGGGTCCTATAAATAAATAAATAAATAAATAAATAAATAAGTAAATAAATAAATAAATAAATAAATAAATAAATAAATAAATAAATAAGGAAAGGGTTTTACTGGAAAATAAGGCTGTATGAAAATACTCTTCATAGCCAGTGTATAACGGGTGATGCTAAAAACGAAGCGAAGCCTTGGTCACGTTGTTTTAAAGCGATTCAAGGTGATTCGGATGAGCCCATTACACGTCGAGTATGGCGTTCGTCTCAACCTATTCAATGGAATCGTTAGGAGGAAAGGTAACCGGCGAGCCGGTTTACCTGCGACTGTTTACTCATAGCCGGCGTCGTTGCGATGTTTGTTCCCTCTTAACCCAGAGTCCCCCGAATTTTTGAACGTCGGACGTGCAGCGAAACTTAAGCTTCAGCCTGCTTCGCACTTGACAATTATCTCACGAATTATCTGACCTTATTTTTCAACTTTATTGTAAGACGAACGCGCGTTTCGTTAGTCGAGCTGAAAAATTCACGCAGTTCGCGCGAATAAAGCAACTTGGTTGAACGACAGAGCTGAACAAATTAACTGGATACGGCCTTTAGTCGAGTTAAATTCTTGTTTCTCTGTATTGGTCATTTTGTAAATAGAAACTTGTACGAGGTGAATCAAGTTTAAGATAAGATGATGGGAATGTGAAATTTACGACTGTAGCTGGAAAATCAAACTCCCAGCACGGACAAAAAACTTACGTTGGATTAAGTGCTTTCACCTTTAAATAAATAAAAACAATGAAAATAAAAATTTGTTTGGGGCAGGTCAAACTTAAGGTTCAGACACAAAATTCACGAAGTTGATGTTCCAGATAAGATGATGGGAGTGTGAAATTCACGACTGTAGCTGGAAAACATTGAACTGGTAAATCAAACTCCCAGCAGAAACAGAAAATTTACGTTGGGTTAAGTGCTTTTGTCTTTACATAAATAAAAACAATGAAAATAAAAATTTGTTTGGGGCAGATCAAACTTAAGGTTCAGACACAAAATTCACGAAACTGATGTTCCAGATAAGATCATGGGAATGTGAAACTCACGACTGTAGCTGGAAAATCAAACTCCCAGCACGAATAAAAAACTTACGTTGGGTTAAGTGATTTCGTCTTTAAATAAAAGCAATGAAAATAAAAATTTGTTTAGAACGAATCGAGCTTAAGATTCAAACACAAGAATCACGAAAATAATGGAAAAATTGAAATTGTTACTATAGCACTGACAAAGAACTTAAAAAATCCAACTTTGAGTTAAATTCTTGCTTTCGTGCTAGTCAGCCTGTAAATAGAAATTTCTACGAGACGAACCGAGCTTAAGGTGGCACGAAATTTGTGTCGTAGATAATACGAACGTAAAATTCGGTCGAAATCGTCGACAAAAGACGAAACGATCGCTTTGAACAGTACGAAACAGACTTAAGGACACGGTTACGGACAGTTTGCGTTAGACGAAGCTTCAGGTAGGGTGGATCAACCTCGTGTACACCTGCGTTTCCTGTCACCTGACGACCGGAAGTCCATCGTCCCCCTACAACAGCCAATTCACTCTCGTTTTTTGACCACAACGAAACACGAATTTCCCAATCTGTGTTTCGCGAAACGATAAATATCAACGGCAAATGTAAGAAAATATTAAATAGACGATATTTCTCGACCAGTCGTACATCGAAATCACGTCGATAGCAACACGTCACGCGATCAATTTCACTTTCTAAGAAACTTGACGTCACCTTCCACGAAGATTCCTCACGTTCAGATAGCAACGCGTCCCCTTTCCGTTTGTAAACTCGTTTCCGCGTAATTCGCACTCTGTAAACGACGAATCACTTGCAAACTTTCGACATAGCTTCTAATAAAACTAGTAATTAAATACTTAATCGCGTGCAGACTATGGAAACGATACGCCTCCATTTCGTTGTTCAATTTTTACGTTTTGGCGGATAGAACGAACTATTCGATTGGCAACTAAGTGACTGCGGATTTTCTCACTACCATCTAATGACAAAATCCGCAGTCACTTAGTTGCCAAGCCAGTGATTGAAGAATAATCGGTCACATTCGAACACACTTTATTCTCAAAATAAATGGTAAATCCATAAATGGTAAATATTTTCTACGAGACGAGTATCTACTTTAGTTTTCACGTAGCTTAATTTAACGAAATCTCCGGCTGCTTATCTAATATCGTTAACATTTCTGAAATATTCAAGGAGGTGATAAAGCAAATGGAACGGCAATAATTAATAAAGAAAATAACCGTAGGATAATTTTCATATACGATTGATTAACGATCCAGTGAATTTCAAAATTGCTCTCCAAAAAAAAAAAAAAAAAAAGAAAGAAAGAAAGATACCTTACGATTCGTGGCTATAGAATTCTTAGCCATTTTAACCAATCAGCAGTTTTGCGCGAGTATACTCGTCGCGAAGAAATGGCAGTATTTCGCGTTACGACGAGTAATAAACCTAAAACGTAAAACGGTCGTTTCGTTACAACTTAATTCTATCTTACAACAGCCGCGCATACTCCGTGTTTGACGAGTATAGTCGTCGTCGCTTGCCTTCCGTCATACGTTTTACGTATACGCTGTTGAAAGAGGTGGGACAACAGCCAACTGGTCGAAGTCTCCTCGAGCCTGAAAATTCGGATTTCGGTGTGGTACGTTGATCGTAGTATCATTTTCAACGTATCGTATTTCGACACTCGCTTCTTCACGAAGAACTGCACGAGAAAGCGAACGATGCCGGACCTGTTTAACATTTCAAGCTACTCGTCCGCATAGACAGAGAAACATAGAGGAAAGATAAATTTTCTGTATCGGGTAGTTGCCTTTTTCAAGCGCTAACAGTAAAATAAACAACTCCCCCGTGGATCGAGCGACGCTTAGCGCACGCACGTGGCCAATCGACAGTCTGTTTGCAGGGAACACGCGGTGTGCGTCCGCACCTGACAGAACAAACAGCCTGATCAATCGAGCACGCGATAGACGCGCAACCCTATCGGTGAGTCACCGGTGACAAATAAAAATTCATGGTGACCCATCGGTCTTTCCCACGAGTAGATACATCGACAGTCAAAAGTGAATATATATATATATTTTTTTTTATTTCGAAGTATTTTACAATCAATTCTCATTGAGAATTATAAGTAAATTATTCTGGCTTGGTACTACAACGTGAATAATAAGTGAATAATAAGTCTAGTTGAATCCAATGCTTAAATCTAAAGGGTAATGTCTTTTTAGTCTGCGGATCTGATCCGTCGTGTCAAGTAATTGGGTAACTAATGGGTTTTGGTGGTTGTTAATTCTTATGTTATATCTTGTTGAGAATTTTGCATCTTAATTACCGAAATAACGGTATAGGAACACTAAATTTACACTTGGAATTTATATTAGAATAGTTATATATTTACTTGATCAACGATTCCAAAGATATTCATCGATACTCACTTGCACGCGTCTCACCTTCTTCCATACCACACTGTTAACGAACAGTTTACATTCCTCTGTTTTCGAGACGCCGCGCACACACATACTTCCACACACTCGTATTCACGTACGTGTATCACCACTACGCGGTCAATCTAGTCTAGCACATAATATTACGCGTATCTCAACATATCTATTACCGAATTCGGATATTTCTTCTTTAACCGTGGGTATCTTAAGGTCGCAATGTATCGTTTCGTTGGTAACACACCAAGGTGCATCTAAGGATCTTAGAGTTTTTCATTGGAATCGAATTGCAGAATTTCTGTGTTGGAATATTTGGTCCGATCACCGTACTACGGGCTACGCTCGTAATATTTACGTTTGGCCCGTTCATCTAATACGGGCTATGACCGATCTTCAATTACGGGCTATGACCGATCTTCTAATACGGGCTATGCCCGATTTTCTAATACGGGCTATGCCCGTTGGGGCTGTGCCCGATACGGGCTATGCCCGATACGGGCTATGCCCGATATGGGCTATGCCCGATACTGGCTATGCCCGGTGGGGCTATGCCCGATACGGGCTATGCCCGACACGGGCTATGCCCGGTGGGGCTATGCCCGATACGGGCTATGCCCGGTGGGGCTATGCCCGATACGGGTTATGCCCGGTGGGGCTGTGCCCGGTGGGGCTGTGCCCGGTGGGGCTATGCCCGGTGGGGCTATGTCCGATGGGGCTGTGTCCGATGGGGCTGTGCCCAATGGGGCTGTGTCCGATGGGGTTGTGCACGATAGGGGCTATGCTCGATGGGACTGTGCCCGATGGGGCCTATATATCTTGGCGAGATGTTTTTAGTTATAGAGAAATCTAATCAGTCAGGTAGTTCGTTAGTGTCAGTGGGCCAGTAAGTGGGTTCGTTGGTACTGAGGTAATTAAGTCTGTTAACGTTAATGCATTTCAAAAGGCTTAATCTGCGCGCTTAAGTTGAATCGCCTGCCAATGAGCCAGTAGAATTTCTTTAATTTTAATTTAAGTTGCTTGCATTTATCTACGATGTGTCGTTTCCATGTCATTCTTCTATCCAGGATCATGGCCAGATATCTGACTGAATCTTTGTTTGGAATTGGAATATTATTTATGGTCACCTGGTGAATATACTTAAGAAAGAAAAAGAAACAGAAATAGGTTCGCATAATATTGATTTACCACGCACCTAGTTACGTTTCCTACTTTATAGCATCGTAATTCGTCTTCCCACGTACTTGGTATCTTCACAGCTTAATTTATACGAGAGTCGTTGAAAGAATTTCCTGGCTTCGCGGTATGCCAGATACACTCACTTTCAACTCACATTGTATATACGTTACTGTCACGCGTGTACAGCGTATCACTGTATAACACGTTACTCTCGCAACTCGTACGTCACGAGATACGTACAATTGGAGCATACGATAAACGTTAATGGACTTTGCGATTACGAAATGAAATTGTCGAGTTTCCGGCGAAAAATTCGCAATCCGATAATACACATTTCGACAATACAAAAAGAGAACAAGAAGACGAAGGCAGCGTGTAATTGGAAAAGCAATGTAACTTGGAAGCGTTCAATTTCCAATTCGCACGCTCACGTCACATAGCCATTTAAATTATCGACGTAATCATAACGAGGTAAAATTAACACGGACAATAACCGTCAAGGTCTGGCGATATAGTTATCAGCGTAAAATTCTACTTCGTGAAAGCTTCAAGTAGCTTTGAAATTTCGTTCGTGGGCCATCGTGCGCCATATCACCAAGCCACACGCTCCGTTCTTCCGATGAATTTGAAAAAAGCTACGAACACAGGCTTAAGCGAAAGATAGGAACGTTACTCGTATGCACACAGAAGGAACGAGTAGAGAGATAAGTTTTCGATATCAGGTGCCGAGACCCGATAAAGCACATTCCAGGCCACAGTTCTCATGCTGCACGCCGACCGTGTGTCGTGTCAACAATTTTTCGTGCCCGTGTGTTCATCGGTGTTTTTTCACGCGGTTCGTTCACCTGTTGCCACTCTTCTACTTATCAGAGGGGCTGCTTTATCCCTCGTTCATCCAGAGGACTACGGTTATGCTGCCAAATCGACGATGACCGACGTCAGCTGGATCTCTTGCGACTCTTGCAGGGCCTGTTGGCTCTGTGTCGCTCACAGACTTGCCATCCTCACTCTATTCTGCAGGTAAACCAAGGTTTCTCGTAGATGCGATACGCACTGACTCATCGAGGTATTTCATTATCGTAACAACTTATCGTAAAAATCTTCTAGGAATATATCGCGTGTGTCGTATTAATCGTTTCGAAATTTCATTAGCTCCAATGAGACGCCACCGTCTCGATTATGTTGGTCAAATATGAAATCACACTCCACCGACCTCACTATAGAAATAAAATAGTCAAACTCGAAGATGGTATCCATCCACGTGTCATTTTGCAATTCAAATTGTAAAGTACAAATTAAATAATAAAAAAGAAAAGATATGAAATCAATTTGCAAATTTAGTTACTGTACGCGTTATACGTCGGGGTGTTAAATTGTATTTTACAACATTGTGTGTATATATATATATAGCGTGTATCGCGCAAAACATTTACAAACTCGACTATCGCGATTACGTTGGTGAGATAGGAAATCGGACGGATATGAATATCGGTCGTTGTACGGGTGAAAATGAGTGGAAAACGCGGAGTATAGTTGTTTCTTGAGAAACTTCGTTTCCGAAAGGATAAATTTGAAAAATGTTACTTTATATCTTTTACTTACTTTCGTTTCTACGATAACATCCTACCGATCGTTTGCGCACATCTAGTCATGTTTCGGTATACTTGATAAATCGTGAAACTCGATTTTTTCGAAAACTACACCTTAGAATGAGGAAACTTTACTGCGCATCTCGTTCTACAATTTTCGTAAGAATCACCTCGTAGCCGCTAGTACACTTTATTCCACCACACCTTGTATATTACGATTAATATACTACATACAAAAATATACGTTTGGAAAATTGATGTTAAATTTGACCAACGTGATCGTGACAACCGTATCTAATCACAATGAGATTGTAAAATGTTTTAGATGATACGTGAAATAATACGTAAAAATTGTTTATGTCAAGTGTTCAGATACTATACATATATATTGTTATATATATTACTTATAGAAACTTATAGAAACTTACGAGAAACTTAACAAACAGCAACATGTACAAACTTATAGAAACCTATAGAAACTTACGAGAAACTTAACAAAGAGCAACGTTTTGCAGACTTATAGAAACTTATAAAAACTTATAGAAATCTAACGAGTAACAAACAGCAACATATAGAAACTTATAGAAACATAAAAGAAACTTAACAAAGAGCAACGTTTTGCAGACTTATAGAAACTTATAAAAACTTATAAAAATCTAACGAGTAACAAACAGCAACGTATAAAGATTTATAGAAACTTATGAAAACTTATAGAACTTATAAAAACTTAACGAGTTACAGACAGTAACACATACGAACTAATAGAAACCTATAGAAACTTAGAAGTAACTTAACAAACAGCAACGTTTACAGACTTATAGAAACTTATAAAAACTTACAGAATCTTAACGAGTAACAAGCAGCAACATATACAAACTTATAGAAATCTATGGAGACTTAGAAGAAACTTAACAAAAAGCAACGCATAAAGATTTATGGTAACTTATAAAAACTTACAGAAACATAACGAGTAACAAACAGCAACATATACAATCTTATAGAAACTTAAAAGGTAATAATTCGGATAATAATATATATAAGTATTATCCGAAATTAGATCCCGAAATACGATAATAGAATAGATCTGTTTTTCTTCCAAAGACAGGAAAATATCTACTCGTATATAACGTTACACGTTGCGTGGAGGGGAAAGGTATTTAATGAAATCAGGGAGGCACATTTTCCTTCGCTTGACCCGAAATAAACGAACGTCGGTGGCATAAAGCGAGGGAAAATAGTCGGTTGATCGAATTTCCTCGCGGAAACATCGTTCGAGGCAAAAACTGGAAAAGAAGAAGAAACGAAGTTTTCGGGACGCGACTTCCTCGTTTTCTTCGTATCGAGGCTATCTCCTTGGGAAAGAGCAAAGCACGCTTCATCGATCATAGATAACCACCGCTCTTCGTTCACAGGTGAATTGCAGTCGCTTCACTCGAGAATCGAGATTGCTCGCCAACTGACTCAATCTTAAAGACCTCTAGTCGAAGCATCCGTAATTCTAACGTACTTTCGATCGTCGCGTCGAAACCCACGGTTTAAAGTTACGTTCTCACCGAAGCCAATGAGTAGAATGTTTCAGTTGTCGCGCGTTTCAAACAGTATCCAACGAGCATCAATTTGCAGAAACATTTTATTTGCACTGAAACGACATAGTCGGAGGAACGTTTGGATTTAGTTTCGCTTTCAAACAGACGTTTGTTTCCGTCGTGAAATGTTTCCCGTTCTTCCTTCAGCGAGGACGCAGATTAACGTTAAGGCTCCACTGGAGCAGAGTGAAACAACTTTTTGCCGTCTTTTGTTGCTGCGTGTTTCAAAAAACCATTTCCAACCAACAGCAACTTTATGTAAACTTGTAAAAATTTAGAGAAACTTAACGAGCAACAAACAGGAACACGTACAAACTTATAGAAACTTATAGAAACTTACGAGAAACTTAGCAAACAGCAACGTATAAAGGTTTGTAGAAGCTTATAAAAACTTACAGAAACTTAACGAGCAACAAACAGCAACATATACAAACTTATAGAAACATAAAAGAAACTTAACAAAAAGCAACGTATAAGGATTTATGGGGACTTATAAAAACTTATAGAAACTTATAGCAACTTACAGAAACTTAACGAGCAACAAACAGCAACATATACAAACTTATAGAAACATAAAGGAAACTTAACAAAAAGCAACGTATAAGGATTTATAGGAACTTATAAAAACTTATAGAAACTTATAGCAACTTACAGAAACTTAACGAGCAACAAACAGCAACATATACAAACTTATAGAAACCTATAGAAACTTACGAGAAACTTAACAAACAGCAACGTATAAGGATTTATAGGAACTTATAAAAACTTATAGAAACTTATAGCAACTTACAGAAACTTAACGAGCAACAAACAGCAACATATACAAACTTATAGAAACCTATAGAAACTTACGAGAAACTTAACAAACAGCAACGTATAAAGATTTATAGGAACTTATAAAAACTTATAGAAACTTATAACAACTTACAGAAACTTAACGAGCAACAAACAGCAACATATACAAACTTATAGAAACCTATAGAAACTTACGAGAAACTTAACAAACAGCAACGTATAAAGATTTATAGGGACTTATAAAAACTTACAGAAGTTTATAGAAACTTACAAGAAACTTAACAAACAGCAACGTATAAAGATATGATATATAGAAACTCGTACAAATATACGGAAACATTTTTATGCGCACACTGAGGCAACATTCGGTGTCGAGCTGTGACTTTCTCAAGAAAAACAGCAACCATCAAGAAAAAGTTGCTCGATGTTGGTTACGTGGAAACGAGCCCATACATACTTAAATCTGTCCTTATCGTGGTCATCAAACTCGCGACGATAGCAGATGAACACAGGCAAAAGAGAAAATTGAAATGACCCGAGATGATGCGGCTTTGCCCTTGACACGATTTACGTTATTAGCAGCAGCACCAGAAATAGACGTTCCCTTTTAGGTGGCTCACCCTCTGCGCTGCAACTCGCGGATATGAAACCAGAACGCTCGGGTGTAATCTGTCTCAAACGACCGCGTTATTGCACCGCGTGTTACGCTAGGCAACGTCAAAGGGTGGATCGGTTTAATAAAGGCTCGTAACGTTCTCGATGTTATTAGTCGACGACGGCGACACGAACAATTCTATTAGACTTTTGAAAGACCAAAGTACTCTTAACGCCAGTTTCTCTGTAAGTGTCCAACGCCAGTGAGTGTCTACATCGGCAATTTTCGCTCCTTTTCATCCAATGGCACATATAAGATCGTTGAGAATTTTGCATCTTAATAACCGAAATAATAGTATAGGAACGTTAAATCTACATTTAGAATTTATATTAGAATAGTTATATACTTATTTGATAAACGATCTCAAAGATATCCATCGATACGCGTTTGCACGCGTCTCGGCACTTTCTTCTAAACCACAGCGTTTACCGACTGAACAGTTTACATTCCTTTGTTTTCAAGACGCCGCGCGCACACATACTTCCACACACTGATATTCCCATACAAGTAACACTACTACGTAGCTATGCTGATCTAGCACATAAAATTATACATATCTTAATAAAGATAATTGTTAAAATGTACTTGGCGCAATTGTATATTTTGCGATATTACGTTTGCCCATTCTCACCGGATACTCTTCCATCCGACAATTTATTAATTAACGCGTCTTATTAATTTTCTTACCTAACAATTTACACACAATTCGCTGGGACACGTGCAGTAATTTAGTCAGACAGCGAGTAATTTAGCAGCTTGTCGTGTGTGGACAGGTGGCAAAATTTTCGTCGAGTAGTTTGGTAGAACGATTTAGCGGAGGAGATTTCGCTAGAATTTTCCAGTGGAATAGGAAAATTACATCTTTCGAATTAGCACGCGTGCCGTTTAAACGACTACGAGTCGTAGAAGTTGGTTCGGACACGGCGAGTAATTTAGTCGAGTAAAACGAATTTGCTAAACGAGTTTGCTACGGAGGTCCGGTGCGGATGAAACGAGGATGAAAGCGACGTTTTTCAACGAATCAACGGTGTAAATTCGGCTTTACTCGTTGCTCGACTAAACTAGTGGCCCTGTCCGAACCAGTCTTAAGGGAAAAGAGTTCAGTGCCCCTGTGACTAAATAGTCGTCGCGTGTAACACGTTCGAAAAATCTGCGGTCCACGAATATTGCTGTCCAGTGCTTGTTACGAACACAACGATCGATCGTCGGAAGGAAATTAGAAAATTCATATTCTTACGAACACAAGGAAAACGAAACGAAGTCTGAACGACAGATTTCTTATACTAAATATCACAAAACACCGTATTTTCAATATATCCGCTGTATCTTGCCATTCGTTTCTCTCTGCTTCTTTTCCTCCTCCAAATTCGCTATTTTCAAGATTAAAGAGAAATCACGTTAATTAACGATAAAGCTAGAAAAATTTACCGAATGTCCAGCTGGACAAATTGTAAAGTACAAATTAAATAATAAAAAAAAAAAAAAAAATTCGCTATTGAAAGAAACAAACGACAGCTCTGACGAGCGTGGCGATTACCCGCCTCTCGGATCCACAGCATCCGAAATAACTCGTCGAGCAGCTGCAATTAAAAGATTCTTTTAATTCTTCATCTTTTTCGCTCTCGTTGTTCCGTAAGAATCGTTGAATACGACGCGTATGTGTAATATTGGCTTGGCAACTAAGTGGTTGCGGAGTTTGTCGATACCGTCTAATGACAAAATCCGCAATCACTTAGTTGCCTACCTAACCTCAACTTACCTACCTAACCTAACCATCTTAATTGCCTAATACACATTAGATTCAGTTAGAATCAAACGTACTAATCACTTATTACTCACGTTATAGTAACGCTGGAATAATTTGCATTAATTTTCAATGAGAATTGATTGCAAAATTCTGCCAAATAAAAATAAAAAAAAAAGTTGCCTAATACAACGAAGAAGACGAAGTAACGCGACTAGCAGAACTCCGTTCTGTGGCTGTTCTCGGCCACGAGAATAAAGAGGAACAGAGTCGGTGGCCTCGAAAGACTTTTGGCTGGCAATTTCCGCGACTCGAATCTGGTTTTGCTGGAAACCTCCCCGCGGGACATTCGCTGGCCAGGCATTGTTCTCGCTGTTGCTTCTCCGTAAAATACTCGACAGCCGAAATCTCGGTGCTCGAGTACACGTGTTACAGTCGATGGCCGCTGGAAATTCTCCGATTGTCCGTGGCTGTGCGTGTTTCTCTTCATCGGAGGCTCGCAATGTGTGCAGCGACGTGCACGTCGTTCGTAACGTCACGTGCACTGTGCAGTCGCGACCACCTCGCTCTCTGTTTCCTATCGTTTTCGACAAGCGTCGCCAAAGGCAATCGGACTTTCGTGTGAGAGAGTCGGCTTTTGGAAACCACTTGTGAAACAAATTTCTAAGAGGAGCAAGTGTTTTCGTGTTGGTTTCGGCGTCTGGAGGATGCTCTGTCGGTCGAATGTCGCGTCGGTGGTTCTGCTTGCGGGATATCGAGAACTTGTAAACTTGGGAATCGTGGCGCCATAGACGCTAGGTTTCCTATGGCAATGAATAGAACGGGGTCGAATTTCAGACGAATTCAGAGCGAGACACCAGCTTTGAGCGGCACGTTTAACGGTAGCACAGCTGAATGCTATTGAGTCAACGTCGATATGACGATGGATCGAGCCGAAATTACCAGCCATTTAATAGCACAATGAAAAGAAGAATGCCCGCTTGTCAACGGATCCGATGATATTTGCCGTGGGATAAGGAAAAAAGAAAAATAAATTGAAATTGAGAAGAAACGACGTGTGGATTCAATTAATAATTATAATAATACCAATACTGTAGGATCTTTGCTACAATTATTAGATTCAGCTAGAATCAAACATACGATAATTACTCATTATTCACGTTATAGTGTCACGCTAGAGTAATTTAATTATAATTCTCAATGAGAATTGATTGTAAAATTCTTCTAAATAAAAAAAAATAATTTTTACTACAATTAATTTATTTACAATAAATGGATTAAATAAATGTTGATTAAATAGGAAACGATGGTTGTTTAACGTGAACTAATTACAATAACGTGTTATAATTAAGACAACTGGATAATTAATTTGCAACTCTCGTCACCACGGATCCAACTCTCTCTCGACAACGCTAGTATGACAACGACCATACCCAAATCCACGTTATTCCACACTACCCAAAACCCACTAGTTACCCAATTACTAGACACGACGGATTAAATCCGCAGGCTACAAAGACATTACCCTTTAGATTTAAGCGTTAGATTCAACTAGAATCAAACAAACGATAAAATTACGCGTATCTCAACATGTCTATTACCGAATTTGGATATTTCTTCTTTAACCGTGGGTATCTTAAGGTCGCGATATATCGTTTCGTTGGTAACACACCAAGGTGCGTCTATTAAGGATCCCAGAGTTTTTCATTGCAATCGAATTGCAGAATTTCTGTGTTGGAATATTTGGCCCGATCACCGTACTACGCCCGTAATATTTACGTTTGGCCAATTCATCTAATACGGGCTCTGCCCGATCTTCTAATACGGGCTATGCCCGATGGGGCTATGCCCGATACGGGCTATGCCCGATGGGGCTACGCCAGATGGGGCTGTGCCCGATGGGGCTACGCCCGATACGGGCTATGCCCGGTGGGGCAACGCCCGATACGGGCTGTGCCCGATGGGGCTACGCCAGATGGGGCTGTGCCCGATGGGGCTACGCCCGATACGGGCTATGCCCGGTGGGGCTACGCCCGATACGGGCTATGCCCGATGGGGCTATGCCCGATACGGGATATGCCCGGTGGGGCTATGCCCGATGGGGCTATGCACGGTTTGGCTATGCCCGATACGGGCTATGACCGAGACGGGCTATGCCCGATGGTACTATGCCCGGTGGGGCTATGCCCGATACTTTACAATTTGTCCTGCTGGACATTTGGAATTATAAACATACTCTCGTGGTGCCCTCAGCAAAAACATGTGATTTCGGCGTGGCAGTCAAAGTGTTAACTCATGAGCGGTCAACAATGTGTTAAAAAGCAGAATCCGTAGAGAAATATTTTCTACGATCACTGGCTTCGTCCGTACTTCGTATTCTCTTCGATAAATCGCGGAATTGGAAAATCTCCCTCGATTTGACCACGTCTTTTCTCTCAAACTTTTCTCATCTCTGTTCTCCTCCTTCTATCGGGTTGGCAACTAAGTGATTGCGGATTTTGTCGTTAGGTGTCATTGACAATATCCGCAATCACTTAGTTGCCGACCCATTATAGTTGCTCCTCGATTTTTCATTTTTTATAATCAACACACCAAAGAATAAATACGGGGAATTGGAAAATAATGAGATATTTTGAAAGACGCGCGGTAAACTAAAAAGAATCGGCAACGCGAAGGTAAACCGAGACAGATTCGTGATGAAACGATAGGTATCGATGCGTCGCGACGAGTTTCAACGTTTATAGGGGCCTTTACGCAATCGCCGTGTTATTTGACAAACCAACCACTTCTCATCCCGTTCCGCGTCGCTTTTCTATTGTTACGTGAATTCCGAACGAACGTATTCCAGCCGTTTCGAACGATCGATGGGTTTGCAGGTGAGCGTGCGCGCGAATTAACTCGACCGCATCATTACGAAACGATTACGTAACCAACAGCGGAGAAAAAACGCAGTTACGAGGCTCTAATCGGGATGAGCGATACACAGCCGAGCATAATTATTTGCGAAATTAACGCGAAATTCCTGTCCGCCCTCCATGCGTCTCCAATGCCCTAAACTTGGACGAACTGCATATTTCCATCGCCTGCAAGCCTCCGATGTACTCTTATCGTTTATTTCCCTGTTCTCTGGCAATTTTTAACAATTTTCTATGCCATTCTCATCTTCTTTCTTTTTGTCTCTTTTATGGTATTTCTCTGTATTACAATAGCTCGCAAAAATAGCGTGAAATTTTTCCTTTATTTATTTAATTTGTACTTTACAATTTATCCAGCTGGACATTTGGCAAATTAGCGTAAAATAGCTGATAAAGTATAAAGTAAGCGTGAGCGCATGCGTGGAGGGGAAAAATCTTTTTAGAAAAACTGAACGTTACCGGAATATTATTATATTAGGTTGGCAACTAAGTGATTGCGGATGTTGGCATTAGGTAGCATTGACAAAACCCGCAATCACTTAGTTGCCAATGCGATAATACCATGGCGCAACAGATCGTACGTTTGTTGGCGAGGTCGATATTCCCTTATTGTCGGTGAAATTCTATTGGAAGTCACTATCGTGTATGAATTTCAACGATGTTACAACGCTCTATCCTGGTAGTTTCTATTGTGAGCTGGTTGTTGGCGTTCTCGCCTAATCGATATGCTCGTTGTCGGTTTCCTGTGAAAATCGAAAACAACAGGCTCCTTCCGGCGCTGTAACCCGGCAACGTAGAAAAAAGCAAACGAGACGAAGACCAAAGAGTCGAGCGCTACGATCCGGTTGTCCCGATCCTATTCTCTATCGTCTTTGTTACCGCAAATGACGCTCGATGAATGGACAGACTGCAGTGCTCCGCTGTTTTCGTTTTACCGATGTTGCACTTTGACAACAGGGACGGCCTGCTAAATCGCCACCTTTCTGCACCAGATCTACTACTTTCCTTTATTCTACGAGATAAAAATGATTCTTGTAGGTTTCGTCGATAAAATAGAGATTAAAATTACCAACGTTATAGAAAGATGCGACGAACGTTAAAGAAAGAAGACGATATGGGACTATGGGAAGTTAAAGGAATAAAAAAGAACAACAGGTATCAGGTATGGGAAAAATATCGTACGCACGTTTTTAGAACAAAATTCCAATATCCGTTCTATTTAAGAAGGCGGTATCTTTTCTAAAAGGTGATTTTATTCTAAGAAGCAATTGCCATTTAATTCCACGACTGGACGTATTTTTCGCCAGTTTCTATGCGTATATTTCTGTTCCAATTTCTCACTTTTCGACGACAGATAGACCACTTGTTTCTCGATAGACTATTCGTTTCGTTTCTTTCGTCGTTTCAATCATTTTCCTGTTATCCTTTCGCTAACAGCATACGCGTGCTTCTTCGCGTCTTGTCGCGTTTGCTGTATTGCCAAGTTTCAACTCGTAGTCTCGTATTGGCTTGAACATCGCGTACACGATTTCTCCATTGAGGAAACTATACCTATCAGCGAGTTCTATCGATCTATATCAGATACATCTGCAATTAGTTATTTTGTAGAATTGCAACCTGCGTTCGTCTTCATTTGCGTTTATTCTTTAGGATATTATTATTGGGATATTATTTGGGACAATGATAAAAATAAGTATTTACGACAAGTATATTTAAGTTACTCGGAGATGATATCCCACTGGAGGTAGTCATCTACATGTCATTTAGCAATTAAGCTAGAAAAATTTACCGAATGTCCAGCTGGAGAAATTGTAAAGTACAAATTAAATAATAAAAGAAAAAAGTATATTTAAGTTATAGATGTGGTATTTATCGATGCGTACGAAGAAAACTTGGCTTGCCAAGTGAAACTTGGATTTTCTTCGAATCCAAAGTCGTACGCGAACTTTGATCGTAAAGCTTCAATTTCCCTTGAAAAATCCAATCTTCTCCGAAAAGGTCGTCACGTGCAACCAAAGTACGCGTTGCTGTGTATCCACGTGCTTTCTCCGACTAGTACTTGAACAGATATATTTCAATAATTAATGCTTTATTTAATTCCCTGTCGATATTTAAATACAAATTCACTGGATCCTTCGTCGTCCATCGTTCACACGAATTTTCGCCCTCAGAACGTCTGATAGAAGTTCTGAAAACCGTGTCTGGCAGTCGATATCCCTAGTGGATAAGAAGCAACAGAATCACTTTCTGTCTTCGCTCTGAATAGCCACTCGAGCGCCATCGAGTCTCAGAATTTTCCCAATCCTCGACGTTGCACCGGGCGAACATTTTCCAGTAAATAACACGAGCAATAGTAAGAGAATCGCGAAATCAGCGTGGAAAATTGGGGCAGCGAAGAAAGAAATTTTTCACAAAAAATTTTTTCTTTTTTTTATTATTTAATTTGTACTTTACAATTTGTCCAGCTGGACATTTGGTAAATTTATCTAATTTAATTGCTAAATAACATGTGGATGGCTACCACCAGCGGGATATCATCTTCGAGTTTCATTATTTTATTTCTTTAGTGGGGTGTCTTCTTTTTATTATTATTATTTAATTATAATAATTAATCGTTTTGGGGGTGTTCTTTGTTTTCTTCTTTCTATGTGAGTTCAGCAACCAGCTGGTTTGGATGTGTTGCCGTTCTTTTCGTACATTTTTCTGCGTACATGCCGATTTCTTCTTCGACCGTTGCTATGAGCACACAAAATTACGCATATCTCAATATACAGGGTGGTTGGTAACTAGTGGTACAAGCGGAAAGGGGATGATTCTACGCGAAAAAAGAAGTCGAAAATATAGAATACAAATTTTTTTTTCTTTTTTTAATTTTTCCATCGAGACAACGATCTACAGTGAGATCCGTTATAACGAGACGCGATAAAGTGTACGCGTACCGAGCCAAGATTCAAAGTCGATTTTCTCGAAAACGAAGCCTCGAACGAAAAATTTTTATTCTACGTTTTCGACTTCTTTTTACGCGTAGAATCACCCCCTTTCCGCTTGTACCACCAGTTACCAACCACCCTGTATAATTGAAGTTAGAAGTGTGCACATAACCTTACTATTATACAGGGTGGTGGTAACTGGTGGTACACGCGGAAAAAAGAAGTCGAAAATATAGAATACAGATTTTTTTTTTAGTTTTTCCATCGAGACAACGATCTACAGTGAGATCCGTTATAACGAGACGCGATAAAGTGTACGCGTACCGAGCCAAGATTCAAAGTCGATTTTCTCGAAAACGAAGCCTCGAACGAAAAATTTTTATTCTACGTTTTCGACTTCTTTTTACGCGTAGAATCACCCCCTTTCCGCTTGTACCACCAGTTACCAACCACCCTGTATATCATATCGAGAAATTAGTATACAACATGAAGAACAGACTGAAACGTACAGTTACAATATATAACGCGATAGAAAACGCATGGTAAATATCGTGACCTGTTAGTACAATGAATAATTGTTCAAACATTTTGACCATCTTTCCCAACTATGCGCTTCCGCTAAATATCTGGCGTATCTTTTGTACACATTTTCAGATCCGTTTCAAATTTTACCAACGCGTATTAGGTTGGCCACAAGTTTCTTCCGTCCTCCAAGGAAATAATATTGGATTGGCAACTAAGTGACTGCGGATTTTGTCAATACCACCTAATGACAAAATCCGCAATCACTTAGTTGCCAACCCAATAGACGCACGTTTTTGGTTTAACTAGAAAATAGCAATAGTTAAATAACAATAAAAAAAAAAGAAGTTTTTCGTTTGATATTATTTTACCAAATTACGTTCTATTGGAACCAAATGGATGACGAATAATTCAATAAAATAATACGAAACGAAAAATCTGTAATTTGCTTACAGAACGAAAGATTGTTTTAAAATATCCTAACGTATCAGCCGTGTCTCGTTACAGTGCTAGTCGGATTCCATAACGTTTCGTATAATACGAAAGCACAGTGACTGGGAGAAATATTCAAACACTCGCCACGAAGCATTTCATGAACACGTTACGTACATATTATACTCTAGAAAATCTTGTGAACGTTCTAACGTGACACGACTATCGCGATTGAAATAGCAAAAGTTGAAGACGATCCAAAAACGTACGCGCGAGGTACGACACATTTGTCGGAAGATACACACTCGTCGAAAAATTGATACACCGCGTGAATGGCTGCTGCCAATGCCAAAGATAGTCTCACCGAGTACCGTAACTTGTCGATACAGCGAATAATCGTTCGAACATTTCGATAATTTTCACCAACACGTACACGCGTACTTCCGCTAAACGCGCCGCGTATCTTCAACACAAATTTCCAGCTTCCCGTTCGAATTTTCCCAATGTAAACACGACGAAGTGTGTCTCGTTGCACCGTCGATGAAATTGCGCAATGTTTTGCGTAAAGTGTACACGTAGAAAGATTGTACGAGCGTTGGAATACTTTGGCGATATCCAGTGTACGTACGCGAGGACCGAGAGACTTCAACGCTAGGCTACGTGATCTTCGGAACGCAGGAGCGACGACACCGAGCGAGAGGGAGGACCGAGAGCGAGATAGCTGGCTGGGAGAGCGAGAGAGAAAAAGAGAAAGAGGGGAAAAGGCCATCGGCGACGAGAGGAAGAGAAAAGAGAGGTCCGCGGGTTTCGAACGGTGATGGAAAAACGCGCGCGCTCTGATAACGCGGTAAATGGAAAATCAGAAGAATGGAAATTCTTGGAGCAAAAGGAAATTTACAGGGGAAAGTTCGCGGTAAACAGATGCGAAGGATGTGACATTTTTGGAAAGTCGATACGTTGAGTTCACTCGACCGAAGGAACAAAAGGATTCTCGTGTCGTGGGTGTCTTCCGGTTTTATCTTCCGACGAGGGGGAAGGGCGAAATACGTTAGGAACGAGGAAAGAAGAGAAAAGAAGCGAAAGAATTCGTCCGACGTGTTGAAGAAACGAGGGATTCGTCGATTTTTCTCGGTTACATCGTCCTTCGTTTACGCCATAGAAGTCTCGTGTTCGCGTAATTGACGCTCAGATCGGATCGAGTCTGAAGGTCGATTAACTGAGCCCGAAGAAACTAAAATTTCGCTGTAACGAACGAGACTCGGATAAATAAAATTGTACGATCGGACGTTGGGAAGGACGTTCGCAAGGAAGAAATTGGGACGAAGGCGGGCAACTTCGAAGATCCGCGAACAGCGCGTTGGGAAGACGATCGACGATGATTTGTTTGTTGCGACGTAGGAACTCGGTTGGAGATCTCAACAGCTCGCGTAATCGCGGTTCGTACGATGATTCGCCAATTGTGCACGCTACCTGGTACTTTTCGTTCGCGTGACAGGAGATGGAAACGTTGGAAGAGGCAGACTCGAGACGCGATTCTAACGAACAAACGTGGAAAGCTCAACGAAGACCGTGTCGACGAGAAAGAAATCGCTACGGAAGATTAAAAAAAGAATTTTTTTTTTTTATTTGGAAGAATTTTACGATCGATTCTCATCGAGAATTATAAGTAAATTAGAAAAGAAAGAAGATAAAAGCCAGGAGTACGAACCATCTTATACGGAACACTGACCGAAGATTCCAGCAGATGAGCCACCGCTGAGACACGAAATCTGTCACTTCTCTCGGCCCGAAGAACTGCGCGCCATCGAAACTCCGAAAAGAGCGAAAGCACATCGGGAAAAACAAAAGGCCAGCCGGAATTTCGTGGTTCGAACAAAGCCAGCTCCTTTACGGCGAGCAAAGGGTAGAAAGAGACGAAGAAGACGAAGAAGAAAACTTGGCATCGACTCGCGAATAGAAAGAGGAGAGAAAGAGTATAGTAATACGGTATAAAGAAGAGACTACGCTGTAGAAAGAAGAAAAGAGAGGAAGAATACCTATAACACGAGTACGATAGAAAAAGAGAGGAAACCTGACGATGCGTGGAGACCGTTGGAGGGGTATGAAACAGGCACGATTGGAGGGAGGTAAGGTAGGAACGCGCAGCTGAAAAGTGGTGGCGACCGGACGAAGAGAAAGAGAGAGAGAAAGAGAGAAAGAGAGAGAGAGAGAGAGAGAGGTTGACGTTGAGGGAAAGGTAAAGAGGTTGAGGGAGGCGGGGAAGGAAAGACGAAGAGAAACACACGGAGAGAGAACGAGGAAGAGAGACAAGAACGAGAGGGGGAGAGAGAAAGAGAGAAGGGGACACCGGCTTGCCTCGGTCGGAGTAAAGCGAAGCCAACAAACTCACGTCAGTTCGAAGCTGGAGGGATGCCAGTGTTCCTCGTGCGTTCCATGATCGTATCGCGTCGTACACGCCGATACTCAACGGCCCTTTCGACCATCGGTCGACGCATTTGAAAGATCGAGAAGGAAACGTCGGCCTTGAAAGTGAAAACTATCGTTTTCCGCGGTGATCCACGCTAAGTTAACACCGACGAGATACTTGGGTGCTGAATCGTCGAGTGGTAGGAGAATCGTGCGCGTCCAACAACCACAGAGTGCCACTCGCCGGATTCCACGGACAAGAAGAGGAGGAAGAAGAAGAAGAAGAAGAAGAAGAAGAAGAGGAGTGCTCGGCTCCTGGCACCGTCTTCCATCGAAAAACCATCGATTCCGGTTCTTCCGCCAACTGCGACAGCGTCAACGTCCACGAGCCCCTTCGCGAAATTCCATATCGTCGCTGTCGAACGCGTTTCCAATCGAAAGTTCTTCGGAAGAAAACGAGTGGACGATACAGTTGGTGTTAAATACACGCGCCTACATACATACACGCGCACCAGGTTTTCGGTAAAAAAGTTTGCAGTTCGTCGCGAGTGGAAAGTCGACGAACGCATTCTGGAAGAAAACCGCGGCACTTTGATATACCCAGTGGATGAAATTCGATATATAGTCGGAGGGAAGGAGTCTCGTAGTTGGGAGGAAAAACGGTGGAAGACCTGCGGTCGAAGAGGAGCGCACGGAGAAAGTGGAGGATCGGGGACGCGACTGGCGAATGCGAATTCGCGGCCGCGTACCATCATCGCGAGAACCTTAATCGTTGCTCGAAGGGAAGAAGGGCGGCGCGCGAGAATATTGGAGAGAGGGTAACGAAAAGCTTGAGTTTTCCCCCTCGGGTGATATGAGCCGGGCGCAATTAAGGCGGTTAACGGAGTCGGGAATACCTGTCCGTCGGCGGGCCAAAACCGGTACGAGCGTTCTCCATACGATATAGCGCGGTCTCCGGCCGCCTCCTCTTCCTCCTCCTCCTCCTCCTTCTCCTCCTCCTTCTCCTCTTTCCTCGTGGCCGCTGCATGCAGCCTTCAAAAGGTGCATACACCTTCGCCAGCACGCCGAGTCTGCGCTTCTTCGTGTCCCTCCTTTCTTTCTTTCCTTCTTCGCCCCGTTCTTCGTTCCGCGTCTCTTTCGTTTCTTTCTTAACCGACTCTCTCGCTGCCTCTCTCTCTCTCTCTCTCTGTCTCTCGGCTTACGACCAAGGAACATGGACGTCTCGCAGCGTCTACCGAACGATATATCCTCTCTGGAATAATTTCAGTCTGCGTAACAATCATTGCGTTAGAAAAGCCAGGTAGCAACCTGGCGAGGAACGGCCATCGAGATTCTTCCACGTCGTCCAGCGACGTATCCTTTCTCTAGCGATCCGAGTGTCAATCTCGCAGAGAATTCATCGCGACAGCCGCCACCACGAACGTTCGCAGCGGCCGTTCGGATTCTTCCGTATCTCGTCATCCAACGATACATCCTTTCTCCGAATATCCAAGAGCGTGCAGATCCATCGATTACGAAAACCAAAAGCCGAGAACATGGACGACTGCACGAGCCACTGACAGTCTTCCGTGTCTCGTGGCCGAGCTATACATCCGCTCGTTCTTCGGGGATCCAATCAGCGCCGATCTTCCACAGAATTATCAGTGAAAAAGGCGATAGCGACCGAGCAGCAACGCGAACGTCTCCATCGGACGGCATCGAGATTCTTAGCGACGTGTCTTTTCTCCCACGAGTGAGAATTTTTGGGAAACGCGAACGTCTCCATCGGACAGTATCGAGATTCTTAGCGACGTGTCTTTTCGCCGACGAGTGAGAATTTTTGGGAAACTGATTTTCGGGAAAGGGATCGTAACAGTGGTAAACGAAGGAACGTGATCGATACGCCAGCAAACGATCGAGTGTTCTCTGATTATCCATCGGTGTTTCGCTGGCAGTGCGTAACCGGAGCGAGAGTGCGGGTCGATGTGGAGGGGAGGAGGCAAGCTGATCTTCGAGGTGGAATACCTGTGCGTGTGGTGCGACTGGAGGGCGGCGGGAATGTTGGAAAGGGCGGGAACAGCGAGGTGATACAGGAGGAACAGCGTAGGAGAGGAATCTCATCCTGGAAGTTGTTTTCCGTCGTTTAATACGACGATCCTACGAACGGGACGAAGAGCGCATCGAAGAGGATAAAAGGAAAGAAGAGGAGGAATTCTCATCGGAAGAAGAGATACGAGAGTGCGCGAATGAGCGAAGACGAGTGTATAGGGAGAGGAAAGGAGGAAGATGGAAGGTCTGCACATATAGCGAACCATTGAGATTCTTAGCTCGATCGTTCGAGAGAGAGAGTCCGTCCATGAGGTTTGAGCGAAGGACGAATTGTTGAGAAGCCACGCCATGAGAATCCTCAAAACGCTACACTGGTAGGTCTCAAACCACGTTCACTCTTCTTCGGATTAAGTTTCGTTTCGGACCGAAATCTTTCGCCTCGCGAACCTATTCGAGCGTATGCGAACGTGTCTCACGTTACGATAATACGACATTTGTAAACACATTTCGCGCGCGTTACGGTGCCTCGCTGTCCTTGAATTTACCATGAACAATATTTGATCGATGGCTTGGCTGTGTCGTTCGAAACAATTTGAAATTTCGTTAACTGTAACTGACACTGTGGCGATTATCTCGTCCCATTAAGTCAGCAAATGTAATATTAGCTCGCCTCCAATGTTTCTTTCGTTTTAGAAACAAATAACAGATGCACCAGATTTCTCGATTTTGTTGAATTATGCGATTAAATTATGTGACACGTTGTGTAACGTTGTACGTATCGTGGAAAGCATTTTAAAATTTCATCAGCTGTAACGTGACACGAATCTTGATCGAGATCAATTTTGAAAAAAAATATATATATATACTGTGTGTATTGTATAAAACATATTGTATAGGATCTTAAAATTCTTCTTCTTTTTTTTGTACAACACACACGATATATAGAGATACAAGTTTTCTATGAAAAGTGTTCAAATGAAATTAATCTTATTATATAGAAGGGAGCTACCATACAACGTTCCTTTTCTTTTCCATATTATTTGATTGTGGTAGAGTGGAAAAATGCCAGGTTTAATTTAAATCATGGGATCAAAATCGAAGAATGATCGTCTGCAGACAGACTTTTATGAAATTTCAGCTTCGACCATTCGTGTTCATATTTCGATCGCTATTCGGATAAATCCAGTTGAATAAATTTAGGTTCGCCAATGATACTATTTATCAGGATAGCAGGAAATTGTCGAACAATTGTAAGCGACGTAACGCATCGGAATAAGCCGTGAAATATACGTTTAATCCTGTAATTTTCAGGGATGAAAAATCGCAGTGAAACGCGGTATTCTGTTGAAAACGTAATAGAAAAATTGCAATAAGTTTGTTGTTTGTACTGTTCCTTCTTTACGCTTATCGTGCTCACGCAATAAGGAGTAAGCAGAAAACAGAAAGGCAGTTAATTATTTGAAATTAATTTCTTAATTAATTCAGCAAACCTGATTAAAGTACAGATTTTCACGCGTTTATGGCAGATTGGAAGAATTTTAAAACGCTCGAAATGCACGCGAATCGAAAGCGTAGCGTTTCTTACGATATTTCGTGAGCGAAACCTATTTCTATCGAAGTAGCATTTTTCAAAAGTTCGTTAGAACAGGAATTTGCATAAATATGCGCGTTCTAATCGCTAGATGTTGTCGTTCACCGCTGAATCACCATTTACGTTTAAAGCTAACGTTCTTGCATTCTTGACGTTTGGATAATTTTACGTATTTCGATGTTCGCTGATCGAACGACATCGAAGCACACAGTGAAACAGCGAAACGTTTCGCGTGTCCTGAAACGAACTTCAACTGCTGTTCCAGCGGTCTTTCCACTTCCGCCTCTGCTCTCTGCTATCGTCGCCATAGAAATGTCTTATTTGGCCAATTTAACGTTAGCCGGTAAAGTGGTCTGGTAAATTCTACTTACGAGAATAGTCGAGATCGTTCTTTGTATGGAAATTAATCGGAGGAAAGAACAAGGGGGCTGTAGAATCCGATAGTTTGCCGTCTTCTTGCGGAGACACTTGGTCCGCTTGGCGGAAATTAAAAAGGTGTCTACGAAGCATCCTGTGTAATTGAGAGTAGAAAGTCGAACGGGAATAGGAGGAACGCGGTGTGGCGTGTTTTTATACAGCGATATCGCAGCGATTTCCACACGGAACAATTTGTCAGGACAGCGATTCTATTTATAAAAATCTTCTCTCCACTCTTTCTTATCACGTTGCTGTTCAAGCACGTGTAACACAGTTTGCTCCAATCGTGTTTTCGCTTGTATCTTAATCGTTGATCCACATGCACGCACTCGTTGTGTATTGGCTTGGAAACTAAGTGATTGCGGATTTTGTCATTAGGTGATAATGAGAAAATCCGCAATCACTTAGTTGCCAACATATTCGGCAGTGTCACGTAACTTGTAGCCACGTGATCATCGCAACATAGGATTCTCTCAATTTCACGAAATATTAAACGATCGATTAATTAAAGAAGACGATAGCTGCGACCAGAGATTCTTATCGTAGTGCGAATAATTTTTTTTTATTTGGAAGAATTTTATAATCAATTTTCATTGAGAATTATAAGTAAATTATTCTGGAGTGATACAAAGTACTTTTTTTTTTATTTAGAAGAGTTTTACAATCAATTTTCATTGAGAATTATAAGTAAATTATTCTGGCGTAGTACTATCTTTTTCTTTTTATTTGGAAGAGTTTTACAATCAATTCTCATTGGGAATTATAAGTAAATTATTCTAGCGCGGTGCTATTTTTGTTTATTTGGAAGAATGTTATAATCAATTTTCATTGAAAATTATAAGTAAATTATTCTGGCGTGGTACTATTTTTTTTTTTATTTGGAAGAACTTTACAATCAATTCTCATTGAAAATTATAAGTAAATTATTCTGGCGTAGTACTATTTTCTTTTTTATTTGGGAGAACTTTGCAATCAATTTTCATTGAGAATTATAAGTAAATTATTCTGGCGTGGTACTATTTTCTTTTTTATTTGGGAGAACTTTGCAATCAATTTTCATTGAGAATTATAAGTAAATTATTCTGGCGTGGTACTATTTCTTTTTTATTTGGGAGAACTTTGCAATCAATTTTCATTGAGAATTATAAGTAAATTATTCTGGCGTGGTACTATTTTCTTTTTTATTTGGGAGAACTTTGCAATCAATTTTCATTGAGAATTATAAGTAAATTTTTCTAGCGTGGTACTATTTTTTTTATTTGGGAGAATGTTACAATCAATTCTCATTGAGAATTATAAGTAAATTATTCTGGCGTGGTACTATTTTTTTTTTATTTGGAAGAATTTTACAATTAATTCTCATTGAGAATTATAAGTAAATTATTCTGGCGTGGTACTATTTTTTTTTTATTTGGAAGAATTTTACAATTAATTCTCATCGAAAATTATAAGTAAATTATTCTGGCGTAGTACTATTTTCTTTTTTATTTGGGAGAACTTTGCAATCAATTTTCATTGAGAATTATAAGTAAATTATTCTGGCGTGGTACTATTTTCTTTTTTATTTGGGAGAACTTTGCAATCAATTTTCATTGAGAATTATAAGTAAATTATTCTGGCGTGGTACTATTTTTTTTTTATTTGGAAGAATTTTACAATCAATTCTCATTGAGAATTATAAGTAAATTATTCTAGCGTGGTACTATTTTTTTTTATTTGGAAGAATTTTACAATTAATTCTCATTGAGAATTATAAGTAAATTATTCTGGCGTAGTACTATTTTCTTTTTTATTTGGGAGAACTTTGCAATCAATTCTCATTGAAAATTATAGGTAAATTATTCTGGCGTAGTACTATTTTCTTTTTTATTTGGGAGAACTTTGCAATCAATTCTCATTGAGAATTATAAGTAAATTATTCTAGCGTGGTACTATTTTTTTTTATTTGGAAGAATTTTACAATTAATTCTCATTGAGAATTATAAGTAAATTATTCTGGCGTGGTACTATTTTTTTTTTTATTTGGAAGAATTTTACAATCAATTCTCATTGAAAATTATAAGTAAATTATTCTGGCGTAGTACTATTTTCTTTTTTATTTGGGAGAACTTTGCAATCAATTTTCATTGAGAATTATAAGTAAATTATTCTGGCGTGGTACTATTTCTTTTTTATTTGGGAGAACTTTGCAATCAATTTTCATTGAGAATTATAAGTAAATTATTCTGGCGTGGTACTATTTTTTTTTTATTTGGAAGAATTTTACAATTAATTCTCATTGAGAATTATAAGTAAATTATTCTAGCGTGGTACTATTTTTTTTTTATTTGGAAGAATGTTACAATCAATTCTCATTGAGAATTATGAGTAAATTATTCTGGCGTGTTACTATTGTTACGTTTTATTGAATTGCCCCGTTTTCTTGAACGTGAAGATACGATTAAATCAACAGATTGCGTGCACACGGGTAGCGTTAACTAGCGTTTAATGCAACTGGCAATAAATTCCACGTTTCGGCTAACCTGCTATGTGCGGGAATACTGGCACGGGAGAGGATTAAAGTTGTTCGAAATAAATTATCAATATACAACGATTTATTCAAATCTTATATATATACAGGGTGGTTGGCAACTGGTGGTACAAGCGGAAAGGGGGTGATTCTACGCGAAAAAAGAAGTCGAAAATATAGAATAACAATTTTTTTTTAATTTTTCCATCGAAACAACGATCTACAGTGAGATCCGTTATAACGAGACGCGATAAAGTGCACGCGTACCGAGCCAAAATTCAAAGTCGATTTTCTCGAAAATAAAGCCTCGAACGAAAAATTTTTATTCTATATTTTCGACTTCTTTTTTCGCGTAGAATCACCCCCTGTCCGCTTGTACCATCAGTTGCCAACCACCCTGTGTATGTATAAATATATTATAATCGAGTAAGATTTGAACAAATCGTTTGAATAAATCGAATAATTTCGTTTCCTCCTGAGCAATTTGTTTCCTGTGACACGTGCTGCGTCTTGTTGTATTTTCTACGGCCATTTCTCGATCGATGCCGAAAAATTAAAAGCACGACGATATTACGTCACTACGGACGTATTAGGCGGTTATATCGCGTTAGAAATTGCAAATACGAATTTTCGGTGAATTTTCCGAGTTTGTCAAAGTTTGAACACAACGTTGAAACGGTCGAGGCTTCTAAGATGTTGGTTTAGGTCGAACAGGGAATTATGTCTACCTGTCCGTAAGTACCGTTGCTCGCCTATTCATGCTCGTTAACGCCGGTCTTGGCAAATACCTACTACTCGCTATTTTCGCTGGAATGGCCAGTCGTACAAATCGGCATTATCGCATACCTCAACCTTTTTTTACGATTTCGACACGCTGACCCAGAGCATGGTGCAGCATATCTACTTTTAGGATGCAGTAACGTGAGAACGAGCGTTCTGAGTTATTTTATTTATTTGCTCGTACAGGTTCGTTCGTATCTCGGCGTAAAGTCCGTAGGATGGCGCGTGGCTTCAGGCAGTTCTTGGATGAACCTCGAAATTCGAGTGAAATTGTAATGCAAGTAAGCATAGACTTGCGTATAATCTGAAATCGATATACAGCGTAGAATTGTGGGGAAATTTGTAACGGTAGTCGGTTAATGTTTTAATGCGTTTTAGTTAATCAGTTTCTCAATCTTTGTTAATGCAAGAATTTACATAGAATTAGAGGAACAAAAGAGATAACGGGGAATTGAATTTTAGAAATACGATTTTAGATTAAATTTTGGAATCGGCCATTATTTGATTGAACAGTTTCTCAATTTTTGTTAATGCAAAAATTTACAGAGAGTTGGATGAACAAAAAGGATAACAAGGAACGGACGATTTTAGATTAAATTTTGCAACCGGTCATTATCATTTGATTGATCAGTTTCTCAATTTTTGTTAATGGAAAAATTTACATAGAGTTGGATGAACAAAAGAGATGCCAAGGAACGTACGATTTTAGATTAAATTTTGGAATCAGCTATTATTATTTGATTGATCAGTTTCTCACTTTTTGTTAATGCAAGAATTTACATAGAATTAGAGGAACAAAAGTGATAACAAGCAATTGAATTTTAGATTAAATTTTCGAACCAACCATTATTATTTGATTGATCAGTGATCGTTATTGATCATTATTATTTGATTTTTGTTAATGCAAGAATTCACAGAGAGTTAAACGAACAAAAAGGAATAACGAGGAATTAAATTTTAGAAATACGATTTTAGATTCAATTTTGGAACCAACTATTATTATTTGATCGGTCAGTTTTTCAATTTTTGTTAATGCAAAAATTTACAGAGAGTTGGATGAACAAAAAGGATAACAAGGAACGTCTCATCTGATTGATCACTTTCTCAATTTTTGTTGATATAAGAATTTACATAGAGTTAGACAAACAAAAGGGATAACAAGCAATTGAATTTTAGCTTAAATTTTTGAACCAACCATCATTATTTGATTGATCAATTTTTCAATTTTTCTTAATGCAACAATTTACATAGAGTTAGACGAACAAAAGAGATAACAAACAATTGAACGTTAGAAATACGACTTTAGATTAAATTTTGGAAGCGGTCGTTTGACCAGGTAAGGATATTGTTATTCGAGGAAACTTCGAGGTTAGGTTTTAGTTTAGTTCTGTGCTTTTACGAAAAAGGGAAACTATATTCGAGTAACAATTTTCATGGGTAAATTGCAGCAAAATCATATAGAATCACATGAAACAAATTTATCAATTACCATTTCTCTCAAATGCCAATGAGAAAACAGATTCTCGTGAAAATTTTTCGAAAGCTACGTGGAGCAAGCAAAGTCGTACGATACATTGAGACATTTAAATAACGTGCAACGATTCTTCGAAACTCAATAATTGTTTTAACTGAAGCTAATTTTGCGAAGAAACGTAGCTATCGTCACACGAAATATCACTGGAAATTGTTCGATTCAATTGTCGAATTCGTATCAAGTCGATAATTCGATATAATGTTAACCTTAACTTTGCTTATTATCGTTAAACAATTTCCTCGTCTTTCACGAATCTTCTTTCATAATTTAAGTTTTCTATTCTCTTTCCAGAAACTCTGGCTGCGCGTTTTTCTTACCCGTCCGATATCTTTATCTTTCCAATAAATTTTCCTTCGCGACGAGCGCGCTCTTGCATTTTCTTCTTTCATGATATTTTACAATTTACGAGAAAAATTTGTTAACGAAAACGTTACGAACGACGTTGTCGTGTCAGCTGCTCTGACGCCAGTCAATTTTATTCCACTCTCCTGTTGCAATTATTTACGCTACGTTAACGTTTAAATTTTCATTAAAAAACGTCTATTTCATCTAAATACAAAGGACGAACATTAAAAACTAATTTCTTACCTTTCTTATCTTTTATCAAGAAACTCGAATTTCATCGATACAATTTTTTTTATTATTATTATTATTTAATTTGTACTTTAAAATTTGTCCAGCTGGACGTTTGGTAAATTCGATACAGTTGAAGTAGCATAGGTGCTGCCATCAATTTCCAGGCTTAAGATACAAAGTTGAGCGACTCGACCAACGAAAGTAGAAATTTCGAAATGGTAAATTCTTGCAAATCGTACAAGCCGCGCGATTCGGGACAAGAAATTGAATAGAACGGATTTTTAATTAAGCTTTAATTAATAATATTAATATTTAATACGGATTAAGCTGGACGACGTTTTGCATAATCGTTTGGCCGGATAGGAAAACCTTGCACAGGAAAACGCAGGCTCGTTCTCGCAAATGGCAAAGGAATCGACAGGAGAATCGCCACGAAATTTCCACAAAGCCACTGTATCTCTTCGCAAAATCTTACGATCATTTGCCAACTTCAATGTTCAGTCTCGATCTGATGACAAGTTCGCGTACGAATACCGTTTCGGCAAAGCCAGGCAAGCAACATATATCTAAAGACAGTTTTAATACCATTTGCAACGAGAAAGATGATCAATTGATTTTAACGCGACTAAAATCGTTGTCTGGATTCGAATCTCGTAGAAAAACATCAGCCAACGATTGGAAGAACAGCGTAGGTCAGTTGCGAGCGATATAATTACATCGGTGAATTATGAAACGCGATAAACGACGGCCTGTCGACGAGAAAACGTCAGGAAATTTGTCAACGCCAAGACGAATGTTTGGCGTAATTTGAAAAAAAATGGCGATTGTACGAAACTGTCGATACGAAAGCAACGAAGAAATTATCGTGAATTTTGATTTTATTTATTCAAAAAGCCTTTTCGCCTTTCCAAATAAACTGTTCCAAATAAACTGTTTAGATAAATTGCTATACGTTTCTTTCGGCTTACTTTAATTTTGTTCGGTTCGATTTTCTTAAAAATAGTATCGTAAATAAGCTTTTGTCGTTCGAATGGCACGATCGTAAGATTTTCTTCTAAAAGGTACAGTCGCTTGGTGGAAATTTTAGACGCTGCGTTTCGCTTTCCACAGTCCTGGTTACCTGGCTGTGTTCGCAGTTTCTTACCTGGCTGTCTTCATGATGGAAACCAGGGATCGTGTGGAAACGTGGCTGAATGCAACGCGTTCGACCGATGACGTTTGCCATTCTGATTTTTCAATGGCGGTTGGAATTCCTCGCTGCGAAGCTTCCCACGTCGAGCAAACTTCCCCACCGCGTTTCGATGCACGCGAACAGCTCGGTTCGTTTCTTCGAGGATCGAATGCCGCTCGTTTCTCTGTCTGGTTATGGAACGAGCATACTCGTAAACAGGAAAAGCGTTGCAAACATCGTAACAGCGTGGTTACGTGTATGGAAGATTTCGCAGAAGATTGGCTCGCCACTGTTATCCCTGCGTCGAGTTTCTTCCGATCTTTAAGTGGTTTCGATGCCGAGATTAAATAAATTCTACGTCGAGTTAATGCTACGACGACCGGTAATTCCGTTCATTTTCTTCGTTACGCGTGATCTGTGGAAAATAACGTTCGTTGTTTGCGGACTGTTTATGTTGAAAATGACAAAGTGAGTTCACGCTCGCCATCTATATGCAGATACGCTAGTTACAATAAATAGTAACTAGAAGATAGTTCTAGATATAATCGATAGTTTTAATCGATAGGTTTAATCGATACGTTTAAGATATTCTTTTTCTTTTACCCAGTCCATGTAAGAAAGTGAAAATAAATGTTGTTCAGCTCAGAACGGCGTGATAGATTTATCCGAAGAATAAACTAATAGCTGTTGTGATCCTACCTCTAAATAAATAAATAACAACAGTTTACGATGATGGTAGTTTCAATTGAAATGGTTAGAACGAGATACGTTTGAGAATATTCGAGTATCGTATTTATTATCGCCAGTCTTTCAGAAGGTCGAACCAATCGGTTTCGTTTTTCTGAGTTTCGTTATCCGGATGCACGATTGATATCCGATTCTCGAGAAACAGTCTGCTTCCATGAATTCATTCGTCACAGACTTAGTGACATAAGTAAGGTAAAGTTAGGAGAAATTCCAAAATATACTTAAAAAAGCAACGTTTATTACGCTATCGATTTTCTCTACCTGGCAATTTTGGAGATGATCGATATAACTTCCGAATGACTTACATTATAAATGATATATCATCATTTTGTGTTATTTTCTTGAATGAAGAAAGGTTGCGTTATGCCGAAATTAAAATATTCTTTGAAGCAATGATTTTTTGATACGAATGGGCCAATACGTTTTTATAAACAGAGGCGAGTTGCGTCGAATAGCAAACAATAAACTATAGTAAAAGATATACTATCACGTTCAGAAAAGTAAGTTTGGTTTTGAACGTTAAATATGATAATGCTCGCGTAAACCAAGATGATAATACGTATAGAATCACGTGAATGATAATCGTAAATGAAAGATATATATTTCTTTATGATAACGTGAAAATAATGCTAATAGAAATATAACGATATAACAATAAAATACTGTCGATTACACTGCAGATATCTCGTTCTGCGTTTATGAAAATCGGTTAGCTTCAAACGTAACTTTCACGTGAAAAATCAAGGAAATACGATTTTTGCTATGCGCGTCTCTAACGAAAATTCAATAACGTTTTATTTGAGAAGAAAGTACGATTAACGAACAAGCTAATAGTTAGCGGTTTAGTCGACGTGGCGCTAGTGTAGCGTGACAGGTCGCGTCATGGCGTTAATAATCGGCGTCTTATCGATTTTAGAGGATTTTAGGGGATTTCGTTGAACGAAAGCGATTTCGAGGCGTAGAATTCCAAGAGCAGAGTATCTGGTTCCAAGTGGAATGGAGCCGTCTAGCATTCCCGTAGAGGTTAGGTCAGAAGTGTCGCAGCGCAGTCGTAAAGCAAGATGGAACGATTTTAGCGAATTCCTAGCAAGAAGAAGACGGCCGAAGAGAGTTCGAGTGCTCAAGAGGCGCAATGCGATTAGGTCTGTCCAGCTTTCTGAACCTCTCAGACAACGGGGTACTTCGTGGAACGGTCCTAGACGAGAACCATATCCCTTTTGGGATAAAAGGTCTGCCGGGTATTTTCCAAGACGAACCTGCCGCTTTTAAGAATTATCGAAGAAAGGTCGCTTAACATTCCTGGGATTAACCATTTTCTTCGAGCTTTCCCAACGGAAACTTTCGACAAGATCGTGCCGATTTTCCTTGAAATCGCTCGTAGAATTTCTGTATTCTTGCGAGACTTGCGAGATGACCGTGTTTATGACTTATGAGATGAACATTAGGTTAATTTGTTGCTATATTCAAACAAATTACGAGATGACGGGATTTATAACTTTTCTAGCAAACTAAAAACTGTTTATAAACGCCGTCATCTTTTTAAAATTTTCAATTTATGTAGTTGATTGTCAATATGTCTTCCGATTGGCTCGTAAAGTGACGCACACATTGCGCTCATTTAATTCTCCAAAACACGTAGTTTTCTTTATTTGAATACTCAGGAAATTTGAATATTCATAGAGGCACGCTATCTTGCGGTGCGTTGCAGATTATACTAATGGCAGAGTGGTAATTGTAAATTACGTAAACATTACGTTAAAAGTAATATCTATTTTCAAACTACGCTATCGTAGAATTTAAAATTCGAAATTTTAATATACCATATCTGTTACGTTAAAAATAAGCTTACTTCCCAAACTACCGTCCAACTCAAAATCGGCACGAACTTGTCAAGCTCATCGAACCAACAACTCCAACAAAAGTTTCTCCGAACAAAATCACGCTTGATAATTATAGGTCACCCTGTATACATCATATATACCTATATATACACGTACGTATACAGATGGAAAGCGAGAAAAGGAATAGCACTCAAACAGAGAGTACGAATGCGCGTGTACTTCTGTTTTCGGAACGAAATAAACGGGTTAAGGAAAGAGGGGCAGTTTCTCTGAACGAAGGGGGGAAAAAGCAGCTCGTGAAAAAGGCGCGAAACGAAAATGGCGTTGACGACTAGGAAAAATAAAAGAGGAACGCCGTGTTGGAGGTCGTTTTGCCGGTCTCGGCCATTTTTCCTAGAAGTACCCCGTCAAATCGACTAGACTGTGCTCGTTGTGTTCCCTTTTAAGAGTAAATCCCTATTAAAAGCGTAGTCCACCGACTACTAGCCTAGATATCGTGTTTTCTTGCTTTAGACGGGACTGGAGAGAGAGAGAGAGAGAGAGAGAACGAGAGAGAGAGAGAGAGAGAGAGAGAGGCCGGTCGAGTTTCCTATCGTCGGAGTAGTCACGTAGAGATAGATGCACGTAATACACGCTCTCTGTACATACACCACGTTATGTGTCACTCAATACGTTTTATCTTTTTGTCGTTCTGTGTACCACGTTCGATCATAGTCCTTCAAGCGTTGTTCCTTGCTCCTTATAGCGTCCTTGGTCGATCGTAACACGATACACTACGATGCAACGCGATGAATCGCGATGCAGGAAAAGTCTTGAGTCGAGCGAATGTTTCTCATTTGCCTTCTTATTTTTATTCGCTTTTGGTCTTGTTTTGTAGGTTATGTTTGTAATGGTGGCGACATCTTACGCCTTTGTGGCTTGTCAGTCGACTATATTTTATATGGAAAGTAGCTCCACTTTTCAGTCGGGGTGATCTAACAAAAAGCAAGTCGAAATCAATTGGAATTAAATTAATTAGTAAAGAAATTAGAAATAGATAGCTAGTTAGTCGACCAGAGGCCAAGTGCATGAACTAGATTTTTATCTACTTGATTTCATGAAAATTAAGGTCCGGAATAGTTAAGAAGGAACAAGATGATTCTCGAACCGATGATACCGCAATATTTGTACAAGAATACGAAAAAATTACCAAAGGAACTAGAAATAAATACCTAGTTCTCCAAACGAAGATCAACTACACGAACTGAACCTTTATCTACTTGATCCAACGAACAATCATGTCCACAACATTTAAAGAGGAGTAAAATGTTTGAATCGATAATTTCACAGTATTTTTACGAAAACATAAAAAATTACCAAAGGAACTAGAAATAAATACCTAGTTCTCCAAACGAAGATCAACTACACGAACTGAACCTTTATCTACTTGATCCAACGAACAATCATGTCCACAACGTTTAAAGAGGAGTAAAATGTTTGAATCGATAATTTCACAGTATTTTTACGAAAACATCAAATATTACCAAAGGAACTAGAAATAAATACCTAGTTCTCCAAACGAAGATCAACTACACGAACTAAACCTTTATCTACTTGATCTAACGAACGACTAGATCTAAAATAGTCAAGAAGGAGCGAAATCGAGGAACAAGCGTCGCTTGGATCGATGATTACGCTGATTATTATGTTAACAAGAAAATAAAAAATTACTAAAGGAACTACGAGTAAATATGTAATTACCCAAACAAGGGTTATTCGAACGAACTAAAATCTTCTCGTCTATTCGTTCCTATTTGAACGATTGTTCATTGGAACAAATAGACGGAGATTAGACCTGAAATGGTTAAGAAGGAGCGAGACGATGCTCGGATCGGTGATTCTGCGATACTTTTTACAGCAACTAGCGATAAATACCTAGTCATCCATGCGAAGGTTAATTGTGTGAACTGAATGGATTCGTCGGTTCGATGCATCGGAACATCAGATCTATATAGAATGGTCTTAAGGAGGAAGGAGAACAACGTCGCGGGCGTTCCCTGAAACGATCGTTTGAAAAGAGGCACAGAGAAAGCACGTGAACTCGTTTACGTTCGACGGCCGCGCACATGGCTCACCGCGGTATTGCGTGCGCGTTTTCTGTCGCTTTTGTCCTGCTGGCATTGTCTCGGTTCAACCTCGGTACAGCCTGTGAATTCACGTGGTCGCCACTTAGGTACGAGCCGCGGTACATAATATCGTCGCACCTCTTGTTCTTCGCTCCCTTCCTTTGCCCTTGTAACTGGATCCACGCTGAAGGAAAGAAAAAGAAAGAAAAAAAATACAGAAAGACGTTCGCGTTCAATCGTACGGCTCGCGATATCGTGTTCCTCGAATTCGTTGGTACGACGGTTCACGAAAGTACTCGAGCACTTCCGCCACGTAGAAAACTTTTCTTCATACACGAGGGCAGACTGAAAAGTTTGTCGAATGACAATAACAGTTACGAATAAAGCAGGTCGCAACGGCAATTCCGGAAACTTTGCAATTTGCCCTCCGATAATTGTTCTACGTGTAACCGAGTCGGCAATGCGTTCATACTTTTGGTGGCCATGGGCGTAATCGTTTACGAGGTCTGATTAAATTTCGCGGTCAAGTTGGTAACTAAGTGGTTGCGGATTTTGTCATTAGGTGGCATTGACGAATCCGCAATCACTTAGTTTCCAACCGAATAGGATGTGGCCCCGTAAAGAGCGCAACCCGGCTTGCGCCCAACGCGTCTAACGCGCCCTACGTTAGGCGCGGCCTTGACATATTCCACGCAATCCAGAGATTAATAAAAGATGAAATTGGCAAAGTGGAACGTGATTCGTTTGGCTTGCGATAAGCTCGATCGTTGCAGGTTGCTCGCAAGCGGTTGCAGGAAACGAGAAACGTCAAACGATACAACGTCCACGTTTTTCCACTTTGATAGTTAAACGATATTCCTTTGTAGTCGACGTAATAATCGCAGCTTGCGTCGTCGAGCGCTTCGCTTGATATCTAAGCGCGAAAGGTCAACAAGCCTAGAAGTCGAAGCTTGTAAAATTGCACGGAGGATAACGAGATTTAAATGGTAAACTAAAAGAAAAGAAAGAATTTTATTCCTCGTGGAAGATGCGATACGGAGCGCAGAGGTTTCACGGAGTTTCTTCAAAGGCAGGAAATTGGAGGACGTTGAACAAACTACGTACTCCGCTCGTTTTCTTTCTCGTCGAAAATAAACGAGCAAAGTTCCGCGAGCAGACGCGAAATTTTATCGGTCTCGGGCCGTGAAAACAGGAAAAGTCGCTAATAAACGACAAGGTGCTCCGGAAAGAAGAAAAGCGATCAAATACAACGTCCGAATTGAAAAAAGCACCCTGTGCTTTTAACGATACGTCTTCGCTCCAGCAACGTCGAGGAGATCTTCCTGCTGTCACCGCATGTTCCTAACGCTACCCAACAAATATCAACTCGCGGGAGCGTTTTAGTCCACGCTGAAGCGACTTAATCGGAGGAACGTTTGCTATTCGTCTCGATTTCGAAGCGACGTTTGTTCCTGCCATCTAGTTGTCCATACGCGAATGCGTTGCGAAACGATCGACAAACTCCGTGCACAGCGAAGAAACGTTTGTTTCTGTCGCGACGCGATGCCGCGCGTTTCTTCGCGTTCTCTTTCATTTGCACGAGAACAGACAACGGAAGAGACGTTTGTCACTGGCAACAAAAACGCGAAGAAACACGGAGAAAGATCGGCGAAGAATCGGCAATTGTTTCGAGAAACGCGCAACGTCGATATAAAGTTTCTCGTTGTTTCAGTGGGAACGCAGCTTAATCCATTAAGGTGGCACGTTGTGTCAACGCAACGTTTTATTCGCCGTCTTCTCCGATCAACTTACATCGTCGAATTCCGTTCTTTTGCATCGTAGCTACGAAAGGAAATTCCAAGGATTCGCTCGACGTTTTCTCCGCCGTTGACTCTTCCGTGTAGATTCTGCGATTTTACGAAATTCAAGGTTACGATTAAACTGACAAACACGTAATACGCTGTGCGAAATATAAAAGCGCCGGTTTTGTCACCGTACGTGGCACGCGTAATTGCAGAGCCGATAAGATAGTTGAGATAGAAATTGCAGAATCCATAACACACGAACGCGTTCGCAGCCAGGAATTTGATGTATTTTAAACAATTTCCACACCGTGTACCATGTAATGTACCACGCCGTGTACCATGTAATGTACCACACCGTGCTATGGTTTCATTTCTCCAAACTGTCGTATTACGACCCCGCGCATTTCTCCTACTATGAATGATTAACCAAATCGTTAGGATCGTTGAAAATTTGATAGTTTATTAGTTATAGTTAGTGAGTCGCGAAGACTAAAAAGAAAACACCCCATTGACCTCACTAAAGAAATAAAATAGTCACATCCATCAAATAATCCACGTGTTATTTAGCAATTAAGTTAGACAAATTTACCAAATGTCCAGCTGGACAAATTATAAAGTATAAATTAAATAAAACAAAAAGAAAAAAACGCGATCATCGCCACCGATGATCGTCGTTGCGATCAACGCGCGTTTAGGCGAACCATTTCTCGGTTGTTCACGGGTGAAAAGTGGCTGTTCAGGTGGCTGTGGACCCTTTGTTCGTCGAATAAGAGAAAATTGCATCGTACTAGGAATCAAAGGCGTCAAAGCACGATAGTTGTAATTGCAACGGGCGGACAATCGAGAATCCGATCGAATGACCTCGCGCCTTGATATTCGGCTGAAATCTCTAACGCGTTATTCACGCCGTTCTCGTTCGACCGGTAATAGCCGAGGTACGAATGCCAGGCTACCGGTGGGAGAACATTCTTGTGAATTTTCTAACGTCGCTTTCAAATTCCTCCTCTAGACACTGCACACCGTATTTTTTACCGGACAGTTTGTTTTTTCCTCCCTTTCGATTCTCTTCGCGAATAATCGCACAGATCGTCTTTCCTTGACTTTAAAAAATTCCCACGGGTATTCAATAGCCGAGTCACGAGAAACTTTTCGAAATTGTATTTACATCACGAGGGGACACGATGATCATGTTTACATTCGCGAAACGTGAAACGAATCTGAGAATATTTAGACGTATTATTTGTACTGTGCAAAATGTATTGGGTTGACAAATAAGTTTTTTTTTTTTATTATTTAATTTGTACTTTACAAATTGTCCAGCTGGGCATTTGCTAAATTTGTCTAACTTAATTGCTAAATAACACGTGGATGGCTACCCCCAGCGGGATATCATCTCCGAGTATGGTCGTCCTTGACTACCAGTAACATAAACGGTCCATTGGGGAAGACTGTTGTCTTACATCATCGATTTATTATTATTTCGCCGTTATACGCTTTGAATAATAAAAATACTCTCGTGGATTCCTGGGCGAAACATGTGATTTCGACGTGGCAGTCAGAGTGTTTTAATCGCCGAAATAAACGTATAGGAACACTTAGATTACACTTAGAATTGATATGAAAATAGTTTCAGATTTATTTAATATGCGATGCACAAGATATTCGTCGATATAAATTTGCACGCGTCTCAGCGCTCTCTTTGTCTCACCATCTTCTATACCACATTACCAACGGAACAGTTGCATTCGTCTGTTTTACGAGACGCTGTGCACGTACATACTCTCACACACTGATACTCATATATGTGTGTCACTACTACGCGGCTAATCTAGTGTAGCACACAAAATTTTTTGTTTTATTATTTAATTTGTATTTTACAAATTGTCCAGCTGGGCATTTGGTAAATTTGTCTAACTTAATTGCTAAATAACATGTGGATAGCTAACCCCAGCGGGATACCATCTTCGAGTGTGGTCACCCGTGACCATCGATAAGATGAACAGTCCATTGGGGAAGACTGTTGTCTTACACCATCGATTTATTATTATTTCGCCATTATATGCTTTGAATCATAATAAAACTCTCGTGGCGCCCTCAGCGAAAACATGTGATTTCGGCGTGGTAGTCAAAGTGTTAACTCGTGAGCGGTCAACAATGTGTTAAAAAGCAGAATCCGTAGAGAAATATTTTCTACGATCACTGGCTTCGTCCGTACTTCGTATTCTTTTCGATAAATCGCGGAATTAGAAAATCTCCCTCGATTTGACCACATCTTTTCTCTCAAACTTTTCTCATCTCTGTTCTCCTCCTTCTATCGGGTTGGCAACTAAGTGACTGCGGATTTTGTCATTAGGTGTCATTGACAATATCCGCAATCACTTAGTTGCCAACCCATTATAGTTGCTCCTCGATTTTTCATTTTTTATAATCAACACACCAAAGAATAAATACGGGGAATTGGAAGATAATCCGATATTTTGAAAGACGCGCGGTAAACTGAAAAGAATCGGCAACTCGAAGGTAAACCGAGGCAAATTCGAGATGAAACGATAGGTATCGATGCGTCGCGACGAGCTTTAGCGTTTATGGTGGCCGAGAAACACGTTATCGGTGAAAAAAGAAGTTTGCGTAAACTCGGAACGCCGTAGCTACTTTCGTGAGCCACCGGTGGCTCACGATGGGTCGCCTGCTTTTCACCGCAGATCTACGACGATCCGCTCGCTTTCGTATCGCTGTGTCACGAGTTGCGTGGCGCTTAGCTCGCGCGCCTCCATAAAAACTTGAAAGAGAACAGAGCAACTTAGATGAGACAAACGGTGAATGGAGATTGGAGCGAAAGCTGCGACAGAAATTCCACGGTTCGCTACGTACACGTCGTGGCGTGTGTGCAATCGTCGCTGGGAATCGGACGAGCAACGTTCCGACGTCAGGGTGAAGCGTCAGCCGTTTTAAATGTCAATACGTCTAAAGGTTGGCCGAGAAACTCGAGGAACACGCGTAGACTTTGTCGAGTACACTTTGTAATTATCATGGTATCGCGTGCACTATAAGGGGTGAAATTAAAAGGAGCGGGGATTTCCCCTTGCCTGGTGGTCAGTGTCGCGTAAATTTCCACTTTTACGGAGATTCTGTTGGCGCAGGTTCGACACGCACTGCCGCAAGTTTTCATCTTTTTATAACGACGCGTTGCGTCCTTTTTTTCCAAAGGTGTGCACGCCTCCTTTTAACGCCACTTCTGACGTATGTTTGCGCGTGGAAAAGGATCGCCGCACGAGAAAGCGTCGCTCGTCCATCCTCCGAACTTGCAACGATCCGCTGTAAAGTTTAATCGAGTGAACGTTATGCTTGGGACGTGTGACGTGTTGATTGCTCGTATTCTCCACGGATATTCGAGCAGCTTAATCTTTGCTACCTATTTGCCTAATATTCCCACGATGGACCTGCTATCGTTGCTCTAAGGAGCGTCGAACGTTTCACCGAGATGTCGTTCGAAGCAAATTCGAGCGTACGCGCCAGTTGGCCGTTCGTTTGTCGAATAGAATTCGCTTGCAAATGAAAGAAAATGATTTCATAGGATAATAACACGTGAATATGGATTAGAAAGTAGTGCTCCTGAAATATCTGCGTGCGTGTGTGCATTAGCATTGACCTAATCTTCTTTGTTTGACAAATAATCAGGCTAATCGAGATAACTGAACCATAGTAAGATTACTAGGACGATCAAAGTGACCAATTTGTAATTCTTAGCAGAAATTTTGTAAGCTTTTACGACGGCGAATCCGTCGATACGCGTATCGACGGAGATTAGAAAGAACATTCGTTGGGGAGAACGCGAGCTTGAACGATTTAAACGGAACGACGATTAATTACGACGAAAGAGTTTAGCAAGAAAGTTTTTCTCGATCGTTAAGGAGAATGCGTGCAGGAGAGAAGGTGCGGATCTTAGGTTTAAATTATCGTTATACGTCGGTAAGTGGCTGTAATTTCAGTTGACCTCGATTACACGTAAGAAACGCGTTCGGATAACTCGTTATCTTCAGTCGGTTAATTCCTTTCTTCCGTAGTTTACGTATAACCCTGTCCCGTACGTCCAGGCGTTCCCATAAAAGTTCGTCGATGCACCGCTTTTCCAGTAATTTGATCGCGTGTAGACACCGTATGCTAAACCTTCGGTAATTCGTTGTTCCAGCAAATTTTTCGCTGTTGCTAAACATATTTACTTAGGTGTTACCCCGCTCGCTGTTTGCTCTACCTTTTCTTTTTTATCCACGTCCTGTTTTCATCTTTCTCGTTTGATTCTTTTTCTTTTTTACCTTGTTCGAAATAAATTACTTTTATTAACTGGTTTCTTGCAGCGTTTTTACAAGCGGCGGCGCAGCTTGGGACACTTTAGTGGTTGAAGGAACGAAAATGGAAAATTGGACATTTGCTTCGCGCTAGACGTATTCAAATATTTACGCGTGTTCAATTTCAGACAACAAACGTCTCGTTAGGTGAAATTATCTTCCACGCCGGTAGATCCTACAGAAGAAAATAAGCGTGACGAGGGCTTTAGGACGTGGAAGCTCGATTATAACGAGCCACAGGCGCGAACAAATTTGTGACGCGTAAACAGAAGAAGATACTTCGATTTATTTAATTGTTTGTCAAAATTCCCGCAAGAAGAACACACATCGCGATTTATCCTCCATCCATCGCGAGTTCATCGAACAGAGAGACGCTTTAACACTTTACCGACCGCTACCGGTTCAACAGCGTACGCACGTCCAACCGGTAGCTCAGGCGCAGATTCTCCCTGGCGCCGGCTCTGTTTCGGTTTAGACTCTTCAAAACCATTCTTTTCGTTCATCGCGAATTACAAGTTTCTCAAATTGGTGTAAAGCTGTGGGAGCTTACAAAGTAACGCGACTGACGTAATTGAGCAAGATACTTTGGTAACAAATAACAAAATACCGCTCAAATAATGAGATTAATAAGTTATCGGTCGGTAAGCGTCGGCGACGAGAAACCGATTAATCGGCTATCTGTCGGTAAAACGTTAAAATACAACGGTCGATAATTCGCCAATGATACTCGTAGTTGTCATTCGTTTTTCAACGTGCTGGTTGACGCCGTTCGAAGGTCTAAAATTAGTACAACAAAGATCGCTATCGTTTGGAAATCGGTGTCAACCACCCTCGGGTCTCCAAGCTGCTGCTGTGCCACTTTGTTCCACGAAAGTGGCGCGAGTGGGTTCGCTGAATACGTCGTTTCTATTCACGAGACAACAGCGTGGCCGAACTCGCGCGGGGTCGAGACGAGAGTGTGCGGCGCGTGTGTCGCGTGAAAAATAAAAGAGGAGAAAAAAGAAAAGCGAGAGGCCTCGAAGAAAAGGCGTTGGAAGGGTTTGATCGCATCGAAAATCGTTAACAAGCTGATCGTTTTGTTGCGGACAGGTCTCGAAGGCGTAGCGGCAGTGGCGTGACGGACTCGCAGCAGCAACAGCAGCAGCAGCAGAAGCCGCAGGAAGGGCTGGGTCCCGATGAGATGTGGGCTCCTGGCGGGCTAGGGCCTCACCGGGAGCTACCAGTCGACGTACCCGACACCCTTCTACAGAAGGCCTACCCCAACAAGGTAAAGAACCGCTCGTCCGATTATCGGAACGAGATTCGTGGTCCCCGTAGCGCTAGCGACCTCGACCTCTCCCTAAACCTTAAAAACGACACCCTTAAATCGCCACCACGCACCAACCAAGTCGACGAACGCGCTAGAATAGTGTCGGCCGTGGATTGCACGGACGTGACGGATGCGACCTGCGGTAGGCAGTGCGTTCGAACGAACGGTCAGCCGCCGATGCTGAAGATCGAGTTGAAGATCGAGTCGGAGAACCTCGAGGACGAGGACGAGTGCGGCAGAGAGAAGAAGAGAGAAGCTTCGAAGGAAGCGTTGGACACGGACAAATATAGGAACAGGAGTCCGTCGGCGTTGAGTTCGCCGGATTTGAAGAACTTGAAGAGGAATCTGAAGGATTTCGAGGAGGACGAGGAGGACGAAGGAGTGAACGAGGATAGCAGCGGGCAGAAGGAGTCGAGCGTCGACGTGGACGTGGAAGAGGATTATCCATTCGCCAAGGAGGACTATCCGACCATGTTGAAGACCTGCAGCGACGACTCGGCCAGCCCGAGAAGCTCCTCGGGAAGGTCGGACAGCACCGCTCCGCTGGACAGTAGCCTGGTGTTGAGACACGCGAAAAACCGTGGCAAAGATTCGCCAACCTACGACGCTAGGAGGATAGATCTGGGCTCACCGTGTAGACCCGTGGTGCCGGAGATCAAAGTAGCGCCTCTGTTCGGCCGAGCCAGGGACGCCACGTCCTTCGACAATCCTGCCTACGGTCTGGCCGATCTGCAGGATCTACAGGGGCTTCTCATGAGATCCGACGAGGTGTCCGACCTGACCAGGCTCATAGACGAACAATGCGCGATTCCGAGGATTCCGCGCGATCCGCAGGACAGAGTGTCGTCCCCTGGCCGTAGCAAGGATCAACATCAGCACCAACGTGGCAGCGAATTGGCCAAGTCGTCGGAACCGAACGCTCCATCCGGCAAATCGGTGAAATCGTCGAAACCGAGGCGTCAAGAGGACAGAGGGAAGCTGAAGGCGAAGACGAGGAGTCTGGACGTGGAGGAGCTGATACGAGCAGGATCGAGCGACGATCTGTTGGGAATCGAATCTGGCAGCAGCCTCTCCTCGTCCTCGAGGCAGCGGCCCAAGAAGAAGAGGCACCAGCAGATCTCCAGCGGCTACTCTACCCTGAGGAGCGACGCGTCCACCGATCTCGAGCACGTCGATCGTAGCTTTCTGGTGGTCGGCGGCAAAACCTACCGCGAGGTGGCCGTCGACTGTCCGCCCGATTTCGTCCCCGTGACCAAGTGCCACCCTGTCTATCCTCCGCCGAACAAGACGCCCGGAAGCAGCAAGCACAACACCCTCGAGCCGAAACGCGAACGTAACGGCACTATCGGCAGGGATAATAACGGTGGTTTGACGGTGCACGGGGACGACGGGAGTCGCGACTCGTGCGCTACGAGCATCGTGGCCTCGCCCTGCGTTCGCTCGAACGACCTTGGTAGCTTCGTCACGCTACCAACCGCTGGCGATCAGAGTATAGCTGCCACGGAGAACGTAGTTACTAGGTCGCCCCGTACGTTAGACAGAAAGCACGAGAAGAAGGTAAGGTCCAAAGTCAAGAGTCTGTTTTTCGATAGCTTCTTCTCTATCGTGCACCACGAAACACGCAAAAGTACGTTGCTTCACGCTTCTGCTACCAGCACCTCTAATCGCTCAGACAGTAGCACTAAAACCGCTGACAGGTGCTCGGACCATGTCTGCGACTCCGACAGCAGCTCGCGTCGTGTTTTACCAATTTTCGATAGTCGCTCGGACGATCTGATGCCGATCGAAGCCATCTTCGACGATCGCTGTAACGGGTCGTGGTGCGACGATCGTCTTCAGTCTGCACAAGGATCCAACGGTGTCTCGCGATCTCTCGTATTCTCCGATCTCGGAGACAGAGCAGAGACACGACGACGCGAGAAGCCGGTGGCTCGCGACAATCCGCAGGTTCGTTTCTTTTACGAACCGAGCGGCGATTTTTCGCGTACAGGCGTCTGCACTGTGACTTTCTCGGCTGACCGGTTCGAGGACGAAGCTACGCGAGGCAACAATAGCTGTCCACCGAACGACGTACATTCCTTTAACGACGATCCGTTCGCTGAACGATCGTCGATTCAACGTACTCCCGTACGTTCGTCGTTCGTTAGAGAAGCCGATCAAAATTGTAGCAACTCGTTGCGCGAATTATCTCGCGGTAAAAATTGTTTGTCGGATGCGCAGGCCTCCGAGTGTCGAAGAAACGGAAGCGACCGCGCGTCACAGGAATCGCCGAATGCGCAGAATTTCACGAATTCGCGACTGTCTCTCGAATATAAAAGATGCAAAGTTGTCGATGTCGATAATCGTAACTCGTACGGATTGGGAGCGAGCCAGGGCGCGTGGAAAAGCGAAACCGAATTACCGACTGTTCGTTTCGACGTGGATCGTCCTGTCGATGTTCAATGCTGGCGATCGGAATCGAATTTGTTCGCGCGGTGGAACGAAGATCGGGGCGAGCTACGCGACTCTAGCGACACGGAAAGGCAATCGGCGAGCGAGACGATACCGTGCATGGACGTCAGGAAGAAACGTACGTACACGTACCAGCACTTCGACGGTCTTGATCATCACCAGGTACATAAATATTCTTTAATTTCACGTACGAAATCTACCTTCCGATTGTTCGGATTTTTCGCCTGGAACGTATCCACGGATACGTATTTTCGTCATTTGGAATTTTAGCATACGAAATGCGCGAATTCTTGCAACTTTACATCGCCAGATATAATAGAAATTCGTAACATCGACGTTATTTATGGAAGAAATAGGATCGATCGAAAGTTTTCTTCTATAATCGGTTTTGGATACGACGCAAGAAGCAACGTGAACGCGAAGAGACGCGACGTTTCTCGAAAGAAGAGACGTCGCGTAGATTCTAACGTTCGCGTGGTACTTGCAACGATAAACAACGAGTAGAACGAGAAGCGAAAATACGTTTTCACCGAAGAGATGCATTTCGTATGTTACGATTTAATACATATGTTTCCGTTTATATTGTTAAGAATGTGAGATTGCAGGCACATGGAAAATCTAACGATTGCCAATGTTCACGCGATCTCTGTCTCGGGTTTCAATGGCATCGAGTAAAAACGGCCAGAGCATCGACCGTGTTCGCGATTGCAACGCATGCTCAACGCACGCTTATAGTTGACAAGCATGCGAAAGTAGACAAATCCCATTGTGAACACCTGCTAGCCATAGCAAACGTATAAACCTCTTAATGCACGTGCTTTGCTGCTGCTTCTTCTTCTTCTTCTTCTTCTTCTTCTTCTTCTTCTTCTTCTTCTTCTTCTTTATTCTCGCTTGCTGCGTACTATTTCTGTTTCCTTTATGCGATCTTCGCTGTTCGCTTTCAACGTAATCAACAGCGTCGGACTTGTTCGACTCTTCGAACAGTTGCGAACGAAACCGAACTGGTTAGATAAAATCGTGTGACAAAGTGTAGCGAAGAATATGGAAAAAATAAAAAGAAAGAAAAGAAGAAAAAAGAAAAAGAAACATGTAGATGTAAATATAAAGAAACGTACAAAGTAGAGGGAAGAAGATGGAAAAATAGTAGGTGGTTTAGTGAGCGCGCGACAAAGTAGAGGAGAACGTGAGATGGAAAAAAGAGAACGAATTTCTAGAAAACGTATAGGGGAGGAGGCAACTTTTGGGTAGTCGCGATGGCGGCATGTGGCCTCAGGGTGCTTTAATGCCAGCTGTGTTTTCTTTGAAACGAATTTTTAGACCGGTTTGAACGGGGTGAAACCTGCCATCCCCCCGAGAGATCAAAAGAGGGCACCTGCCAGACCGCCGAAAGATAATCTACGTTTGTCCACGCAGAACAATAATGTGGAGAGCACCGATAACGCGAATGCCGAGCCCACGCAACAGCAACTGCATTCCATCAGGAAATATCAGGTAGGAAATAATATCAGCTACGAAAAATAATGTCAGGTTTGAACGTTTCAAAAAGAAGAAACGATAATAACGCGTTTGTACGTTTTCTTCAGTTTCTGCTTCGAATACCTGGACGTTTCGCGCGATAGAGATCGGTGAATAATTCAACGCGGAATTAGCGGTGGGTGTTTAGCTTTCGATTCTACGTTCTTCTTCAACGAGTCTTCGTGCACTCGCAGACACGCGAGCGTAATTGCACTACGTTTTCTCGGTTATGCGTAGCCGATGCAAAGTAACGCTCGTTACTTGCTAACCACCGAGTCGGAAGAGCGACGATGACGAAGATAATTGTGGGGAATTTAACGTTTAGAGAGAGATTAGTGGCATTTTACGAGAAGAAGGTGTATCGACGAATATTCGAGTACGAAATGAATCGTACGAGTTTAATTGTAAATGGTTGTGTATGGTGTACCGGTAGTCGAAGCTCTTGGGATACCACTAGTCGCGTTAAAAGCTTCTGAAAGGATAAAGGAATTTTCATTAGGTCGCTGGTTGTTTAGGAAATACAAGAAAATTGGTGTTAAAGGATAAACGATTCCAAGAAGATGAGAGAAATACTTGTTGTTCGGTGTTGAGGTATTTTGAAGAAATAACAGAATTTTCAATAGGTTGCTTGGAGTTTGAACATTTTGGAGAAATAGTAGAGTTTTCATCGGATCACTTGGAAGATTCTGGAAAAATAAAGGAATTTTCATTAGGTTTCTGGTTGTTTAGTATTGAGATATTATGAAAAAGTAAAAGAATTTTTATGTTACGTCACTTGGGGTTAGAAACTTATGGAAAAATAGTGTTTTTATTAGGTCACTGGTTGACTTGATGTTAGAAAATCCTGAAAAATTAAGAGAATTTTCATTAGATCATTTAGCGGAGGTTCTGGAAAAATACAGGAATTTCCATTATATAAATCGGTGTTAGAAGATTCTGGGAAAATAATAGAATTTTCTTTAGGTCACTGGTCGCCTTGGTAATGAAAGATTTTGAAAAATTAAAAGAGTTTTCATCAGATCGCTTGCAAGGTTCTGGAAAAATAAAGGAATTTTCATTAGGTCACACTGGTTGTTTAATGTTGAGATATTCTGAAAAAATAAAAGAATTTTCATTAGGTCTCTTGTGATTAGAAGCTTCTGGATAATTAATAGAATTTTCATCAGATCATTTAGTGGAGGTTCTGGAAAAATACAAGAATTTCCATTATGTCAGTCGGTGTTAGAAGATTCTGAGAAAATAATAGAATTTTCGTTGGGTCACTGATCACCTCTTAAAAGGTTCTGAAAAATTAAAAGAGTTTTCATTAGATCGCTTGCAAAGTTCTGGAAAAATAAAGGAATTTTCATTAGCTCACACTGGTTGTTTAATGTTGTTAATATTCTGAAAAAATAAAAGAATTTTTATGTTAGGTCACTTAGGGTTAGAAGCTTCTGGAAAAATAATAGTATTTTCATTACATCGCCGATTGACTTGGTATTAAAAGATTCTGAAAGATTAAAAGAATTTTCATTAGATCACTTAGAAGGCTCCAAAAAAAAAAAAAAAAAAAAAAAAAACGAGAATTCTCATTATGTCACTGGTTGTTTAACACCAAGAGGTTCTTCAAAAATAAAAGAATTTTCATTAAGTCGCTTGGTATTGAAAGTTTCTTCGAAACTAATAGAATTTTTACCAGAACAATCCTCGTATTAAATAAATAATCCTCGATATTCTTCAATAAGAATCACTTTCATCTGAAATCGTTCGACTGATTGTAGGTTAAGGATACGTATAATTTCACATATTAATGCCTTGAATAATTGAAACGTTGGCCGAGGAATTTCGGTGGGTGTGCGAAAAGTATCGGCCGCGGGAAACGCGTGGTATTCCGCATGAATAATTTAGCGTTATGTAACGATGTAAAGGCAGCAATCGACGATCGTTGTTTAAGAGTACCGTGTACCAGCCACGGGCTGTCCACGTTCCAACAGGAAATTACGAGACCTGGGCACAATGGTTATCGAACAGAGAGCCGCTTCCATAGCTTCTATACTCGTCGAATTTCCTATTTCGTGTCATCGGTTCGTTCCTCCTCTCTTCCTACCCATAACCTTGCGCCATTGTGTTTGGCTAACAGTTTTCCGATTGTTCGCGTTAATCGGCGATAGAACCCAGCTAAAAAAAACCAAAAAAAGAAGAACGTGGGAAAAATCGAAGGAAATGAATGCTTGTAATTATTCTTCGTAAATATGAACTATATTCGTGGAAAAATTCGCGGGAGAATATTTGAACGTAAACGCTATTTACGTTACAATTAAGATATACTGGGTTGGCAACTAAGTGATTGCCGGTTTTCTCATTACCACCTAGTGACAAAATCCGCAATCACTTAGTTGCCAACCTAATAGCAAGTAACAAAGTAATTAATTACCTTTCGATGGCGATGACCCAAGCTTCTTGCACCAGACCAGAGCTGAACTCGTCCGGCACTACTGCCAACAATTTCAAAGCAATTAGTCCATCTTCCCTCCTTTCGTCTAATTCTACTTTCAAATAAACACACGAACAATAAACGCGCGATTCAGTTGAACCGAATTGCGCGTCGTTTATCGGACGACGGTTAATTGTCGCAACAAATCAGAGACACGGAGAAAACAACACAGATATAGTGTATGGTATATTTTTCCTTTTAAAAATCGATTAAATGAAACAAAAACGACGAAACGCTACATTGCTCGAGCCGCAGGTGTTCGTACATTTCTATTAGGTTGGCAACTAGGAGATTGCGGATTTTGTCGCTAGGTGGTGTTGGCAAAATCCGCAATCACTTAGTTGCCAGTCGAATATAATAAGAATTCAATATCTCAGGAAGAAAATCTTATTTTTATAAATTTATTTTTAAACACAAAGAGGTCTCATCGATAATTCCAAACTGCAAGAACAATTTAAAGATGCGACGTTGGTAATTATCTTTCTTTGTTTTTTACAGTCGTTACTCGAAGATTCTCTTACTTTATCAGGAATCATTTTTCATCACACTATGATACGTTCGTTGTAGATAGAATTTTGGATTGAAATGTCCCTGATATCGCGATACCGATCGTTGATCTCCAGAGTTGTATTCCATGGTATCCGTATTAATTTCAGCGTGTACATCGAATAAGGTGGGATACGTATTAGCTTACGATTATTGCGAAACTCCGACAAATCTTATTTTATGTAGCGTTTCTTCGTTACAAGACACGTACGATACGAATAGATCGGTAGATTTGTAATAATCGACCAACGCGATTTAATTTCTCGACTAACGAGTCTCGCAAATAACATCTTTCATGTTAGATTGTGCCAAAAGTTCCTCTCGTTTTATTAAAAAAAAAAAAAAAAAAATACACTTTATAAGAAAGAACATGTTTTGTTTCACGTTATTTTATCGAATTATAACGATCCGTTTTGTTCTATCACGCTGTTCTATTTATGTCGGACAAATTAGGTTTCACGTTTGTACAAAACTCTCATAGAAAGAAGACTAAAAAGAAAACATCCCACTAACCTCAATAAAGAAACAAAATAGTCAAACTCAAAGGTCCTGCTGGGGTAGCCATCCACATGCTATTTAGCAATTAAGTTAGAAAAATTTAGCAAATGCCCAGCTGGACAAATTGTAAAGCACAAATTAAATAATAAAAAAAAGAACGTTTGTATAAACTTTGCCAGATAAAGCAGCTATGTGCAGATAGCGAAAGACGCTTTTGGGGCAGCTTGATACTTGAAGAATTTTTTCTCTTTTCTTTTTTTTAATTGTTTCTACTTTACAATTTGTCCAGCTGGACATTCGGTAAATTTTTCTACCTGATATTTGAAGATGTATTGATACTTGATGCGACTAAAACTAAGACACGAAGAAAGAAAAGAAAAAAAAGAGGAAAAGAAAATGATTAGAAATTAAAAATAGAAACTAGTACTCGTGGCCTAGCAGCGCACTTGTTTAACGACACTTATGAATTCACCGTCGACCGACGACAAATTCGAGTGAGAAATACCAGAGGACGGTCGCGTCTCCGCGCCACGCTACGTTTGCCTTCTAAAATTCCCGCGCCTTGCCGCGTCTCGTCACGCTGAGTCAAGTGTGGTCTGGAATGTAAAAGAACCCCGCTCACAATAGTCTAAGATTACACGGTTCGAGTGTAACGTTACGAGTAAGTTTCGATAGGTGGAACACATAGCTTACGTACGGTTTGAGTCAGACTTCGGTTCCTCCTCCCTCTTTCTCTTTCTCTCCGCCGCCCTTTTTCCCTACCATGACCTCGGTCTTTGCTTCCCTGCCACTTTACGGAGAAGCCGGATTTTTTTCTTCCCCCTTCCTCTTCTGCTCGTTAAAAACCAGATACTCGAACGCCACCGCACCAAACCAGGAACACGCCGTGCCTGCTGAACGATAACGAGCTATCCTTCTCGTAATTTCCACGATATTATACGAGGAAGAATTCCAGCTATTTCTTTCTCTCTTTCTCTCTCTCTCTCTTTTTTTCTCAGAAGAGACCCTCTTTCAGCTTCCATATCGACTCTCCGCTCTTCCAATCGTCTCTTCATTTTTCTATGAAAAATGCAGAGCGACGCGAGATTGCCGCATTACGATCTCATGCGAAGAACACGAGAGAAAAATAGAACGAGCAGAAGCGTGGATTTTAATGCGCATGATATTCGAAAATGAACAAAATATTGGAAATGTATTGGGTGGGCAACTAAGTGATTGTCATTACCATCTAATGACAAAATCCGCAATCACTTGGTTGCCAACCAATAGTATAAAGAAATGGGGTGTTTGGCCAGTTAGCTGGTGCGATCTCCTTAACACTTTACCGACCGATAGCCTATTAATCGGGGTTTTGTCGTCGACAATTTTTCTCATTATTTGAGCAGTAATTTGTTATTTAGTAGTAAGGTACCTTGCTCAGTTGCATTGCTTTGTAAGCTTTCACAGTTTTATACCAATTTGAAAAACTTTCGTTCGCTATGAACGAAAAGAATGATATTGGAGAGTCTAAACCGAAACACAGCTGGCGCCAGGGAGAATCTGCGCCTGAGATGCTGGTCGGAGCAAGCGGTCGGTAAAGTGTTAAGAACTTTGAAAAAACTTTGAAACGTGTACCTGAAATGCGTGGCGAGAAGTAAGCGACATCTGGTGAAACGCGGAGTATCGAAACGATTGCTTTATTTTTGAATTTTATTAGCGACAGTTGCTGGTCGTAACGCGAGATATTGTCATTTCTTCGTGACGAGTATATTCGACAAGAAACAGTTAACTGCTTAAAATAAGTTAAACTATCGTCTCTACGTAGGTTCCATTCTTTCAATCACGTTCGTAGAGACAGGAATTTGCATAAAAATATCCATGGTGTAATTGAGAATTTTAAATATTTAAACCGCTGGCTGCTTTCACTTGCTTTCGGCGATTAAACGCGAACGTCCGTCGCTTTCTTCAATACTTCAGATCATATCGATCGCCGTAAAATTAAATGGAATCAGAATGAAATTTCCTATCTGTTTCCAGTTTAAACCTGATGATCTTAAACCTACAAATTTGTTCTCTTTCTCCGTGTTGCATTAAAGTACTCTCCACTTGGAATTAGCATCGACGTTAGAAAATCAACACGCGATCTTCTTACGAAAAGCGACTGATAAAAATCGAGCAAAATGTTCAGCCAGTTCTGGACGAGACACAATGTACGTTTTTTTTTTTTTATTATTTAATTTGTACTTTACAATTTGTCCAGCTGAACATTTGGTAAATTTGTCTAACTTAATTGCTAAATAACATGCGGATGGCTACCCCTAGCGGGATACCATCTTCGAGTATGGTCGTCCGTGACTACCAATAACATAAACGGTCCATTGGGGAAGAATGTTGTCTTACATCATCAATTTATTATTATTTCGCCATTATATGCTTTGAATAATAAAAATACTCTCGTGGAGTCCTGAGCGAAACATATGATTTCGACGTGGCAGTCAGAGTGTTTTAATCGCCGAAATAAACGTATAGGAACACTTAGATTACACTTAGAATTGATATGAAAATAGTTTCAGATTTATTTAATATGCGATGTACAAGATATTCGTCGATATACATTTGCACGCGTCTCAGTGCTCTCTTTGTCTCGCCATCTTCTATATCACATTACCAATGGAACAGTTGCATTCGTCTGTTTTACGAGACGCTGTGCACGCACATACTCCCACACATTCATACTCATATATGTGTGTCACTACTACACGGCTAATCTAGTGTAGCACACAAAATTTCTTTTTTTTTATTATTTAATTTGTACCTTACAATTTGTCCAGCTGGAAATTTGGTAAATTTGTCTAACTTAATTGCTAAATAACATGTGGATGGCTAACCCCAGCGGGATACCATCTTCGAGTTTGACTATTTTGTTTCTTTAGTGAGGTTAATGGGCTGTTTTCTTTTTGGTCTTCTTTCTATGAAACGAGCGTATCTCCGTGATCAGGATTTCAACTTCTGACAAATTTTTACATCGCCTGATCGACAAACACGGCGATGTTTATGCACTCGATTTTGTACGCGAACTTTCGCTGCCAGAATTATAGGAAATCCATCGAGCTGACGTTGGCGAAGCCATACGCGCGCACCACGAGAGTAAACGGGGCTTCGTGCAAGTATTTCTGTCCTGCCAGTGCTTAATCGCCATGGCCGTTACATAAACGGCCGCGAATCGCTTTTGCCATGATTTTTGCGTCAGCGATGCGCTTTATCGCTCGGTGGGCGTCGATCGCCGAACGGGTCTCCTGCTGATATCACGACGATTGTAATTCGACGCTCGGCAACGTGCGATTTAACCTTCCAGAGAGTTTCTTTTCTATCGGCAGGCAGCTAAGTGATTACGGATTTTGTCATTAGGTGGCATTGACATAATCCGCAATCACTTAGTTGCCAAGCCAGATATAGGACTTAACGAGAGCAAATTTAGCTGCGCTTACGAGACGCTCGTTGCAATATGCGCGTTCGTTTGCACAATTTTGTTATTCGTTTTTTTTTTTTTGCGTGTTGCTTAGCTCTTTCGTATTTCGTTGAGGGTAGCCGAATTATCTAAACTCAAGCTTTTTTATTTGCTACGAGTTACTTGAATTAAAAAAAAAAGAAAAAAACGTTTAAACAATCGACTTGTAATTCGCAACGATCCCATCGTTTTTGGTAAAACATACACGCGCTATGACAATTTCTCGTCCTAAAGTTTCCTCTATTTAAGCTGCTATTACGCTCTGTTTACGACTTATTTACATGGACGTGGTAATTAGAAAACAAAGTCGATGTTTTATTAGCTGCGTCGATGTTTTATTAGTTACTTTCGTTACCATGAAAATTGCCATGCTTCGAAAATTCTATTACAGAATCAGTTTCGTTATACCGCGTGTTTAGAGCTGACGAATATCCAAAATGACCCAACAACGCAACACTATAAGTACGTTTTCCTTTCGTTTTGCGTTTCGAACGTCGACGATTCCAGCGTTAGATCGGTCGACTGGAGTATAATATTGGCAACTAAGTGATTGCGGATTTTGTCAATACCACCTAATGACAAAATCTGCAATCACTTAGTTGCCAAGCCAAATAACTCGTCTAATCTGAACGAGACGCGGCATCATCTCGACTGAGGATAGTCGAATCAGGTGAATTTTTATTTTAAATGTCAAATGCTTGCTCGATGTCACGATAGATCTTGGATGTCTCTTATTCACTGGATCGTTTATTGTCACACGTTCAGGTGTTTCTTACATCAATGTGTTACGATGTTTGCTTGTTAAACGTTTTATCGTTAGGAAAAATCGCCAGGAATTTTGTCTACACGAGGTAGGTTTTGCATGAGTCGTCGTTTATTCCAGCTGAAATACGTTCAAACGGAAACCGAACGAGTCGATGAATAATTAATAAATCAACCGCGCAAAGCAACGTATCCGATATCGTGCCCGGATTCCTGAAATAAATATTCTATATTAAATCGTCCCTTTTTCCTTATTCTATCTCGACGTTCAATGGCTGTCAAATGTACGTACTGTTTACGGACGACGTTTGCTAAAATTGCACAAGGCCACGTCGTGTGACGAACAACAAGGTAAGACAATTAAATTTGTCTGCGAATGAATTGCGATCGAATGGAACCGGCCGATAAAATAACAGTGTTCCTATTCGTATCAGCATCTTCGCTATGTTCAACGTCATTGTGAAGGCAAATAACAAACGTTGTATATCTTCGATATGCAAGGTACGTCTCCGCGTGACATTAAAAGTCATGATTTCTGCTATACCGACACCGTACGCTTTTCTTCTATAGACATTGTTCTATCTGCATCGCTATGACACGAACTTAGCGCTCCATCGACTCTGTAACGATTCCAAACGTTACAAAATAGTCATAATATTTGCAGCTTTGTCCAATCGCCGTTTAAACAGCATTTCTTCGAGAAGTGCAATCAGTTTTAGTTATCGTGATACCACAGACTTTGTTTGCTTTGTTTAATGTTAAACATTATCATTTCAAACACTGTGACACGATCTTCGTGTTCAGTCGATTCTACAACAAATCTCAAGATTACAGAGGGAATGAGATGTTCAAGATCGTCGCCATCTGAAGTTTCTTCTTCGAGAAGAGCGTCCGGTTTTTGCCATCCTGACATTGCTGACTTTGTTTCCGTAGACATTTTCATTTCAAACACTGTGACACGATCTTCGTGTTCAGTCGATTCTGTTGAGAAATGTTAGGTTGGCACGATCGCTAGTTACTACAAGCTAAGTTGGTACGACTTCTAACGACGCTCTTTTGTCTTAGAAGTCGAACACGTGTTAATTGACCGAGTGTATTCTGTGTATTAAGACGTGTTGTACGAGGCGGAAAAATATATTGGAGAAAATCAGAGGTCCGTGGATCGATTAATTATTAACCCCAAACCCATTTCAATCAACAGATTCTACAATTCTAGAGATTACAGAACCAACGAGATGTTCAAAATCGTCGCTATCTGAAGTTTCTTCTTCGAGAAGATCAGCTTTTGTTATCGTGACATTGCTGACTTTGTTTCCATAGACATTTTCATTTCAAACACTGTGACATAATCTTCGTGTTCGGTCGATTCTACGACAATTCTAAAGATTGCAGGACGAACAAGATGTTCAAGATCGTCGCTATCTGAAGTTTCTTCTTCGAAAAGAGCAATCGGTTTTTGCCATCGTCACAGCACGACATACTTTTCGCTGTTATCTTCATACAATTTAATGTCCTGACATCTAGTTACTCTTAATTTTTCGTAGGCAATCTGGGCCATTTGTGACGCAAGAGAAACTTCTCTAGCGAACTCTTAGCGAATGTTTACCCTTCCCGAAGATTCTTTTAAACATTCTTTGTTTTATATTATTTCATTGAATCGCGTATGATCCATTCAGACGAACACCACAATATTTCACAAATTAGGTTTCATATTTGTACAAAGATTTGTTGCAAAGGACGTGTTTGTAAAAGAAAGACACTTTTGCAACAACCTAATATAGTAAAATACCTCGATAAGCATTGCAGAATTTCTCGAATTAAATCGGGTTTGACCGACGATGAAATCATCTATCCATCGTCGGTGTCCAAATAAAAAATTTTCATAGCAACAGAATTAACAGAAATGATCAATAAAATAGAAAAAACCTTTTCACCTTTTAATTACGCGAACGTAATTAATAAATAATTCACTGTCGCGTGAAAACGTACCTGCGTATAATTCAACCTGTTGAATTTTCCAGTGTGTTTAGCGGATAATTGGATGTACCTGGAATCGATGAAACGGGTGTAAACGAACGGTTTGATTATAGGAACAGCTGCGGAAACGAAAAGATGAAGAGGAGAGACAGGAGATACTCAATCGGTCGCTACGCGGCTCTACCAAGTTGCACGCGTTGGAAAGCCACGCGACCAGTCTCTCGGGTCAGGAAAATCTCGCGTACGCCCAGGACGAGGTGACCACCACCACCGTCAGCCGCGCACCGCATGTCACCGCGAGCGCCACGCTAGAAGTCGAGGAGCCTCCCAGGCCCCTCAGTAAGTCGTATTTTCCCTCCAGATATACGCCAGCAGTTCAAGGACCACTTCGCTCGATGACGCACTAATGACACTCGTCGTGGCCCATTAGGCCTCCTATTTATGCTCCGATAACTCCTCCATTCCCTTTTTAATTCAGACGTTTTTCAGACTTCGCCCAGACTTTATCCCATTGGTGTATCGTAATTGCGTTTCCTTCGTTTAATCAACTTGCCGTGATATTTGTTGCCGTGACCCTTATGCCAATGATCTGCCATCTTGCTGCGTATTTCTGCACTCGAACAACGTCTACTGTTAATAACGTCTACCTACAATTGGAAATCTCGTTAGTAGAAAATAATTATTGACACAGAGCAAGTTGAAGTTGATTGTACGTTGTATCCCTGTTCCAATAGCTGGCATAGCTTGGGTAAGTAATTGTAATCGCGTAGGAGAACTTTCCAGAAAATGATATTCTAGCGTGACACTATGACGAGTATAGAGTAGACTAAAGACGCTTAAATTTCCTGTTCCAAATTCATAATTCTGGGTATTCGTAAGATCGGTATCATTGATGTCCAATAGCTTTAATAGAAAAATAAGGAAATTAAAATTTCATTAATATAATATACAATTTTTAATGATGGGAATTTAATTGGGGTTAAAGTCCAAATAATTTCAATAGTATAATTTTTTAATCAAGTTAAACTTAAAAAATTATTAAGTATAAAATACCTTAATTAGTTAAATACTCTAATTAATAAGTATAAACTACCTAGTGGATCGTACAGTGCCTATAAGAAGTATGGTATGCGCATGCCATTAACGAGTCGCAGGAAGCTTTTTTCTAATAGCAAGTTACCACATTTACCATACTAATTGATTAGCTTCAAGTATATTGAATTCCGTATGATTTACTAGCACCTTCGTATGATTACGAAAACCGTACAAATACTATGAAACTGAAACGTAGAATCGGGAAGATTCTTTGAGATACCAGAGTACGTGCAGACACCTTTTACGGTAGACACTGTAGTCAACTGCCAAGTGTAAACGGAGAGAAAAGAATTTCCATACGAGAAGTGTGTATATTTAACGCAAGAATTTATCACAATATTGTAAGTTCTCTTCAAGTACGCGGAAAATTTGGAGTATTGGCATAAGGGTTAAGGAAGACATTAGCCGGTCGTTTACCCTTTCACGGAGTTCATAGTCGAACGGTAGAAAGCAACGGTGCCTCTGCGGACGAGAGACGTTTGTAGAATCTTTGTAACAGGCATTCGTTGCATATTTCAGCGTACGGAGAGGTCGTCGCGACGCTGGAGAGGCTACAGCTTCAGTTGCGCAATATTTCCGGTGCCCTAGGTATTTCGGGACCCGGCGTGGAAGCGGAACTCGAAGCGGTGCGGACGCTCCTGGTGCAAAGTCGATTCGCATCTGCCCTCGCCACTCATCACGCCCTCAGAAATCGCTTAAGATCCAACAAAGTTCTGAAACATCACGCTGAAGACGCTTCCAGTTTGGCTCGCGACGTATGTACCCACTGTTATTGAAATTTTGACGGCTCTGGTCGAAGATCTCAAAAGAAAAATACAAAACGATAAGAATGCGCTGTCGTTGATTTATTAAGTTTGTTACGTTAGTTTGTTAAGCAGGCAGGAAATTGAGAGAAAAATGATATTACACGATCGAAGATGAAAAGAATTTGACAAGGTGGCGAAGTTTTTTTGTAGAAGCCAAAGGTATAGTCGAACCTCTCAAAGCCAAAATGATCAACTCCATCTTTTCGTCGAGTCCTCAATTTCGTAATCGGCTCATGAGGGTAAAATGCAAGGAACATTTAAGAGAATATCGTCATCTTCTTTTACTCTGCTGAGTTGATCCATGTGACTTTTGGTCAATTACTGTGAAAAATAATATTTTAATATCGATGTTGTAATATCGTGCGGGAAACACGCGTTCAGATGCAAAATCAAGTAAAAGAATAATTTTTCAATTACCTAACGGTGTGCCGAGTTTTGTAGAAAATAGGAAAATAAGGACATACGATGTATCTTGTGCGTTCTTCTGTTCAATCGCCCCTTTAAGCGTATGGCTTTTATCATTGGTGAATATTTCAGTGTGTAGACATACTGGAGAAATGGCAGTCGTCGTCGACGGCAACAGGTGTCGGCGGAGCGGAAACGATCGCCGCCGTGGAGGAGCTGACCGGAATTTTGACGAGCTACGATATGGAAGCTCTTCTACTCGCTCACGACTCTATCATCTCTTACGTCGACGGATTACAAAGGAAACAGAGTCCTTCGTCCTCGTCGCCGAGCGGTCCTCCGAGCCCTACCTCTAGCTGGAGAGGCTCCCGGGTCGTGGACAACATTAAAATTATCAGAATCGAGAAAACTAACGAACCTTTAGGTGCTACGGTTAGGAACGAGGGTGACGCTGTTATAATAGGTATTTTGGTTTCTTTTTCCGATAAAATTGTACGAAAACCTGGAACAAAGGTCAATAACACAGTTTGCGGATATTTTTTAAGAAAACGATGCGATGTAACGTTAAATGTTGATGCGAGAAACACGTTAGCTAAGCTTATGGACACAGTGTAATTTGGCTCTAAGATTTTTCTTAGTACTCCGCCTAAATGTGTTTCACACAAGTTTCTGTTGAATTACGCAAAAGTTATTATTGTTGGATTGTACGTTGAATAACCATAATAATGTTTACGAAGGTCGTGTTGTACGCGGAGGAGCGGCAGACAAGTCTGGACTCCTACACGAAGGCGATGAGGTTCTGGAAGTAAATGGCGTGGAAATGCGTGGCAAGAGCGTGAACGAGGTGTGCGATATTCTAGCCGGTATGCAGGGTAGTCTGACTTTCCTCGTGCTCCCAGCACCCACGAGTCACAGGAACAATCTGTCAAGTAGAAGGGAAGACACAAATCAGGTATCGACGATGTTTAACGTGTTATCAGGATATAGTGATTTTTACTAATATTCGGGAGCCACGGTGATCGACACCTTGTTCTATTCACATATTTATTCACAACGCTGTTATTTGACTAATCATTTTTCTGACGTATGAAAATAGTTATTGTAGTTAATGGAAACATTAATTTTATAGAACACCGTTGCATTCTGATATTAATAAAAATCCCTGTACATTAACTGTAATATTTGATATTGACTTAACCCTTTAATATCATCTTCTCAGATACAACACATACGAGCCCACTTCGACTATGATCCCGAAGAAGATCCTTATATACCGTGCCGAGAATTGGGTGTCAGTTTCCAAAAGGGTGACGTGTTACACGTGATCTCTCAAGAGGATCCTAACTGGTGGCAGGCGTATAGAGAGGGTGAAGAGGATCAGACTTTGGCTGGTCTGGTACCTAGCAAAGCCTTCCAACACCAGTATGTCAATATATATATAATCTTTTCTATATATATTCTATTCCTTGCTTATCAAACTTTTTTAAACATTGTCTGACTGATAATCCGAATTTCATCTAGGCGAGAATCCATGAAACAGACTATCGCCGGAGACAAATCGACCGTACGCGGCTCTAAGAAATCCAGTACGTTGTTGTGCGCCAGAAAGAATCCAAAGAAGAAGAAACGAAACAAGTTCGGGGCAAACTACAATGACGACGGGTATCCGCATTACGCAACGACAGCCATCGACGGTAGATACGAAAAGCATCATGGAAGACGTTTCAGTACGTTCACCCTTTGTTTACTCATCAAACATTTACATTTTCTAGATTATGACAGCGAGGAGGTGCTTACGTACGAGGAAGTCGCGTTGTATTATCCAAGGGCGAATCACAAAAGACCGGTAGTCCTAATAGGGCCACCAAATATTGGACGACACGAGCTGAGACAGAGGCTGATGCAAGACAGCGAGCGTTTCGCAGCGGCAATTCCTCGTGAGCAAGAGATTCGTGTCTCACGCGTATTTCGAAAATGTCGCGATTCAAAACAATTCAGTCCTGTGTTAGAACAACAAAATCATCAAAGTGTCGAGACGCTTGTACACGTTTGCCATTCCGATTTGTAATTAATCTCTCATTTATTTCGGCACATGTTCTCGCATAGTCTTTCATTTTCTTTCTTTCTTCCGCTTCTCGGCCAGCCAATCACAGTCTCCCCCTCGCGCGCTCCTTTATTCGTCATTCAAATAATCGCTGCAAAAGAGAAACGTTTCAAGGGCTAAGACTAGAAAATTACACAAGTAATATTGCTTTATCGTTTTCTACAGTCTATCCTTGTCGCTAATGTCAAGCGTTTAGCAAATGGTTTTTTTGTCATAAGCTTTTAAACAGTTCTTTGTTTTTCTCGAAGAAACTCGTTCGAGTCGCATCATCTTTGAAATACGCGTGTAATACGTATAAATCACTTGTTCTTTATTCAAGGACAACCGTTCTACAGGAAGATACTCATTGTTTCAGATACGAGTCGTACCAGGAAGGATTCGGAAGTGGACGGCCAGGACTACCACTTTATTTCTCGTTCTCAATTCGAGTCCGATATTCTCTGTCGAAAGTTCGTCGAGCACGGCGAATACGAGAAAGCTTACTACGGTACCTCCGTGGAAGCTATAAGATCCGTTGTAAATTCCGGTAAAATTTGTGTTCTTAATCTCCATCCGCAAAGCCTGAAGATCCTTCGAAATTCGGACTTGAAACCGTACGTGGTGTTCGTGGCGCCGCCGAGTTTGGAGAAGCTACGACAGAAGAGGATCAAGAATAACGAGAGCTTCAAGGAGGAGGAGTTAAAGGACATTATAGAGAAAGCGCGGGAAATGGAGGACAAATACGGTCATCTGTTCGATATGATCATTATAAATACGGACACGGATCGAGCGTACAATCAGCTGCTGACGGAGATCAATTCGTTGGAACGGGAGCCTCAATGGGTGCCTGCGTCTTGGGTTCAATAAATGAACGCAGGCTTTCAGGATACCATCGAGCCAGATATATTTTCGCTGAAACGTGTAGCGAAAGGCTAGGCAATTGAGAGAGGCGGCTTTAAAGTCTGACTGGAGATACTTCCAAGGACTGGTTCTTTTACTGGTGCCTGTTATACAATTTTACGTTTCGTACACGCGCGTAATTAAACTCCTTGCCAGGCTATCGTACTTCAAGTACCGCTGGTTTGGTGTAGTCTTCCGTGTCGTATATGGTGCCATCTGATATTCGAAGATCGTCGCGTCAGCAAGCATTTTAGAGGGCGTGGAAAATCCCCGTCTTGTTGTGATTTATCGTTCCTCGAGCCTCGAGGTCTGGCGTCCACCCAGGAAACAGGCAACGAGAACATCGAGATCCTCGACTTTGAATGTCGAAGAATCCTGCGATCGACTGGCGTGGCGCTTCTTTTTCATCGTAACCGGCAAACACTCTAGTTTTCCTCAGCGTAATTTGTACCGCGAGATGCCTCGAGGGAAAAATCGCTACTACTCCGCATAAGATATTATATAATAACGTTTTCCAAAGATGCGTGAATCTTGAAAGAGATCGTCCTACTTCTTTCAAAAGTCACCAGATAATTCCCCAGGATAACACCGAGCCGCGAAGAAAAAAAAAGCGAACCGGAACCGCGAAAATCTTGGACGGCAGCAGCCTTTTCACTCCGCGAAAGAATCGAAAGACTTTCACACTCGTTCGTATCTTGCGCTGTCAGGAATTTTCACGGCGATCCTATAGCAGGGAGACGCGGTCTCTACCGCAGAGTTTTTTAAGTCAAAAAGAAATATTTCGCAGAACTTTGCGAGTTGTTAAACGATTAACGTAAAGACAAGAAAACAAAAAAAAAAAAAAAAAAAAAACCACGTTTCCTCGTATTTGTAATTTCGTGTGAACTAGTAATTCGGAGAAGGCGGAACTCATAAACGTTTCATCGTTCGCCCTAGGCACTCTCTCGTGTTTGTTTAGAGAAAAGAATCATAACTTTTAATCCAAGTAGACATCGTTAATGCGAGTATAGACATAGGCTCGTGTGTGAACCAGCATAAACAAATTTTTAAGACACTTTGAAATGAAACAGGAACTTCTAGGGTACTCCTTTCGTTTTTCGTCCTCGAGCGATCATTAGACCTTTCTTCTTTTTGTTTTCTAATCCGACATCGATACTCCATGTCTCAGCCACTGTTATATTTACCACCCACGTGCATCCTCTTTATCCTCGACTAGCAATAACGCAAGATGTTTTTCGAGTCGAAGATCATCGCTGAAAATGAAACATGGTTTCGTGGCTCCAAAGAAAAAAAAAAAAAAAAGAAAGAAAATAAAATAAAAAAAAAAAACCAAAAGAGTTAAGCGAGAAGAAATTAATAGGAATCGCATCGACGATCGATCGTTTTTAGTTCAGAGAGGAGAGATTTTCCGAGGGTAGTTTAATTTCGATGTCGTAAACCCAGCTAGCAGCGAGAAAACAATGTTTCCAAATGAGAGAAACGCGAAAAAAAAGAGATACTAATTGCTACCTTTTTAGCCCACTATTTAAACAAAAGAAAATTATGTTAAGAAATCACGCACGATGGTCGGAGTAATTGTGCCAAGTGATTGGGCCGCGTGTTAAGGAGGACACGAGAACTGAAATGTGCCAAAATATTTGAGTCTCTTTAGAAGAGACTGGGAGAGGGAGAGGGAGTTTTGTTCAGGAATGACGTATTATTAAAAGAGAAAGAAGGAGGAAAATGTGAGAGGCAAAGAAATACAAAGAGAGACAGAGAAGGAAGAAAGGACTTAGGAGAAACACGCTCAACGGCACTTTCGTATCTGTCATTATATTGATTCTGTAAATATTTGTGCACTTGTATAGAAAAAAAAGAAAGAGAAGATGAATAAGAAGTTATTATCGTTATTATTATTAAATATTATAATTATATTAATTATTATTATTATTATTATTATTATTATTATTATTACCATTACCATTAATTGCTTCGACTTTATTCTTGTTAATTGTCATCGTATCACCCGTATTCTATTTTCTCGAGCCATTTTGAGACACAGCTCGTTTTAAATCACGCGAACGAAGGTCAGTAACACGATTGTATTTTTTAAGTGCTAATCAAAAATCCCCGACGACAGCCTTTATTTCTGTCTTTTTTTTGTCTTTTTTTTTTTTAGCTGGATCCGTGCTCGAGTATGCGGCGTCGTTAATGCGTTATGCCCGACAAATCAATTAGGATTTCCGTAGGTAATGCGTTAACAGTGCGCGCGTAATGTACAGAGAGAGAGAGAGAGAGAGAGAGAGAGAGAGAGAGAGAGAGAGAGAGAGAGAGAGAGAGAGAATGTGTGAGTTTGGAATGGTCCCTGTTCGAAGTGTGTGTACATTAATTACCGTTGCTCCCGAGTATTTTTCTCGACAATCCAACTTCATTTTATGTGTAAAATAAACGTACAACATCAAGGAGGAAATCTGTATGTATAGGTGCATACGTTTTGTATATACGTACGGTATATACGCACACATGTATGGGGAGAATCGAACGAGAACCGAATATCAAAAAAACCGACCATTGTTGTTAATCTCGAGTCAGCCATTTTTATGCCTTTTCGTTTCATCCAGCTGTTCTTCCTTCTCGAGCCCGTCAAACACGTATGAAACAAACGTAAAACCGGAAGTCTGAAATAGTCTGAATATACGAAGCGTTGCCTTATTCTTATCCTTTTTCTAACCTTTTTCTTTTTTTAACGTCTCCCTGTCCTTGGAGAAATGCGAAATTTTTTGAAGATTTTTCCTGACGGAAACTGTGTCTAGCAGAGCGATATCGTAGAGTTGTAACGTCGTTTAGAAGTCTGTGATGTGTTAGGTTAATCGAGTCGCTGTGTAGATCGTTGAGCATGGTGCGGGACCGAATTTAATTCCATTATCATTATGGGACCGTAAAGAATCACGAGAACACGCCAATAAAAGTGGCGAATTGATAACATTGCTCGGCGTAGACCGCGGAGTTTTATGCATTTTTTAGAAATTCCAAGGTGCACGTAATACATAGAGATAATGTAAAATATCTCTGTAACGTGTAGTCGATAAAACAGTTTTCTATCTGAGTTTTTGATTACATTCATAAAAATGTGAACTTGCATAAATATCCGCAGCCTACTTCGATGAGATCGGCTCGTATATCCGTCTTAAATGAAAATAAAGCACGAAGTGCCAGATGGCGTGCGGTACTATAATTAGCAATAACGAGGCGCGAAGCTAACAGCGCACAGCCGCGATAAAAGATTCTAAAGGAAAGAAAAAGAAAAGGGAAAGACTAAAATTAGCTTACGCGTTAACTATATGTTGTCTATCGTTTAAATAGACCGCGGGTAGGAGATCCAATGGACCGATCGTTCGTGGAGAGAAGAGAGAAAAAGAAATGAAGAAAGCTATTTATTTCAGACGCACGAAACATTAAACCGAACGAAAAATACGTTTCATTTGGAGTAGAATTCACCTTGAGATTGAATATTCACGATTATTGCTGTTTCTCAAAGATATTATGTGGATAGACGATAAACTGGAAAATTATCGTCATATAAATATACATATAGATATATATATAAACAGACACATATACATACAGTGCCGCTCATAATTATTTTATATTTATTTCTATAATTATTTCACTTTTAGTATAAAAACTAAGCTAACATGTACGATTTCTTGATGAAACAATGAACACTATCTCGAATGAATTATAGTTTATAATTAATACTGTTTTAATTGAGTCGTGGATTATAGTATTAAATTTCAATCATTCCACTCATCGATTTTTAAAGTCATTCGAATAATTATGAACGGCAGTGTATACGTATGTGAAGACCACAGAGAAAAGACACGATAAGTCACATTTTTCATATGAGAGCAGTTTTAAAATCCAGTACCTTGTTTTTTTAGTCAATCACATACTATCAGAACTACCTTTGTATTGAATTTGATTATGAGGTCGTCCTTCTGTAAAATATTTATATCAGAACTATTGATCTCGAGAGTACTATGGTTATCATATTTTATTTTTTTCACAAAATTTCATTGGATGTGTCATCTATTGTTAAAACGCATATATCTTTGGACAGAAAAATAGGTTGTTCCACTTTTTAACTACGTTATACTAAAGTAAACCTGCTTCTTTCTTTTTTTAACCACGAATTAATGTCAGAACCAGAACAAAATTGTACTTATGATATTTCTCTCCTGTAATCTTCGTATGTATATGTATGTACACAAACGTGAGACTTCAATCCTAAGGTAAAGCGAGATGTTCCTCGATATTGCAAAAGATCAACAGGAAGTATCACCATCGTTTCAGCCCCTGAATATCCTCCACACATTCTGTTACGTATTAAATAAAAGTTACTGTAATATTTCTAAGGTTGCTTGTCAACTTCACACACACACACACGCGCGCGCGCGCGCATGCACGTATGCACACACACATACAGAGCTCGATTGATCGATCATCGCCCTTTATAGCCTCGATCGTACTTTCCTCGCAGCTTGCTGTCAAAAGTCGACTAATTTTCTTCAAGAAATCGACTACAGAGAAAGAGAGAGAAAGAAGGCGAGATATTTAAGAATTTAATTAAGAAGCAACTCGATGGAGAAACTCGTTGGGATTTTAATCTCGAAAGAAGACGAAGGTAAAATAGCAAGCAGAAGAAAATAGCATTAGGAATGTTAGCAGGTTATTTGAAATTTCAACGCACGAGGGAGCGTAGACAATTAACCTTGCTACGATCCTAGAATTTCTATACTTCAATTTTGCTCTCGTTTTACCAAACAGAGACAATACGTAATCTTTTGAGAAAATATTTAATTCTGTTGCTTTCTTTGAATTTACACCTGTAATGGATGCTCTGTTTCAATAGAATTGATTAAAACATAAATAGTTTTCGAATATTTGATTTTAGTATTCAATATTATTTTGTATATTCTATGCTTTTTATGAATGAAGTGTTTCAAGAAAGAAGATGTCTGAAGGAGTAAAGGGAACAGTAAGGTTAATATAAAATGCGTACATACCAATAAGACCTCTTTCATATTTTGTTCAAATCGAAGATAGTTTTTAAGGTTAGAAAAATATAATTAGTCGAGAATGATCATAGCAGGGTTAAATCCGACGAACCTTGTATATCGACGACGAATGCTTGCAATCTTTTTCAGAAAGATCCACACGAATTGCGGAAATTCGGCAGCAATTCCAGCAATAAAACTGACTACTCAGGAAATATATTCACCCCTGTGCACCACGAACGTGTTTTTTCTATTTTCAATCTCCTTGAAAAAAATCACCATTCGTAGGAACTCCTGCGTCCTATCTCAATCCACAAAATTGCATGACATCTTTTCGAGCACATACACGTGAAACACATAACCTTCAAAGTTACCTGCTTACGCTGTAAGTCTATTACAGATCATACATATTCCCCATCTTTTAGTATGAAAATTAGTCCACTATTCCTATACTGATTAGTGTACTGAAAAAAAGCAGCTTATCAACACAAAAGAATAGCACGACGACGCGAAACGGATGGTGGCTAACGGTGGCCTCGGCACGCTTTGGATCTTTTCAATTAATAAACCAAGATTGGAGAATCAATAAGTGAAATCATTCTCTGCGCAAGTTTCCAAGCTTCAGTCGCTATATTATACGTTTCTTGATGGATCTATCAGATCAAATGATAGGTAAAAAGTAAACTTACTTAAAATGGAGGAAATGAAACTAGGAAAGATTACACCTAGGAAAGATCACAATAGCAAAATTCCTATATAGATTGAAGTATATAGAAATATAAGACAACAGTCACGAGTAATAAGAATAGACAGTGGCGGATGAAAGACAGTTTAAAATTCATATGCTACTTACGAATTTTAGTACCTCTTTTCCCAAAAATTCATTCTATTCTATATATCGTATTGGTCATTCCATAAGTAATATGGTTTTTCTGAGAGTTAAGTTCAAAACAGTAGGATTAGTTACTATCGTTTTAAAGAACTGGAATAGAAAGCATCGTGGAAAAAGATAGTGGATTATAAAACGTACGAGAAAATTCATCACTGATCGATCGCTCGGAGGTAATTGTTTATTTTCATCTAGCAATATGAAAGCCGACGACGACGCACTACTTATGAGATAACCTAATGTCTATGCATTGCTCTCATTTAATATAAATCCATTTTGTAAAATTATAGTGCCCCTTCCTCTTCTTTGATGAACTTCTTGATGTACACCACTGTATATGGAACCTTATAGACACACCACGTAACGAAATCACCAAGGGAACCACGAACGTGTTCGAGTAAAAATTCTAAAGATCCAGCGGACCAGTTGCGCATCGTTCGATATTTCGCAAGAAGCTGTAAAGAAGGTGGAAAGTTAGTAGGGACAGATCGATGGCGAAGAATTTGGTATCCGCGAACGTGTTCGCGTTTTGAGGCCGTCGCTAGCGAAGGGTGGCTAGGAGAGGGAGAAGGGGCACGTTATGGAAGTGGGGAGGGCTACGTTAAGGGGCGTCGGGGGCGGTGGTCGTCGTCGTTTCTACGCGCATGTTTCTTCTCCGCGAAACGGATCGATGCTGGAAATAGCTCGACCCGCAGGAGAGTACGAGGTGAGTCGGCTTCGCTTTCGGCAGGGCCTTCGCAGCTCTCCACGCCCGCTGTTTCCTGTTTTCCAGACCAAAGGGAAAACGTAACTCGTAGCTAGAGCCCACGGTCCGTCTTCTTCACGTTCCCGCGAGCTTCCCTCGTCATCCGGCGAACGTTATTCGCTGATTTCCTCTTCGACGTCGTTCTTCCTCTCTCCCCCTCCTCAGAGAGTCTCTCTCTAACTGGACACTCTTCTCTTCTTCGATCGTATTCGATATCTGCCACACTGGTATCAGTTCAATTTCATCCTCCGTCATCTTCTGTATCACTCTTCTTCCTTCTTCCGGTGCTCGTTCCTCCGAGTGTGTGCTTCGACGATTCATCTCACCGGCGACCAAAAGAAACACAGAGAAATCTCGACCGCGGGATGACTCGAAAAAAATGTGCGTCGTACCGATGTGGCTGACGAGGCTGGAATCGTAAGTACAACTAGCCGAAAGATTTTTCTCAAACGTAGGTGTATAGCGCCGCGAAAACCAGAGCGAAACGTGGCCGCCGTGACACGACACCTACGCTTCCTCCGATTGATCCGCGTTCTAATACGTTTCGCTTCGCTCGCCTGAACGATCTGCACTCTGAATTTTTAACACGTTCCTCTGCTTTGTCGCAGTGACAGAGAGACGTTATGGCCTCTCCACTTGTTTCTTTGCAACCTGGCTATTTCGTTTGCAGGGTTCGTCCGGCCGCTTTCACAGTTTCCTCGAGAAGGTTTCCGGTTGCGCCTCTCGAACAAAACACCTTAGATAGAATTGATCTAATCATAGACGGATGATCATGAATGTCTCGTAGATGTCTTGTCTATCCTATAATCTCTAGAATATAGTAGAATCGATTGAACGCGAAGACTGTGTCATAGTGTTAGAGGTAGCAATGTCTAGGGAAACAAAGTGTCTCGGTATATCTACGACGGCTTTGATACGTTCCAGGCCGATTTAATGAAAGACACGTAAACTAAAAAGAAGCATTTCGTGTACTATAATACGTAGAAATATTCTAGACCGATTGTGGCTTCGTACATAACGCTGACGCAGCAATGATAGTTGCTAAGACGATAATGAAGCTGCCCATTGAGAACTGACTTGGTCGATACGCCTCGCGTTTCCTCCTTTCTGTCATCCCTCGCGAATTTACCATCGGATACGTGCTTCGTGTTTCGATTATGCATCGGGCTTATTACGTTCTCACATCCATTCGATGTTCACCTTTCGCTTTCCTCTTTGTAATCGAATTCTCCGTTTCAGCCTGGAGTCTCGGTGGTGGACGCCTGGAATAGAATGGAGTAACGATTTGAAATCGAACGGTTGTCGAATTATATCGTCGTAAGACAGGTGATAAAACTGGTCGAGTATAGAGCATCGTCCGTGCCGGTATTACGCGTGCGCCTCGGTAAATCCGGTGGACAAATGTTCGGCATATTGCAGCAATGCTCTTCGCCGAAACTTTTATTCAATTACGTCAGAAACTCAAGCTACTCTCCTACGAAGAACAGATATCGTGCTCTATTGTTCTTCAACGACTTGCAATATGTATCGGTGCTCGTCGACTTGGCTCTTCTACGTTGTATCAAATAAGATTCTAAATATGCGCAATTGCCTTGTAGAGTGGATTTTATGGGACGGAATTTCTTGTTTTATACAGATCTTTATTTTCTTATTTTTGGAAACGTTATGTGGCAGAATGTTATTGGGTAGAATATTATTGTGCAACTGAGGAATAGTAGAATATCTATTTAACATATTTGTTGCTAGTGAAATATGATTACCCATCCATGGGTTTGCCATTTCTTCTTTTACTTTTCTTAATCCTTATGAATAGACTGTGAATGTTTATGCAATTTCGTGTTTTTTTTTATAAACGTTATGAAATGGAATCTGCATAGAAATTTGTTTCACCGCTTAATTTTGTATACCAGTGAAGCTTATTTGAACATAGAATCTCGTTATAAATGGAACTGTATATTCTATTTAAAAAATCATGATTAATGTATATCTTCCCAAACTCGAGTGTATTATAATCTTTGACGTTACGCAATTGTGTTCACTGCTAAAATAAGAACAATCAAAATAATGTTTGTTTCAGTATGTTCTGTGAAAAGAATATTAATCGTGAATCCGAATTAACAAGAATGAAAATGCAATAATTGTATTAGCAGCATTAATTAAGTTAATGAATCAATGCCAGCGAATGTGTTAAGACCACGTACAGTGTTCGAGCATTGGAGCGACGTTGGATTTCATATGGGGTTTGAATTTTCTAAATATAAATCGGCACGCGCACCATTTTTCTCCTCTATTGGATTTCACTCCGCTAGACCCCTTCCTTAAATTTTTCAGTCGACAACTCAACCATATACCGTGACACTGTTCTCCATCCTGTAACCTAGAATCTACGAAAAACAAAATGTTAGCTATATCTCTTTCTAAACTGTGAGGTTAAGAGTCATAGAAAAAACATGTCAGATTTTGGAATTAAATTCAGGTTAAATTGTTCTCCACCTTGCAATGAAAATCTCTAAGACAAATTCTGGTAAATCTCTTTGTATATTTTTGATAATATTTCCAAAATTTTCAGGTTGAGTTGTTTCCCATCCTGTAAGCTAGAACCTTTGAAACAAATAGAATTTTTGATAAGTCTCTTCCTAAATTTTGAGGTTAAATCGTTCGCCATTCTGTAAGCTAGAATCTCTGGCACAGAAATAGAATTTTTGATAAGTCTGTTCCTAAATTTTGAGGTTAAATTAAGGTTCAATTGTTTACCATCCCGTAAGTTAGAACTTCTGAAACACAAATCTTTGATAAGCCTATCTATGATGAGTCTCTACCTAAGTTTTGAAGTTGAATCGTCCTCTATCCTATATGCTAGAATCTCCAAAACAGTAATACAATTTTTGATGAGTCTCTTGCTAAATTTTGAAATTAAATCATTTTCTATCCTGTAAGCTAGAATCTCCGAAACAGTAATAAGATTTTTCACGTGTCTCTATATCTAAAGTTTGAGGTTAAATCGAGGTTCGATTGTTCTCCATTCTGTAAGCTAGAGTTTCTAAAACAGAAATAGAATATTTGGTAAATCTCTTCCTACATTTTGAGGTTAGGGATCATAGAAGGAACTTCGTTTAAATAAATGATTGATACAGAGGTTTGATAGTAGCTGGTAATTAACTCTGGTAACAAGTGTTGCTGTCGATTCTGTGTGCAAAGGCACGAGCGGCACTGGTCGATAATTTCTGTTCACCTGGTGACGCTGTTCGGACCAAATTTAATTATCTAGATGCCGGAGATAAGAATATACCTTATCGTGTCAGGCATTGAGATCATCTCGCGATATTATCATCGATCGTTTCTTAAATTTAACGTTAACTTCATCGACCAGATCTTCGTTGATTGAAAATTGAAAAGCTATAGATATATGAAAAGCAAAGAATACAATCAATCGTCACGATCAAGTTCCACTGGGAAACGCTGAAAGTTTGAAAAGCTTATTTGCAGCAGGACGAAACTCTATGAAGGTCCCTTGCAATTCTTAAGATTTCATCTCAACTTTTTATTCTTTGGTGAAACTTTCGTTGGCTTTCAAGCTGGACTTTCGTTTAATTTAAGTTACGCTAGATCGTACCATAAGTAATTTTGTACTCACATGTGCAACTTCAAAACATAAAAGTATTTTATATCCGATTGCAATTAGATAGCGTTCAATATTTATCAATAATATCAAATATCAACGTTTATATTAAGACGTAAAAAAGTTTCTCGTACTTATCAGCAGATAATACCTTATCTGATCTTTTCTGGCGCTATTTTTACAATTTACCTCACTTATCATTTTTAATTTCTGCTTTCAGAAATTGTAAAATTGCGATGGAAAATATTCGGTTACCACTTTGAGATTCAATTTTCTTGTATATTTTTTAATTGTTTATACTACCTGATTAAGGTGACGCATCTCAATTATATTATATTAAATGCTTTGTCAAATTTTGTTTAATGTGTATGGCTGATCATTCTGTTGATTAAAATACAGATATTTATACAAATTTATACTTTAACGAAGACGACTAAAAATATTGCAGATATGGGCATTTATTTGATTTATCGATTGTTGCAATACGTGCTATATTTTGGATATTTTATATATTAACAATAATGATATTTATTTGTAATTAACAGCAAACTTTGTACCTGTATTTACATATTACAGACTATAGTAAAAGATGGAGTTAGGATAAAAAATAACAATACTAGGTAACAAGATATGTTCATAGATAAATGCAACAGAAAGAAGAAGAAAATAAGATATAATATACAATAATGTTAAAAGATACGTATTTGATATATTATTTTTTCATATTATTACTTATCAAAATTCCTCAATTTATAATCATCTTTCTTATCACATTTAATTCTATTAACGCTGTTCACGATCTTTCTAATTGTTAATTGTAAATTTCAGGAATTACCGTACCAAACTTTCCTATCTTAGAAATTCGAAGTCGAGAAATCAGATGCAAAATAGAGGAGCGGCATTATTTGTGGAATGACCTGATATCCTTCGTTCGATCGAATTAAACAGAACAGAATTCTCGTCTTCGTGGAGTCGTAGAATTAGAACAGTGGTCGTAGGTGAGATTGCCGATTTCTCAACCGTTATCGATTACAGTTTCCTGGGTTGCATGCAGGTGTACTCTGACGATGATATCGGTTTTAGTTGGGGTGAGCTGCGATAGTCGTTGAGTTTGTTAGCACACCAGCCTCGACACGACCACCCTGCGGTAATCTGGAGCACGTGCTCTCTCCTGCTCCCCCAATTATCGATGAACTTCTGTTTCGTACACTATGTCGGTCCCTTTTGCTCGTTGGTAGCTCGTCTACTTGCGACGGTGTCGATTTAATTGCCATGTTGTTCGTCAATTGTGGTTCTCGGTTGTTTGCAAATTTCTTAAGTTCGAAGAACGTAATTTACTCTCTGATCTTGTCATTTCAAGTATTAATAATTCGTCAAGATATTGAGATGTACCAAATATGGTTAAAATCGTAATAAGAAAGATTGGAAGATATTAGGATCGAAATACTATTCCAATAATTTTCCAGATAAAGAAACGAAAATATAGGAGGATGAGATATTAGATTAAAATTCTACCTCTGTGCAGTTCTATTTGTGCATTTGTGTCCTAGTAATTGTAAAGTATGTTGCTATTTGTATTTACTTTATATTTATAATCATATTTATACTTTATATGTGTGAACAATTCTTGAAGTACCTAGTACAAAGATAGCAATTAAAATTAGGTATGATATAATGGAGGTTGGATGTATCCTAAAGTATTTCCTAAATTTGAGGTCCTCGACAGAGTTAAAGTCCAAATAAAACCTAAATTCTACCAAACATTCGTAAGAATCTACAGACACTTAGTCCAATTATTCAATTATTTAAATAGTTGTAGCAAACAACTGTCTTTATATTTCTGGAAGAATAATCCCAATGCGTCGTTGGCAATTAAAATTATGGCACAGATGGACATTGTTGTCGAAAGATATATAGCTTACACTGATGTTAATTAAATTGCCCATTCGTAACGGATTAATATGCTAACTATGACTGTCGCGTAAGACTTTAAGCCTCTTATCAACGATATAGATCGTGGTGTACGCTCGACTAGCAAGGGATATTCGCGTGTTGCACAACTTTGTTCTATCTGTTTAGAAGATACGTAGTATCGCGTGAAAATATATGATCTTTTCAACCCACAACGTTCGTTTAGTATATGAGAACAGTTTTCTCCTCTCTGTTCATTAACCATTGGCAATAGAAATATATTTTTTGGAGTGGTTTTATGAAGAAGACACAATGCACTGAGATTTGAGATTAACTTCAGATAATCTCAGACCAGATAGTTAATTTCAAGTTACAAAGCTGACAGATCTTTCATGTTATCTTCCAAAAGCGATATTTTAAAAAGTTTTAGCCGATATTATACAATTATGTGTTGTTATGTCCTTGTAGTATTCCTTTAGGTATTTAGTGCTTTTTATTAATTATTAAAGCAACACATGTCCTTGGTTGGCTTTATCAAGTAGACGTAATTATGTGGCAAGATTTGAGACCACAGAAACCATATATTACACATTTATCGTTTAGTCAATTAGTATTTTATAGAAGAACGATGTTACGTGTACGCAAAATCAGACGCAGAAAAGACGAGACACGAATGCGGTTTCTATCGTGTGATGATACAGACTCATTGACCTAAAACCAAACACTGATAAAATACACAAGGAAAGAGACAAGATTTCTGGCATTTTCTCAGCAATACCGCTACGGAGGAGCGTTGTGAAAGGCCAACAGGAAGGGTAAAATGGTCACGGTTGTACGGTACTGCTGATCGATCGGACTGTTCTGGCAACGATCCCATTACGCGTACACGACCGTCCAAATCGAACGTTTCATTTTTATCAGACAGACAGAAAAATTGCAGATAACGACAGCTTTGTCCTCCGTGAAACTCGACGGCCTTTGTCCTTCGTCTTTCTCGTTTCGATCCCATAACTGATATATTCGAATCGATCTTATTTCAGGTCTGAGTCTAATTAGACTAAATCAGAGGATACAGTAGATGAAAGCGACGTGGCGAAGTGATAAAATCGGTTAATAGTCGAAGCTTACCGTTAAGCAAGCTAATGGTAACTGTACCAAGCGATTAGAAACGTATCAAGGACCATAAGGCTCGTAAAGACAGGCTGCTGCCCGACGCTGGTTTGTCTCCGATGTTGGTTTTCTCTTCTTTAAACTTCTTCGTGCATTCGTGCACATTGCTCTTGTGAACCATGTCATCTCCGCAAACATTCTATAGCCTTCTGTGGACAGTCCGCACGTGAACAATTCAACGGTGACACGCTGCTCTTGCTTGAAATCCGTTATTTACATGCAACGAAGAGGAAGAAGAGAAAGAGTTACTACGAAGAAAGAGTTGTCCCACCGATATGTGGAATTTAAACGACCTACAGTCACTTGCAAAAGTCTACGTACATCCCTTAGATATAAATTGTTATGGTCAATAGTTACAGTACAAATTATTCTGTGACCAAATGCGTTTTCCATTTCTTTGCATTTAGTCGAACGCACAGAATTCATCAGGAGTATGTAGATTTTCGTTCGACTGACTGAGTAAATCAGTTAATAATAACGTTGCTAGCGTCGTATACATCGATACGTGTACGACATCGTTTCGAGAGTTCGACGCGGAAAGATGAACGAGCGCATAGAGCGACGTGTTTCGCGGCGTGCACGCGTTAAAAAAGAAGTGGACGAATTTAGCACGGTTATAAAGAGCGACCGACTAAATAAAGATCGGTAGTGTGCAACAAGTATTCGAGGATTCGGCAAAGTAGCCTGAAACGTCGCGTCGGTGTTGTCGTTTCATTCGCGAGCACACGCATGTCACTCGCATCGCACGCTTCGCACTTGCAGCTTGCTGTTCGCGTTGCCCTCTTCCTGCACCGATCGATCGATCGTCGATGATACTCGACGATTGCATAGAACGCGTATAGAGTATTATTATAGTGTTGCTGCGACTACCCTTGGTCACTGTGGATCGTTTAGAATTGCACATAATGGCGAAATCTGCATGAAAGCACCTGTAATAATCGCGTGAATCTAAATCTTTTCTAATTGAAAATATCGTTCTCCTATGATTTCGTATCGCTATTGTTACAAAACCTAAGACCTTCTCCTAAAAAGAAAACACACGAAAAAAGGTTTCTCGTGGGAAAAAGGTTTGAACACGTTCGCTACTGTTACTGATCGCGTTTTGTTTCTTGTATTTCTGTACAATGTACTCGATGACCAGATACAGGCGAAGCTTACATTTGTATTCGTTGATTTTCAAGAAGCGAGTTACGAAAGTCTTCGTACATCTTGTGATAAGACTATTATTATTCGCATTAAATTTTCCTATATGTATAGTTGGTAAAAGAAACGTGAAATTTCATTTCGATATTTCGGTATATAGCGTATATATTCTCCACCAAGGAAATGAAATTGAAGGGAAGATAAGATACTCGCGGAATATTAATATAATTTACAGTTTAAAATAACGTATGAAGTTGGAATCTGTTTTGGTACAAACGAGTATTCTATACGTTTATCGAGTCAACGTGAGCAAGATTTTTGTGAATGACTGTATACGTTGGTAGCGAACGTGCTAATAACCCATTGGCATGCACAGTTATTAAGCAGTCTGAGGAAGACTATACGTATGATCCCCTCAGAAGCCAAACTAATCAACTCGACTCGTGTGAAACGATAAGTTGTATCGTGGCACAACCGACAGATAGATGATTCTAAATTCTGAGCTCAGCTTGAGAAGTAATATCCCTGTGGTATCGTCATCTTTCTCCATGAAGTTGATCAGCGTGGTTCTTGCATGGCGCGTACAACATTTGGTTTGGCGTATAAATTCATAAAAATTCGTGTTACTATCGCTTGTCACCTTTCGTACAGATAGAGAAGAAAAAGGAAGCCGAAGGCGATAACGACGTTTAAGACGTTCGAAAAACACGGTGTGCCAATGGGTTAAAGCTTGAACCTTCGAGGCAGACTAACGAAAAGTATGAATACCGATTGCAGAGGCCTCGCTTGTTCCACGGTAGCTCTTAGAGGATGCACAAGCTAGCCAAGGGCCTGAAGAAGAAGAAAAAGCCGAAGAAGGGCAAGAAGGGGGCAGAGGAGGACGAGTTCGACCCGGAGGAGCTCGAGCGTTACAGGCGCGAGCGGGCGGAAGCCCAGCAGAAAGCCGAGCAATCCGGCGAGCAGGCCAGCAACGCCAGCTCCGACGAGTGGAAGAAATTCGAGGCGTTGACGGCCGGAGTCGACTCGATCCTCAAGAAGACACAGGGAGATCTCGATCGTATAAAATCCACCTCCTTCTTCCAACGGAAGCCGCCGCTAGAAAACGAAAAGAAAGAGGAAGAAGAGGAGGACCAGGAAGATCCTGGTAAAAAGTTTTCTTCGAAGAAGTGGGTAGGTTTCGACGAGGAAGGTAATCCTATCGAAGGTGAACCACCGGACTTCGAGGGAAAGGGAAAAAAGAAAGAAGACAAGCCTCTGGTTAACGAGGACGGTCTCGTCGAACTTCCTGACGACGAGGATGAACACGAAGACTCCGCCGACGAAGACGTATTCGATACAACCTACGTTGACGTTCTGCAGAATATCGACGTTCAACTAGCTTACATTCCCGACAGTCCAACCGAAGAGGAGGCCGGCGACGACCCGTTCGACACTACAAACGCGGACAAAGTATTAAAAACAGTAGATAAGAAGGGGAACAGATTGGTCAGTTTAGGGAACGCGGTAGAGGTCCTCTCCGGAAGAGTCGATTACGTGAGTTCGTGCAAGATCACGAGAGGCAGGCGGCCTAGACTGCAACAAGATTTATTATTGGATGACTTCGAGGAATCTGAGCAACTTGCGGAGAGTAGCAGCCTAGTCGCGGAGCCTGTGGACGCGACTAAGACTTTGCTGGACGACGACAGCGACCTTCCTGATATTCCTGTCGATCTTACGAAGCTTCCTCCGGTTCTACCAAGGCCAGTCAGCCCGGCTGTGCATCAAGAGAACGTTGCGGAGAACAAATCGTCTAACGGACCTTTGGATATTTCTGAGTTCGAAATATTGAAAGAGAAAACGATCTTAGAGGAGATTCCTGACTTGGACGACGCAGAGTTCGATTTAGACGCAGCGCCAGATGAGCCGGTACGTCTCGAGGAGGCTGACGATCCTTTCAAAACTAAGGAACCGGCGGCTGTAGACTTTCAAGCCGAGATAATAGAAGCAAGCTTCGAGGCAGCTACTTTCGTCGACGAAGAAGATCCGTTCGACACTACTTTCGCCGAGAATATCCTTCCTGGTAAGACAGAGTTAAAGTTCATCGAGAAAGAACTAGAGGAACTTCCTGTTTCAGAGGTGACGATATCCTTGACCGATCCAGCTGGATTGAACAGAGACTATGAGACAGGTTTGCTGAAAGAAGAGCTCAGAGCAAAGGCCAGTAATTTGCAAGCTAAGAAGGATCTTCTAGGAGGATCTACAACCGATCTGAGTCAACTTGCGGACGAACCTATAGCTCCGGTAGAAGATCTCAGCTACGTAGACCCTTTCGACACCTCTGCTATCAAAGAAATTCCTCCTGGAAAGACAGAGTTGAAGTTCCTCGAGAAAGAGTTGCTTGGTGAACAACCTAATCTTTCTAATTCTCTGGACGACGACGATTTCGATCCAAGAAAGGACGAGCAGCAGCCAGCTGTTCCGGTTGACATTACTGTATCCAAGCTACCGCCAAGGCCTCCTCTTCCAACAGCACCTGTTAAACCAATCTTTCAGGTTGAATTCGAAGAAGAAGAAGATACTGGCGAGGTTGGCGACCGTGGACGAAGATCTTCGAGGCCAGAGGTGCTAGAACTAGCACCTTCGAAGACCGTTGCTTTCGAACTGCCTACACCATCCAAACGTCCAGACCTACTGACAACCACCGAAGAAGAGAAAGCTCTACCTTCGAAACCTCTGACACCTTATTATTCTCAGAAATCTATCGACGACTTGTTACCTATACAGGAGGAGGAACCTGATGTGGATCCTTTCGATACCAGTTTCGTGGCCAAGGTAGCTCCCGGGAAGACAGAATTGAAGTTGATCGAGTCAGAATTGTTGAAACAGGAGTCAAAGTTACCTCATAGCCTGAGCGACCACGATTTTGATCCGCGAGCCGAAGGGGAACCTGTAAGAAGACAGAGCGATTTCACAGCTAGTTCTATCAGGCCGAACAACTTGAAAATCGCCGAGCTTCAGGACTCTGTGTTGAAGAAGTTCGAGGAACAGAGGAAACCGAAACTGCAGCAGAGGCAGGAGAGTTTGCTGGACGAGAAGATCGAGGTGGACGCGAAGCCTCTGACGCCAAGAATCGAGTCGAAGCCCATCGAAGAAGAAGAAGAGATTTCCTACAACGATCCTTTCGACACTTCTATCGCCACTAATATTCTTCCTGGTAAAGCGGAGCTGAAGATTCTCGAAAGCGAACTGCAGCAAATTCCTGGAGAGCTGCCCGTTCGTCCTGTTCCTATCGCATTCACAGCGATCATTAAAACTAGCATTCCGGAGGTTGATCCTGACTTTGATCCCAGAGCCGAGGAAAAGAAGGAAACAGCAGATTATTTGTGCATCGACGACCAAGATCCTGGAGCCAAAGTACTTACTCCTTTGCAGAACGACGACTTCGGTTTAGGAGAGGACGTGGATCCTTTCGACACCAGTTTCGCTACCTTGGGGCCAGGAAAAACTGAACTGAAGATACTCGAATCTGAATTAATGCAGAAATAGAAGATTTAATCTATCCTCCTTCTCTTCCCAGTAAAAGACTCTCTGCTAAGCGATCTGCGCAATTATATATTAGAAAGTACTATACCAAAGAATATTTTAAGCAACGTTTAAGCTGGTCCATTAACCTTTCGATCGAGCAACATGGATTCCAAAGGTGGAAACCCTTTCTTGATGGACGACTACAGTGTCGAGTCCAACGACAGGAAAACTAGCCAACCGTCGAATCCTTTCCTCCAGGACTTCGCGGACACGGAAGCAGCCGCAGGAGGAGAGAATCCTTTTCTGAATTTTGCAGCAGACCAATCTTATCAATCAGCCATTACAGTCGACTCGACGAACCCTTTCGCTACTTTCGCCACGGAGACCACTGCACCTAGCACTGGTTTCGAAGCTACTACTACCGACACTACGGCATCTAACATATTCTCTGGTCAATCGGCGAACATTTTTCAGACGACTGTCAGCGAGTCGAGCACGAATCTGTTCGACGCGCCGATCTCTACTCAAGCGACTGACGAACTTTTCGGTCAAGAGTTGCAGTCTGCACCTCCGCCGTCTCCGGTGGTGCCTGTGACACCAGTTCAACCCAAAAATGGCAAGACTGCACCGTCGAGGCCGCCTCCACCGAGACCTCAACCACCGGCGCCTCCTAAAAACACCAAAGACTTGATCTTGTCGGTTACTGGAGCTATGGATGCTACTTCTAATCATCTCCTGGATCGATTACAGGTTCGTTATAGTGAGATAAATGATAATTATATACAGGATGCTTGGAGAACTTGAGCGTTGTCAGGATATTCCCCTGACTAATGAGTATCAGGGTCATTGGGTGTGACACTTACTATTCTGCATGATCATTTTTCAAAAGAAAGAACATGTAGAGTTGGTTTCCATCGATTATTAATTATGAAAATTATGAAAGAGAGCAGTTACTTCCTTATAGCGACGGTTTACAGTTACAGTTTTTTTATTTATTACCTGACTCAAACCTAGTGAAATTGTTAAAAGATGCGTGTTAAGAATATTTTGATATATACGTATCTTTCAAGTAGAAGCGTAGTTACTCAGGACATTGACCTTGACAACATAGACATATCAGTGAGGAGACCATTTTCTACATGCAGTTTCTTATGCAATTGTTAGGTAAAAATGATGTGTACCATCTTGTATATAAATCATTACCGGATAAATCAAAATCAAAATTGTTATCTGTCAAACTTTGGTTCGTTTCATCTTGATCGTTAATTGCAGGCAACAAGAACACCCAGTCCGACGTTAATGCACTCTCCATCGCCAACTCCGGAGCACAGTTTCGCCGACTTCCTGGACGTGGATTCGAACGTGCCAGACCTAATGTCCGACGACAGCAAAGTAGCAGAGCCATCGAAGAATCGTGACATCCTGGATCTCCTTGACGCACCTAATACAGAGACGACGACCACTACCATCTTCTCCACGTCGATAAACACCGAAGACGCCACCAGTTTGGTAACAGGAGTATCCTTGATCAGTGCCACTGGCCAGGACAATCCATTCGTCAGCATTACAGAGCAAGAGGCATCTCCTATTCAGGCTGAGGATGCCTTTAAGTCAGATTTCCCGGAAACTGCTTCTGTAACAAGTGAAAAGAGACCATCTATAGCGTCCACGACCGGAGTTGTTGGAAGTGACACGGAGAAAACTGGTATTGATTTAGATTTCGCTGCGGAATCCCCTGTTGTCTCAGAAACTATGCAATCGTCGACAGCTGGGGCTGAATTATTCGCTACCAGCGGCACTGAGCAATTGTCCACGATGACTACCGAGTCTGCGTTCTTTTCTGTTGCCGATACGATGTCTTCTGGACCATTTGGTACCATAGATACCACGGCCTCGCATTTCACGACATCCATGCAAACGCCTGGCACGCAACCTTTGTTCGCAAGCACGGAAATGAATGCGTCATCCGCTCAGTCCAATGGACCATTTGCTTCTGATTTACTTGGTGATTTCGAAGAACCTACGAAAGATATCAGTGGCATGACATCGACCAGCCCGACTCCGGGAGCTGAATTTCCCATCAGCGAAGCGTATAAGCCTGAAGAGCAGTTGGATAACTTTGCAGCAACTACGAAAGTTATCGAGGGTACTGGCGATGCGTTTGATATTTTTGCTTCGAAGTTTGATAAAGCTGCGGAGCAGGAAACCAACGCTGGAGATCCTTTCTTGGATGCCTTTGGTGGCGGGCCTACCGCCATGGACACGTCTAGCGATGGTAAAAGAATTTTCTTGTAATTTTCTGTAAGCTTGCGGATCAAATAATAAGTTTTTATGGATAGAAATTACACATATTTTCTTTTATCTATTGTATATTTAGATTTACATTTATTTGACTCTTTACTGTGTATTTAGTTTGGGGTGATTCGTCTGCGACCGGGTCAGAGACAGCAGTGACTGGATTTGGAGAGGCTGATGGGTTTGACTCGTTCCTGAGTATGACAGCACCACCACCAGAGACAAATGTAAAGAGAACCGACTCTGTAGATTCGGATGCGGGACCAGATTTCAGTGTATTCATTAAGTAAGCACCGATATATCAAATAATCAATTAATAAATATATAATAAATATCAAATAAATATTAATAAATATAAGTATCATCGTTTGGCTAACGTATTTTGTACCCATAGACCAAAAGAGGATGATCAAGGCGGAGCAATCGAAGGAGGAGCTGTCCCCGTGCTAGCGCCACCACCAAAGAGTCCGCAAAACACAGCTTACACAGATACCTCGCCACGATTCAATCCCTTCGACAAGTCAGGATTCGCACAGGACGCTATTCCCACTATGGAAACTGCTCAACCTGCTGAACTGACCAAGACAGATTCTCAGGTATTATAAACATCGACGTATTCGTTTTTGAAAATTGAATCTTATAATCTTCATTCGACATTATACATGCCTTTTTAAATATAAACTAAGCTGAAAATTTTTTGTTGTTAAAATACTCTATAACTATGTCTATGTTTCTGATAAAATTAATAAAACTAGTTGTTTATTATATGCATTACATTGTACGTATACATTGTATAGTATATTGTATATTGTTATTTGCTTTTATCTGATACTAGGAAACTCCTCCGACTCCCCTATTTGACGAAGACGTTAGCCAACCTTTGGAAGACTTCCCAAGAGTGACGTACACCGGTGACGGCTGGGACATGCACCTGCGCCAACCTAACAAGAAAAAGATAACCGGTCAACGATTCTGGAAGAAGATCTTCATAAAACTGGTCTACCAAGGTGACAATCCTGTACTCCAGTTGTTTAACAGCAGAGAAGACAAGGATCCCTTCCAAGAATTACCTTTAGTTCCTTCTTACTCGATATCCGACATCGGGGCACAGCAATTTGACCAATACGGGAAAATATTCACGGTGAAGCTGCAATACATTTTCTACAAGGAACGACCTGGAGTACGACCTGGCCAGGTGACAAAGGCGGAAAGGATAACGAATAAACTCAGTCAATTTGCTGCGTATGCCATTCAGGGTGATTATCAGGGGGTGAAAGAATTTGGAAGCGATCTAAGGAAGCTCGGTCTTCCCGTGGAACACGCGCCACAGGTGCAATTTCTTTTTATATCGGAATTGTACAGCTTTTTGGAAATAGAGTTTATAACGTAGACAAGTGACAAAAATATAGAACGCTCACTAAGGTTCGATCTTAGATGCAATGTTCCATTTTCAACTGTTCAAGTTTCCAAACATTCGAAGATTCGCATCTCTAAACTTTCGAACTGATAAAGTTTCAAATTTTCGAATTGTCAGATTTTCAAATGTTCTATTATGCAATGACGTGTTTTATATACGCATATATAAATTAAGTATTTTTTGTACATTACTTCATTGCTTGTTCTTTAGTGGTTCCTTAATGGCGATCCTTAATGAGCTAATACTGAAAAATTTCAATTATTAAAATAAACCATAGAATTATTATCATTGAATGACTTCGGTCTTTTCTGTACAGATTTCTCAGTTATTCAAACTAGGTTCTCAACTCTACGAAGATATGAAGGAGTTCTCTTGCGCGATCGAGGAAGCTCTGTTCAGATTGCCGGCTCATCGAGATCGGGCGCTCAGCTATAAGACAGAAGACGTGCAGATTACGGTCGTGGATGAATTGTACGTGGAACAGAACGCGCAAGGTCAGGTCGAGAAGCAAATAGCGCGTGTTCGATTGTTCTTCTTGGGCTTCCTCTCTGGTAAGCTTTGGCCAACTGTTGACAATTATCGTCATATTACCATAGAAATTTCCAATAGAATTTCTAATTTATAGTCAATAGACACCAGGATCTCGTTTATCTGTCCTCGGAATTACTTTACCATAAAAGTACTTTCATTAAAATTCCATTACCTCAGGAATGCCTGACGTTGAATTGGGAATAAACGACATGTGGCGCCAAGGGAAAGAGGTAGTAGGCAGACATGATATAATTCCAGTGGTAACCGAAGAATGGATCCGTCTGGAGAACGTCGAGTTCCACTCCTGCGTTCAACAGGATGAATATGAAAAATCTAGAATTATAAAGTACGTCTTCAACGAGCAACGAACGATTTTTGAAAATAGCTTCTTGATAACCACTTATAAGACTCTATCTTGAAACGATAATAACAACAGCTACACTGCTGCTAACTAACGACTAATTGCAATTAACACCTGACTAACCCTTTTGAAGGTTCAAGCCACCGGATGCATGCTATATCGAACTTATGAGGTTCCGAGTAAGGCCTCCTAAAAACAGAGAGCTACCTCTCCAGCTTAAAGCCGTAATGTGCGTTACCGGTAATAAGGTAATGTCACTTTTCATCCAGAAAATTTGCGCGCACCTCGACACTGCGTACGCTGCTTGTTCTTGTCGAATATCTGTCGTCTCTGCTTTGGCAGTTTTAGGCCTCTGGTTCGACGCTTACCCTCTTTGACCTCGTTCTTTCATTATCAACAGGTAGAACTGAGGGCGGACATTCTGGTGCCGGGATTCGCGTCAAGAAAACTGGGCCAAGTGCCCTGCGAGGACGTGATGGTACGTTTCCCCATTCCAGAGTGCTGGATCTACCTGTTCAGGGTGGAAAAACACTTCAGATACGGATCCGTTAAGTCAGCTCATAGGAGAACAGGAAAGATCAAGGGTATCGAAAGATTTCTCGGTGCGGTTGATACTTTGGAACCTCAGCTGATGGAGGTGACGTCCGGTCAGGCAAAATACGAGCATCAACATCGCGCTATCGTTTGGAGAATGCCTAGGTTACCGAAAGAAGGCCAAGGTACCTTCTTTGTGATAGATGTTCAACCTTAATGTAGGCAGCCGGTTATTTTTATATTTTTTTCTACAATCCTTTCTAAGGAATTAAGAGCTTCAAACTGACTCGTACACGTCTTGAATAATAATTGTTTGCATTTTGGTTGTCTTAACTGAAGAGTTACTTTATCCTATAAAATATGAATGTAGAATAATATCGATGATATCATTGACAGGAGCATACACGACACACCAATTGATCTGTCGAATGGCCCTAACTTCCTATGATCAGATCCCCGAGAACTTAGCCGAGTACTGTTACGTTGAATTCACGATGCCAGCGACCCAAGTGTCTCACACGACAGCGAGAAGCGTTAGTTTTCAAAATCACGACAGCGACACTCCACCAGAGAAATACGTCAGGAATTTGTCGCGACACGAGTACAGGTACGATCCTCCGACAATAATAAATATTTTACATGTTAAACTTTCGCATTTACTTCGGGTTTCAATCGTATTTTTATTAGAATATCGCACTGGTATTTTAATTTTAAAATTGTAAGAGGTAAGAAGCAGACTTATCGTGCTTTTCCTCTATGCTCTACATATAGTACGTGACAAAAATTTACAACATACAGCTATACAAATATAATATATAAATAAAAAAATGATTATTACTCGTCGTATACCAGAGTTGGAATCGAGCATACGCAAGGAGAAGGTCCAGGCGCGTACTTATCTGCGACCTACACACGAAAAATTCCGGAAACGACGTCGGAGACACAAGGAGAAGCTTCAGACGCTGGCGCGGAATCAGATTCCGATTCCTCCAATTAAATCCAAATCAGTCTTGCATAAGGTAACCTGTAACACGTACGGAACTTAAGGAGAATTACTTGTTAATGCTAAGGTATATACAGAAAGCGAAACGATGCCTGTGACTGGACGCGTGACGTTTCACGATTTGCAGCTTCGAATGAATGGACAATTTCCACGCGAGCAAGCGCAACACGTTATTGGAGTAATCGTGTAACCTAATAAAAAGCAATAGTGTATGTGACGTGCTCTGTTAAAAAGTTAAGATTCGAGAAAGTCGATCTTGACCTTTTCATATTCTTTCACAGTCAAAAGTGTGCCCCTTTTTTTTTTATATTATATTAATAAAAATTGCAAATTTTCAAGTGGTTTTAATAACGAAGCAATGAAAGTTGGCAATTATTTATTACATCAGTAAAAGTTACAAATTATCAGCAAGTAATTTTAATAATAAGTTATTCTCTTGTATTTCTCCACTATCAGGAAAGTTTTGAGTTTTAATCAAATCTTTTGCACGCATGATGAAGTGATTGTACTTGGCAATGTCGCACTGCAGAGTGCGCGTATCTTTAAACGCGTTTATCTTAAAAACTCGTTTTTATATGTTAATCTCTTTTTACCAAAGCAAGTCACACATGAACCTTGATATCTTCGAACGCACATCAATACTAAGAAGATATAATCAGGATAAATGGTTCGCGTGGGTTAAATCGTTAGTGGTCGCTGCGATCCGTGAAACGCTAAACGTCGACGCGTGTTAAATATAACGCATAACAGTTAACGAAATGTATGTATGAAAGGAGTAATTTGTAAGGGAGGACAATACCGATTTTACGTTCAGTTTAGCTTGCTAAGTAGTAATGCGCACTCGCGGTGAAAGGCTTTGCTCTGCTTGAACTATTTCAAAGTCGGATTAGCGGATTATTAGTTATTGAAGAAATTTAGTAAATTGGGTATGTAAAATTGGTTAAACAGTATTTTTGTTATTTCATTCCATGGATTTATCCGATATAAAAATATCAAAATATATATTTTATTTGGAATATTTTATATTAATTTTGATTATTCTACTTGCAGCAGTCGATATCTCCGAAGTGTTTTGCTTATTTAACGATTTTATCGTATCAACACGACGATCAGAGGACAATAATTGTTAATTAAGAAAGTCGTTATAACTTGGAAGAACCGTGCGGTGCATATCTCATCGTTTGAGCTTGCAGATGATCTATATCAAATGTTATCTAGTCGTTTACCGAAAGGTAGTTTATTCAGATTAATCGTCGGTTATTAGACACGTAAGTAAATAACAATAAAAAAAGATGGTATCGACAATTTTTGCCAAGAGAGGTTAGGAGAGAAACGTATATTATTTGTAATTATAATAGTAAACGCGACGCATGGGAGATTACAGTTCATTAATCTAGTCTTTAATAACATTTTGTTCTTGTATGCGACGCGAGCTGCAAGAATATGTTCAAACGCTTTGCAAATCATGTATACATAAGTCTTAGTGTGTAAGTTTTTGTTCGACGCTTTTTTTCTTTCCTATTTTTCCCCCAAAAAATTTCACCGTTGACGCGAGACGGTGGCTCGTCAAAGTATTCTGCGTAAAGCTGATAAGGCTAAATGAACAAAAAAAATCTATTTAACTATGTATAAGATAGGATAAACAATGCGAAAGATGTTATTAATAATTTTACATAAGATGAACGAAGATCTAGACACGTAAGTTTCCGTTGAGATTTTGTCGATTTTTCGTTAGAAATTTTTCATCCTGCAAAGGAAATCGGAAGAGTCTATTCTAGTCCTTAGCTCATAAGACGATCGTATGACATGTCAGGTGTTGATTCACCGGTCATACGTTATGTTAAGTCTATTTAGGTTAATGATAATCCTAATCAATTACGCGTAGAAAAATGTCTGCCGACATGCCAAGTAACGTATAGACAATTCGTGCTACTAATTAATATCGTCGGTTATATATAGATTGTCGCTCTGATCCGTGTCAATGCGAATATGAACGTATTAGGTTGTTCGAAAAATTCGTAGCGAAAGTTAAAAAAGATTTAACTAGAATTCGTCATTTGTAACTTCACGAGACTTTTCTTGAAAAATATTTCTTCTTTTGCTGATGAATTCCATCAAATAGCTTTTGCGGGTTTTTAAAGTTTTTCATTTATTGTTTATGTCTTTCGAATAAGATTCGTAAAGATTACACTAAAAAAACTTGTTCTATTAACGAATCTTTTATATTTCTCTTTGATTCTATTTAGTATCCAACTTGAACCAGCAAGTGTTCAAACGTTTCGTTGTTTATTGTAGATTTACCAAATAAAAACGCTGTAAACTTTTCGAACAACCCAATATTATGCCTTATGTTTATACTATGTCTCAAACTTTCTTCAATGTATTCAATCAAGTACATCAATCAGACAATACCGCTTAATAGTGCCAGCAAATAATGTTCTCTTAAAACTAAAATGTTAATATAACTAAGCAATTAATTGATCTACAAGACTGCATAGGTAAAAATGTTACATTGCGTACTTTGAAACAGTGCAAAGCTTTTCCACTTGCGGCGTGACGGTCTGTTTGCGTTGGTACATTAAATGGATCCCGAGAGGATTTTTTTCGGGAAAAATTCGTCTCGGGACCTGACGTTCCCAGCTCGTGATCTCAACTGCGTGTAATATCGTACTCTAGTGCGATATCCAAGAAGGCGATATCCAATTTATGTATTTAAAGGGAAAGGTTTATTTAAACACCTGATGCATGTATAGATATCTTAGGAAAGATATTCAAATTAGAGGTTATGTGTGATATCGGCAAGTCTATTGATGTTTGATAAGCGTGACTGTGAATGAATGAATGGATGAAAGCAAGGGGAAGCATGCAAATTTTTCGTCCCTGTGAGGAGGTCGTAAGTAAAATTTTAATCTTGGACAAAGCTAAAATTTATTTTATTTTCCTTGTAGCTATTTAGGTATTATTTTAAAAAGAATCATCCTTTATCAATTATTAATCCAATATTACAAAAATGTTCGATTTTATCGAATAAATCATCCTGTATCACCGAAAGACCTCTCGCTGAAGAACGATTAATGAATTATAATACACGTCAGAAAGAGTGCCTAAGTTCATAAAAGATAGTTACGCGTTTTGCGAAAGAAAATGAATTCTGTTGCCAATGTTGATTCGAAAAGGAATTAACGTTTACCATTTCGAAATGTTTGAGTTTTATAATTGTGTTTGACTTTTAACTAGTTTTCTTTTGAAATTATCACTGGGGATAAAATGCGTCGATAAGGTAGATTTCAATTTAATCTGTACGACCTCCATTCGTTGTTGCTCCAAAAAAATATCACTATCCCAGGTCAAACTTATTCGCGCATTTACATACATGTAATTATTAAGCTATGTAGATTTTAGATATAATCCTGTTAACTCGGCTCTCTAATGATTAATTGTAAAGGAGAAATTAGTAACGTCGTTGTTGTTCTTACAATTATTACTAAGTGAAAAAAATGAAACAAAATGTTCTGTACAGGTAAAGAGAGTCTGTAAAGATTACAGTTAATTGAGTCGTGCTAGGATCGGTAATTAATAGAATTTAGAAAGAACGTCCGTTGTAGTATGAAACGAGCAATGAAGGAACAGAAACCCCTTAAACTGCATTTTTACCTTCCCACGCCATTTTTTGGCCACGATAGATCGACCGATGATTTCGTCCGTCGAGCTTTTTATCGAACGTTAAGGAGTAAATCTTTTATAACAGCTGAGAACTATTAATGTTATCAATCATACATACCATATTTATTTCATTTTATTTGTATCGTTTCTTGCAAATTTATGATCAATAAAATTTAAACATTTCAACCTCTTCACCAAGCGCAATAACCTGCAATATCAACGAAGAATGGAGTGGAAAATAACGTCGATGATTTACAAAAAATAAAATACCTTAGCATTTTGAATACCCTATAAAAGCAAAGGCATGACTGTTTTAGTTTATATTCGTGTTTACTTATGTAGGTATGTAGCTTAATTAACATTTTAGAGATTCCGTTAATGGTTAGTGTGGTGTATCTACGAAGTTTGATCTCGAAAAGCACATGAAACGAGTATAAAGAAAAAAGTGTTTCGTTACGATTGTTGCGAATGATTTAACGATTGTTACGAATAATTTTGATTGGCATCAAATCTCGAAGTAGATATAAGGAGAAAGAAAAGATCGAGAGTGCGAAAACATTCCCTAAAGAAATTGAGATATAAAGTACCTCTAATCTCCGATCTATAATTTATAAATATATAAATATACATATAAATATAAATATATACATATATATATATATATATATACAGGTACACATGTATGTAATGTCGTAATGTGTAATTATACGTGTACGTATGAATGTAATTGTAATCTAATAGTAACCAATTGTGGTGTAGACAAGTGACAAAGAAGAAAGGAAAAGATGATTAGGGCAAGTTTGCTCTTTCATATATATGTATTATAATTTCGCAAACACACACACACACACACACACACACACACACACACACACACACACACACACACACACACACACACACGCACGCACGCAAAGAACGAGAAAATGAAAATTTTCGAGAAAATAGAAACAAGTGTAATACTGTTAGCTAATGGTATTATTGATAAATTCTATGTATCAATAAATAATATAACATTGTTTAAGGGACGAAATTGGGTTAACTACAAGTCGATTATTTTATAAGAATCTCATTATTGAGTCTACCATTTACCGGCTGAAATTACACTAATACCGATAACACTCAATTCTTTAAGTCTTTTTTTAAATTTAGTATCACCACAAATTTTTCGTCAAGATATGTCTATTCATCATTAAATTTTATCCATCCTCATTAAATTTTTATCCATTTGTTAGTAATTGCTCACTATATCTCGATTGAAAATGAGGCGTCTTTTTATGGTGTCATCGTGATTATTCAATATATTGGTATATAAGTATTTATAATATCATTGAATTATAGATACGCATTTCGCAATGTGTGTTAAAAATTCTCTTTCTATTGCGTTAATCAATTTCCTTTTCCCTTGACACTGAAATTCTTAACGCGTTCTAATTGAATTGTTTCATTGAGAATACATTAGCATTAAACACCTGCAATCATAAACAGACAGCATAAAATCTCATAAATTCCACGAATAATGTTAGATATTCATCAATCAAATATTTTTTATTTGCCATGTTATTTTAATTCAACAGTACAATGTTGCAATACTATTCAATATGTATAATTATAAGAAAAGGGGATATATATTACTATCATAAACTTCATGAATATTAACATATCATTATTAAACATTTCGTATAAATAAATAATCATCATATATTCTTCAAATCCTATTTCCTATTTAGCACATTATCTTAATTCAACATTACAATACAATACTGTATGATGCTATTCTCTCATTGGCGGAATTCGCGAAGCCACGTGACCGCGGCGAAGAGATACGCATGTGCAATGTAGCGAGCGCTGTGCGGGAAGAGTAGATCGAGCTCCCGCCACCTCTACCGTCGTAACTAGTAGTGTGGCTCAGCTGTTTCTGTTTACTAAACAAAGGAGCCAGAAATCAGTTCAACGGTGGACAGCGAGCGGGACACGTTCGTGTGTCCGTCAGCGACACCACATCTCTTTTCTAACCCTTTTTGACCACCCAACAGACCGATCTCGCTTCATGATCGCAGACGAAAATCGCGAGTGCATCTAACCAGGATATTGCTCGGAGCCTCATCAATCGCTAAACCACCGGATACCCGAGCGATATCAGAGGGCCAAAGCACGTAGCAAGAGGAGGAAACAGTGAGTTTATCTTCTCGTATAAAATAATAATCTGTTTGTCATTAGCTTAGTTGTAGGATCCTTGACCCGATTCCTTCATGGTATTCTTGTACTGCGTCTTCGTTCCGCTCTCATTCAATCTTTCCAAACTCGTGTTCGATCGATCCACCTAAGTAACATGCGTTTAATATAACGTTATTTTGGTTATATCACCGACACAAATATTTCATTCGTTTTAGTAACAAGTTGTAAGCTTAAGTCCCTGTTACAAGATTCGAACGTGTTGCGTATCGGAAGACTCATGTATGACGATATGTCAAAAATATGATTCAGATATAGTAATAGTCACAATGCGTATGTAGTGATTGTTATTTTTTAAGGTTATCCCTTTTCTTTCAAGATTCTGAAATAAATAGCATACAGTTGAATATAGATAGATAATATTTTGTTGACTTGTGCGCTCGAACCTTACATAATCATTATCAGCTGTACGCGCGCAATCTACGCTTCTAAACAGCGTGTCTTGACAGCTGTTAGCGTCGCATTTTCATTATTTTCATTATTTTTATTATGGTTTCGTTATTCTTACGTCACTGTTTTACTTACGCCGTTTACTTCGATCATAACTGTATCAGATTAGACTTAAAGCTAATATTTTATATGTTGACATTTTTTAAGGGCTGGTTTGTAATGCGTTGAAGGATTGTCTGATTTATCGACAGTGGAGGCGACGGTTCATTGGTCGTAGATTATAGGTGTCGTTAGGTATAGTTCGTAAATTCGTTTTCCACAAATAAAAACGTATATACAATATGTGTAGATGATCGAAGTAATTAAATTGTAATAGAAGAACAAATTAGAAGTTTCTTTTATTAACCTTCAGAGTACGTTACAACATAAAGTCCAACGATAATAGAGCGTGAAAGAAGATCGGACAAAGAAGCATTAATCGTGAGAATTGCGTCGTTCCTTGTCTACTAACCTCAAGGCCAACGCAATTGAAAGGAACAGTACTTTAACACGTTCGGACATAAGGTAGCGCGAATTTATGCAGCATTAAACAGCAGCGTTTCGAATACAGATTTTATGTCATTAATTTCTCGATTCTTAATTCTCTTTGATTAACTTATTTACTGCTATACTCTCCATTTTCGATAATTATTTCAAAAAATGAGTATCTCTTTTATTTGAAATAACATATTTTAATACTTAATTTTTCATGATCATTCATGACAAAATACAAATGTTCGATGCTTCGTAATTATTCTGGATTGTGAAATCAATGAAATGAAACATTAGCGATAATACGTCATTATTATCGTGTTCTTTGTAAAAAATCAATCTCTTCGTGGAGATTATTCAATAAAAATTTCCATTTACAGGACTTCTATCGGTCACTTTACACGCTGTGCTTACGGAAGACGTAGATTATGATTACGAAAGCGATTCAACTCCACGAATAATGCTTCTATAAAGTTTACGATTATAGTAGATGCGTTTCCACGTCGAAAATATTCGCGTAAATAAATGATTAGAAAGCAACGTGCGCGGTCGTGCATTATTTAATCAGAGTATAAATGGACAAACTTTCAATCGATCCTCAACTATAGAAAGACAATGATTTGTTATGTATAACGTGTCGTTCATATGTGTATAATAATATATACATTTATATGTAATATATAGATGTATATGAACGAAAATAATATATAAGATATCAATATCATCAAACGACATCTCAGTCATATCAGTATAACATATTACATACACATATGAACGAGGATATGTCTTCATTATTTAAAACGCTATGAAACGGGAAGTAATTAATTTACTCATTCGTTAACATAAAAATTACGAATGGTTTTTTGTATTACCGTTTTTTACCAACGAACATTCTAAAAGAAACAGGAACTACCCGTATTTTTCTTCTTCATGGAAAATGATTTCTCCAAGTGGATAAGTAATTATTCTTCCATTTTCGAATTAAGATTTGCCTGATATTGTTTTTATATCTCGATTAATTCTCAAAACATGCTTCACGGTGAGCAGCAAGACAAAGGGAAAAGAAAACAGAGTTTCAGAGAAAGTGAGATTCCGCGTATCGGGGAAGCGATCGATCGATTTGGAACGATCCGACCGCAAAGATCGAAAGAGACTGTTCTGTTTTCTGTTCACGTTAAATCGTTGATCCGTGTCGTGCAAGCGACCAACTTGAACCATCGTCGTTTGTTCGGAAGGGAGAGGCCCTGGTAGTTCTGGTACCAATCAGACGCGCATATACTCTCGTATATACATACATAGAACATACGGTGCTCGATGTATCTCTTGGTTTTCACACACACGTCAATAATTGCCGTGCACCGATGCGAGGCACGCTCTTAAAAGCCGAGAAATGAACAAAGAATAGGTGCATTGCGCTTACAGAGTTTCCCAATCTCGTTTTTCAGCTCGACTTTGTCTCGGTTCAATCAGTTAGAGTCATCTAAAAAGTAAACAACATGGTGAACTTAGTTGGTATTCAATATCGTTTTCATTTCTAATATTCTTTATCATCTTAATTATTATTATTTAATATTTTTATAATATTATGTAATATATTATGATGATATACGTATGATATATTATAATATACTAGTAATATATATATGTATTCTCAAATAATTAATATTCTTTATCATTTTTTTATTGGCTAAGTAATTCAATTAACCTTGAATTATTCACTAGCTTCATCGAATATCTCATTATACTTTAGTTAACGATGAAGAAAACACGTTTTGCACGTGATAAGTAAACGTTTTAACGGAATAGAAAAATGGTTGGGAAACGCTGATATGTACTCTCCTGGTGTATATGCACGATAAAGAGATAGATCTTCTAAGCGTGTATCGTAAATACGTTGGTGTAGAGGTATATTGCTGTAAGTGCGTAGCTGATATATCTATACACGTGCATAATGCTCGAGTCGTGAGCAGAACGAACGGCAACCTTGGGCAACCAAGTAATATTCCGAGAGGCGGGAGAGCATTTGCGCAGTATACACCAGCCGCCAGCGAACTTTCGTCGATATTTCCTTCTACTAGCTTGTTCCTCCGGCAAAGAATAGATCTCCATCATCGATTTCCTCAATAACCCCCTAAGCAGAACTGAATACGATCTTTTCTTTGTCTTCATTACGAAGAAAGAAATCATATAGCGAAATAATAGAGTTCACGAAAGTATTTGAACACTTAACATAGAAAAATTTTATGTCCGTATTGTATCTGTTACGTAAAACATTTTGATATTCCATTGGTATTATAATAACATATGATTATATCGGTACAATTCGAAATCTGAAATGTATATACAAGTTGCAAGATATTTACTGTAAATTTATATTTAGTAAGAAATTAGTATATATCATAAATAGCCTTAAGCATATACAATATTTGTTAAAGATAGACCAACTGAATATCGAGTTTTATTAATGTAATGGATAATTGACTGTTTAAATATTTTTGTCATCTCTGTGAATTATATACTTGTAGATGCTAAATATCTTGTAATTTCTATATGTATTTTCAGACTTGTTTCATATTTGATTAACATAATCATGATAGCCAAGTCTCATAACAGTGTTAATGCAATTTAAAAATATTTTGTATAACGCACATAATGTGTTCATAAAATGTGGCTAGAAATAAGCCACTGTATATTTCATCTTAAAGATCTGTACGCTGTTTTTGTCTCGCCTCCAGCTAGAAAGTATCGTTTATCAGTTTTTATTATTTCCTATCGCTCCCATGAAAAACATTAGGAGGAAATTATAGTAGAAATGTTTCTCTTACTTGAGAGGGTCAATTCTAAGTTTTTCCGCTTCACATATCTCGCGATAGAACTTTCTAAGTCTTCACATTGCAAAGAATTGTTATTGGCTAGCAATTTATGTTATGTGTAATTTATTTTGTAACGTAAGTATTTACTTAAATAAAGCTAAAATGTAGTGAGTACAACCATTTTGTTGCGTACAGACTCGATCATCGATACTCATTGAAAATCGATACCCATTGAAAATCGACACCTTTCTCCTCGAAACTAATCGCTTGTTAGGGAACACACGCGAAACAGAATCTGACTTTACGACTGACCCACTACTCGGCAGCTTCTGCTTGACATTTCGTAACAGTCATTAGTCGCGTATATTTAGCTGTGCGTTACCACGTGTGGAGACAACGTGCGAATTTCTCTAATATCGTTGAACCACCGGAAAGAGAGCAATCGTCAGCTGTTAGAGGCATTTGCGTGCTCGCTTAAATTCAACCTGTTAACTCTGTAATCTACTTTTAGTATCTGCGACATACTAGATGAATTTTAAAATTTTCGAACATAAAAGTTTTGGAATTCTCAAGTTTTCAAATCTTTCGAATCTCAGATTTTTGATATTTCTGAGCTTCTGAAACTTCCGAATCGAAGAATTTTTTAATTTTAAAATGTTTATATTCACTACATTCGTAGTTCTTATATTCGCCGCTAGAGGGACGAATTACCCATAAAGCGTCAGTATAAAAATTTCAAGTATTATGAAGTTACCGTTTCTCTCTGCCCGAGCAGCTTTTAGTTAAATTGGTTTCCTCAACGAACGCTTGTTGCGATTCATACGGTTAATTTTACAAGCGCGAATAGTTCGTATGTAAAATAATCGGTCGAGGAGAAAGTAACATGTTCGCGTTTAGCATTGTTACTGTGCTTCGATGTTAGACCAGTTAACAAACATTGCGACTATGTGATGCAACTCGATGCATTGTATAACCTCATTAAATCAGTTTGTATATTACAATTGGAAAATCTTTTATGCCCGTTTCGTTATGCGTATTATCAAGATTTTGATGTGAACAGTCTTTTGAAATTTTTCTAACATATAATGAAATATTTTCAGACTTCGATTGGACAAATGAATCGTTCCTGACCTATGTTCCCTAACCCCATTCGAAAAGGAATCACCGTGTGGGAATCAGGGTATCCAGTGACTAATTGCATCGACCTGTTGTTCCGATTCCTGTGCAACGCCAGCAATGGCAACTCGAAATCTTACGAGCCACGTTCGCTTTTAGAACCACTCGAATGCTTTACGATTCACTGATACACTCGAGGTCTTGAAAACTTTAAAATTAAACGGTAACTTTCATATTCAATTTTATCCTTGTTAAAGAAATTATTCCTTAATTCTGCCACTTTTGTAATTACGAAATAAAAGATTGGTAGCGAAGATAGACGAATTTTGGTTAGGACACGGTTTTAATCCTTGTAAATGTAATTGATTTACAACGGTATTTGTGGCATAAAAAGATAGGGGATTTCTAAATAAATAAGCCGTTAGCAGAACTTTCTCGATTAACACGTTAGATACACTTAAAATTACAAATATATAGCGCTTTAACTGTTAATTACAAAACAACATCCAATTATAGAATCAACGTAGTATTGCAGAAATAATGTACTTGAAGAGCAACCTCTACTCGTCTCTACAACTCTACAACTGATCCTCACAACGTAACACATTAAAATATCCTATCAGCATGGACCGAAGACATAAAATCAGTCTCTGTTATCCTGAACCGCACGTTAATTATATCAATATCTATGCAGTTTCGCCATGCCGATTAAGTACCATTGTATCCGGTCTACGTTAACCATTCACCGAGTTATTAATCAAATAGCCCACTAAAGAGAAACCGGTTAATCGAATTTACTTTATGTTCGATATTAAAAGTGATGGAATCGGTTTGAAAGCGGTTCGAGCACATCGCTGGCAATCTAATGTATATGTAGTAACCATGCTGCTTCTAGTGGGCTTCTCGTTGGCAGACCCGCGCCGGAGAAAGTTAATTTCGCATGGCCGTTGAACCGATATCGCGATTACGTAGGGGAAGCCGGGGAGTATAATGCAACAACGACTATTATGTCGGTCCACTGCCATGCGTCGAGCGGATCGCGCGGACCTTTGTCTCTTCGCTCTCTGCCCGACGATTTTCCACAGGGTTGAAACTGTTGCGTGCGTCCTCTCTCCCCCTCGTGAGCAACGCGGGCAGACGGGGACGCTAGTTTTTCTCGAGTCCGGTACGTTGCTCACGATTTAACGAGGTAAATTCGCCGTTAGAAAGCGCGAGCCTGGTGCAACGGACACAACGTATAGCATCTAGACACAGAGAGTAGCGAACCACGGCTGAAAAGTTTCGCGTAAATGGAAACGACACGAGTTGGCTTGTCTCCAAGATCGCCTCGTGGATGCGTTTTTCTTTCGGCCGTTGGCACGTCGGATCTCCGCCAAATTGACGCAACGTTTTCCTCCTGCCGCCGTCGGCTCTCGCGATATTCCGTAATCGTCCTCGTCGCAGTTCGTTGCACTTGTACGCTTTTAGTTTTTCCTTCTCTCGGATTTTTCGAGTAGAAACTGCCGCATTCCATTCTACGCGATTCCTGCTTCTTCTCCGTACTCGTTCCCTGTCATTGCGCGCATTAACCTCCGTCACGCTATTTTATACAATTGATTTAACTGTAGTTAGAACGCTAGATGATATATATGTACCTTAGGCAGTTTTACGAAGCCATCGATATGAACAATCACGACACTGTATTGCTATTTGCTATTATTTATAATGACCGATATGATTTAATGTTCGGTGAAAGTCGTACGCGTTCAAATCGACTACCGTTTTAAAGCGATTTCGTCAAATACGCAGCACAGACTGTAGATTCGATTCTACGTAATCATAGTACATGTATACGCTAGCGTCTATAAGTACTTGAACACCTGCTGCAATTCTACTGTTAGTTCCTTACCACCAGCTGTAACTGCGATCAGATGTTCAGTCAAATTTAAACAAGGAATATATCTGCGTCACTCGAGTTCCATGTTTATCCGTAACGAATAGCCGATACTTCACAAAATCAATCCTACTTTTAGAATGTAGCTAGGAAAACATCATGTATCAATAGCTCTAAGATCTCGACATTGAACAGACGTTTCATTATTGCTTCTTTATTTATAACAACCAATTATATTTATACTAACTTGTGATAAGATTAGAGCCTAGAGCTAGATCGAAGAATTTTATCTCAAGTATATCTTACCTTATATACATGCGCTTATATAAATACTTATGGATATTAATGTACGTATAACGAGCAATTTGTAAGTTCTGTTCCTTTATACATTATTTTCATACTACTATACGAAACATGCTATAGTATGAAATAGGACGATTGGAACTCCCATGCTCCTACAGGTTGCTCGCTTCACCTTCCCACACTTTGTATTGGTCGTAAAATTGATAGAAAGGATCGATCGACGGGAACAAAGTCGAGAAATGCTTGGGAATGATCTTTGTCCAGGGAGGTGGGAGTGCATCGAATCTGAACTGCGTCGCGGATAGGAGAATCGCGTGGGTGAAGCTTGTTCGATCACAGAATCGTTTTCCAACGACGACAAGGGAACCAGTACCGGTTTTCCGTTGCGCAAAAAGACAATATCGCGACCTTAACGGATATGGTCAGACCAGATATTCCGCGTGTCCGACGTCGACCTCGGGGATCCACTCGGTCCACGGGTTTTTTCCTTGTCTCAGCTTTTGCCCCTTTTCGTTCTTATTTTTTCGTCTTTTCTTTTTTCTCCTTCTTCCTTCTCTGGATAACAAAAGCTGTCTTGTACGTTGCCGCCAGAGACGACTCTTTGTCTCCTCTTTGTCGACTATTCGGTTCTATCCTCGGAGATGACGATCGGGTCAATGGTGTTACGGTAGAGTAGGGAGATCAGAGTACGTGTACTCGGCACGATACTGTACTTGAGAATTTTTCAGGATGGTGAACGAAGGAGAAATGCGATAACGTATGAGAAAATTCTAGGAGTAGCATACTATTGTAGTTGAAATATATTTGACAAAATTAATTCATGTACTTACGCCGTTGGCCATAAATATTAGATTATGCATTTTTCCAAATGTTTTCACAACTTCTTCTGTATTCGGTGTTTTACGTTACGAGACACGTATGATGTTTATAGAAAAACAGCTAGGACATAAAAACGTTCGATTCATTCCACAGTAATCGCAAAAAGTATTGGCACAGATCCTTATTTTCCAGTGTACCGTTTTTCCATCGTGCCCTGCATTACAATTTCATAGTATCAAATGTATGTATTCATGAAAGTATTACTGAATGGTATAAAAAATATTTGAACCTAATTAATCAGTATGTAAATGCTATGATAAAGACAACGATATACCGATACTCTTTATAGACACTGTAAATAATTCTTATTGTACTTAATCTTATGGTTGCTTATGTATGTCATGAGGGTTTTACCAGTTCTCTTTTACCGTTGCAAAACGTGATTGTTATTTGATAAACAACTAAACGTTGATAAACTATAAACAAAATGGAAACATATTGAATAATGTAATAATCTAATGATGCATGGTGATCGGTTTCAGAATGCAGTAAACATGCCGTCGTTGCTGGAAGCGCTGGAGCTGAAGTACGGCAGTTCAACGACCGACTGCTCCCTCACGGACGAGGAGATGGAATCGAGCTCGCCGAAGGCCGCCCTCTCGGTCAGCATTTTCATTCCGAAGAAATCACCCCGTCATACGGTGCCTGCGTTGCTCGTCTTGCAAGATTGCGATATCGAGTCGGCTGGAAATGACGCAGAAAAGCTTCGAAATAAATGCAAGAACGTCGAGGAACTGGACCTCGCGCAAAACAAACTGTCCCAATGGACCGAAGTATTCGGCATCTTGCAGCACATGCCGAAGATCAAGTTCGTCAATCTCAGTTTCAACTGTTTGGCCGAGGTTTTCGAGATTAAACACGGTAGTTACGATCTACTAAAGAACCTAGTGTTAAACGGGACCAGAGTGACCTGGTCAACCGTTCAGGGATTGATTCGTTTACTTCGTAACCTGGAGGAGCTGCATCTTTCCTTGAACGAGTATAAAACGGTAGATCTAGACTATCAGATGCCAGAGAATAAGAACGTCTCGGTGAGAAAGCTTCATTTTACTGGCAATCCCGTTGAAATATGGAACGAAATTTCCAAATTGGGATATGTCTTTCCGAATCTGGAGAGCCTCGTGCTGGCAGAGTGTCCGATAAGGTCGTTGGCTCTCGCAGACAATAGGAACTCGAACGTCGAGCCGTGTTCTAAGAAAGAGTCGGAAAATCTGAGCGAAGACAGTGAGAATATGAACAGTCTGGATACCGAGGAGAACACATCGGTGGATGAAAAAGGGAACAGGATATTCAGCGAGGGAAAGGTGAATTACGACAGGTCTGAGTCGGAATCGGAGTCCAGTGGGACGACCATTAGGTCCTCTCACGATCCTTTCAGGAAGCTCAGGTTCCTAAACTTAAACGGCACGCTGTTGTCCACGTGGGACGACGTGGAACGACTGGCCAGGTTCCCAGTGCTTAAGTCTTTGAGGATTCAGGGCTGTCCTCTTTTCGAGGTAGAGATCCTCCCCTTTTTCTCGTTGTTGCTGAAATACGCTACTGTTCATAAGAATTGGGACACTTGCTGATTTCATACTAAACGCGATAATCGACCAGGATTATCGATAACTGCGTGTTGATTATTATCAAAAATATTCGTGCAAGAAAATGAAATCTTAGACGAATCGAATATTAGAAAATTCAAAAGATTTTGCTAAGAATCTGAATCTGGGTCATGCACAGATACAGTGGAAAATCTAATAACACTAATGTTAAAAGTTATCGATAACATAGAGGGAAAATATAGATGAGAAAAAGATTTGATTCTATTATTGTATTATTTTTATTTAGATAAAACGGGATTAAACAAAAAGAGGCTGTAACAAGATTTTACTGATTCTTTCGGTTTATTTTATTTTCGGTGAGCGTCCTAATAACTGCTGAACGGTGATGTACATATATCTAGAATCTAGAACAACCTCGAATCAGGCGAATCGACCGGATAAAATGACCGTGCGAAGGAAGTAGAAAAAGAGAGAGCAGAGAAGAAGCCGCTAAGATGTAAAACCGTTAAGACAGCTTGATCTAGTATGCGCCACTTCGGACCAGTCCGTTTTAGCTGTATCGAAGTAAACGTTGGCACGAAACCAACCAGTTTAAACGTATATAGCTTTTGAAAACAAGCTTTCCGCTCTGTTAGATCACCCTTTACAATTTTTGAAAGCAAAAGTTGAGAATTAACCAGGCTTGTCGAGTTTTCTTAATCGAAAGAGTTAAAGTCAACGCAGTATTCTCGATTCATAATGCACATCTGCTGCGTTTACTTTGAAAATTCTTTTAATGATTACAATGAATTCAGCGGAATGAAGTAAGACCGTCTTTTTTATAATAATCGCGAATGAACATTTATAGATACCCTTCATGAACATGTTGTGTATGTCATATAAAATATTTTGGAATTTTATTAGCGCTACATGTTATGAGACTTGATCACGGTCATATTGGTAAAGTTAAAAACGAATTTAAAAGTATATGGGTATAGAAGTTACAAGATTTATTACAATTACAATTTATAAACATTAATTACAATTTAGTACAAGTACATGTATGTGTATTTCGCTATGTTTACATGGCAAAAATATTTAAGCAGTTAATTATCCATTATATCAATGAACCTTGATATTTATTATTATATGCTCAGGATGACTATTTATGTTACATATTAATTTTTTTACTGAAACGATATATATTTGCAAATTTTACCAATATAATAATTACAGTCGTGTCTCGTTATAGTGTCAATGAAAGTTCAGAATGTTTTGTATAACACATACAATATGGACATGAAGGTCTTCTATGGTAAATGTGCAAGATTAAAAACTACTGAATAATTGCAGAGTCCTCGAGAATACACGGAACATGAGAGGCGGCAGCTTTTGATCGCCAGACTTCCAAATGTCGAGACTTTGAACGGCGGCGGCGTGATATCCTCCCAGGAACGCGAGGACGCCGAGAGAGCCTTCATTCGTTACTACATGGACAAACCGGAAGCAGACAGACCCGAAAGGTAAATTATTTCACGCGATTCTCTACGATGACGCCCCCAGTTTTTATTCCTTTGTTTACATTCGATTCCTGTTTTTCCATTTCTATTCTTTTTTTTTTGTCCAATTTCCATCTCACATCCTTAGTCATCGCCTTTTACGCTGTGCGGCCTTTATTCTATTTTCGTTTGAATGTTAATGATACAGCAAAATAGAGACATTTGAATCACCTAAACTTCAACATCTCAAAATTCTATCTTGAACTTTGCAGAGAATAATCGAATTTGTACATTATGGGACATTGTTAACCCTTATTATAGTAACGAAAAAATAAGAAAATAAGAAAAATAAGGAAATAAGAGAATTTCATATGCTTTAGGTCCAACGAGGAAATATATTGGAAACGAAGAAATGAATGGAATAAGCCTATGGTAACGGTTATTTCAGTCAACGTGAACGTATTACATAAGAATGAATACAATAAACAACAAAACAATTTCTAGAAATAAAGTAATATACACGTGCTACTAAATTATGGTCATTCCAACTGAGGATATCAATATCAGTTGATCAGACTTCTTTCCTTTTGATAAGTAGAACATATATTGTGGTAAAAAAGTATAGGCGTTGGATTGTCAATGTACTTGATATATTTCACTATTTATCACGCCGCTAATAATAAGTTAAGCAGTCTGTTTGCAAATGTAGATCGCTTAACAATTGTTCATAATTTTGATGAATTTATGCGGAGAATCTGTTTGGTGAATCGCAAGGCAAATTACTTAGCTCAGACACCCTTCTGACTCAAATAACCCTGCCTCACCTTTATTCTCGCGACCAATTTCCATTTCCATTTCGGTTACTGCTTTGACCGTTTCTATTCTAAGTCTGAACTAGAACCACATAAAGCTATTCTAGTTTCACGGCCATAGTTGTCGCCAGTGAAACGAATATCCGTCTGACCCTGTTCCGTCTTCGTTTTCAGGTACTCCGAGCTGGTGGCTATTCACGGAAAGCTGGATCCTCTGGTACACGTTGACCTGACGCCCGAGAAAAGGGTCAAGGTCACATTCACTTACGGAGACCTGGTCGAGGTATGAATTTACGTTTTGCTCGAAAACCGATCATTAGCAGCATAATTGAATTTCGAGAATATCCGTTCGTCCTATGTTTTATCTGTGATTGCTAATTTATCCGGCTTGTTTTATGTACTCGATGAAAGAGAAGAGCTTAAATTTAACAAAGAGTTTTGAAGAAGTTTGCGAAGTCGAGCAAAGAAAGGCGTGGCTTCTTCTTCTTCTTTTGCATCGATCACTTAAACTGCTATAAATATCGATGATGCTTATAGGTTCGCTCCATAGACGTATACAGAACGGTTTTTGAATTGAAAACCAAACTGGAGACGATGGTGAAAATCCCAGCAAATAGGATGAGACTGTTTTACGTGGATCAGGTTAGCTGCCCTGTCAACTATTGTCTTACCAGCTACCTTTTTTATGCTTTACAGAACGTTTGGTTCCTTGAGAGACCCTATAAAAAGCACGAAATCGCAATATAAGAATTCCCCATCCTTCCCCTCGCATCCTGTCCTGGGTATCGCATTAAATTTTCAACATAAGCTCTATACATATAGTAATCAGAGGTAAATTCATTTCAGATATTCTTCTGAACTCTGCTTTATCTTAAAATTTCGTCGTGTTCAAGGTGATGAAGGCGCAATATGGACCAGAAGAGATGCTGTATCCGAACAAGCAGTTATACCGATACAACATTCGGAACGGCGACGAGATCATAATCGACAGCAAACTGAACCGTTTTGTGTCGACGTCTTCGACTACGTCTTCCATACGTTCATGAAGAAGGTTCTTCAGCGAATCGTCGGACGACGCGAAACTTACCTGACAGTTGTCAGGATCTGATCTCCACTAACGGATCTACGAGTCGAAGGTCTCATAGGTCTCGATTATAGATCAGAGAGACTCGGGATTTTTTATATATACACGCCGAGTAATTGTTCTAGAAATTATATTTATCGATTCTTCAGGGTTGAGAAGCATAACAAATACATTAAGGACTGAATGAAGAGGCGAGTTTGTGCGTGGCGAATGGTCTCACGAGAAAGCGAAGTTTGAATTTTTACAATACGCGGACACACTAGACATATTTGAAGAGAGGGAGACGAAATTTTCACTCACATAGGCACACGTATATTCTGTATCATGTTTTTATGAAAAAGATTCAGAGGATGGCGTCTGCAATGAAGTTTGCGACTCTTTTTCGAAGATTTGCGTTAATTGTTAGCGTAGATTGCAATCGAGCCTATCGGAGAAAAAGACGTAAAGTACTTAGTTGAATAGTATCCGATTGTTTTCCGTGTAGTGAAAGTTACTTGTTGCTTAAGGACGTGAAAGTTTGTACGATGGCCATATTGTACAGAAAAAGTCTTATTAGTGACTCGATTGTAAAATTCGCATGAGATATATCAATAAAAAAAAAATATCGTAGAGCTAAATGTCGCAAGCGCGTATTGGTATCGATTAGAGACGAATACATTAATCGATCAGTCATGATACTTTTAATTCCTCAGCCAAATTTACCACGTTAGAAATGTTATCTAGTAAACTGTTAAATTTGATTTATTACCGTTTTGTAACAATAAGAGAGTTCGACAAAGAGCAGAATTGGTCGAATTAGGCTCGTAAATGAATTTTTAAACTATGAAATAATTCGCATACTTCGGGACAATGCAATGAGTATGATGGAAACACGAAAAACGAACGTCAGAATTGCCGAGGAGAATGAAAACTATTTTTGTAGATCGCAGCTAGACACGATGACGGCGCCATAAAAATAAAAAGGAAATCATGGGCGATAATAAAAGTATACGCAGTTATATCTTGGCTCCAAGGATCAAAGTTTCGTGCTGACTCATAAAAGAATTCTTATTTCACGCTGAAGCAGTATAATACCAACTTAAATTGCAATATACATTTTTATATAAACTATAAAAAAGCGAAGAAAGAGTGATAACTGCTGTGATTGTTTCTTTCTTACACTTTTACGTTTATGTATCGATATAAAGAAACAAACACCGCCGCTTCGTTACAGATGGAATATAAAGCCATTTAATGTAATTTTTGCATTTTCGACATGTACTTAAGCTTGACAGTCATCGATAGGTGATAGCTGTGAATTTAAGCGCAACCAACAACATACGTGTCTAAGTTTCAATGATTTTAGATAATTTACGGTTGTCCTTCAGTGTATCCCTTATTGTGTGGAATTCATAAAATACCTAAAAAAGAATGAAACACGAGGAAGCTTATGATTAACTCGTGGTCAGACTAGGAAGAAAGCAACGATATTGCGCGTTTTGGCTTATTCCGTTTGCAAGGAAAGAACCTTGAAGAGTCACTTAGTGCCTGCCTTTTATTAGCATAACTCGAATATTTCTAACACTGCCCTTGTAAATACCATGAACATGTGAACTGCGATGTAACTTCGTCGACTCTTCATGGTAATGCGTTGACCAGTCTGTGTTTTTTACTGTGAGCAACCTTCTGCATTGGAATATTTCTTAGTTCTGAGAAGTAAAAAATTCTTCAAAAGTTTTTTTAAGAAATGGGTGGATTTAACAGTAATAATCTAGATATTTCAGTGCAGGGGTTGTAATGGTTATGAAAGAATGAGATAGAACTGCATGATTAACCCTACTATAGGCAACCAAGTACACAGTTATTCGTTTCTACATTTCCTGCACCAACTTATTATTTTCTAATGAGAATATCGCAACTTAAATTCGATGTCGAAATTTATGTAAAAATTTAGAATATTGAAGCTTCGAATTTGCTTATTGACTCGTTAGATAAACTTTTGTATTTTTGTTGTCTAAATAAGGGTTAAAGAAGAGTCGGTCGACGCTTCTCTGAAATATCAACTGCGGTATCGCGTACGTTCTTGATGTTGGATCTCAGGGTCATCGGCAATTTCGCAAATTGAACGAATCGTATGAAGCGTCGTTTGATCGATGCAAGTAATCACGAGCAAACAATGGGCAAAAACACGATGGCCCTGAGATCTCCACGCCCTATAATGTGTCTAGTCTCGGAAAAGGAAACTCTGCATTGTTCTCACTTTATATAATACGATCCTTTTTTGTGCTGGCGCAAATGTGTACGTACTAACGAAATAAAAACTTTATATGAGACGTCCCGTGTTTCCCTGCTCGATGCCGATCATCGATCGCGAATCATGGATCATTAACGTTATAAGTTCAACTTATATTAGCTTTAGCTAGATTCTTAGAACCATTATCGAAGGATAAAATGGTTACACGCACGTGCCACTGGCAATGGTTAAGCGCACAGATCAAGTCGTTGTCTTGGTGAAAAAGTTCATTCTGCGAGGAGCATGCCTCAGGATTAAAGCAAATTATGTTTCGCGATCGAAGGAAAGTGACTAGAGAGGTATGAGATATTGGCGTTAAATCTTTGTTGTTACGAGTGAAAAGTTTGTTATTTGATACGTTATTGGTTGCATAGGGTACACTATTTTGACGAGAGCATGCAAGGACTGCGAGCGCATCGATCGCGAGAGACGCTTGGCGCCGCGACGGCCCTAAAGGGCGACGCCATGTTAATTGGACGACGCATGGGTAACTTTATCATCGAAGCAAAGAAGTCAGTGTCAAATTCTGAAATTCCAAGCTATCTCTTCTAATTCAGTAAAAAGCAAATAGACGTTAAATTACATATAAGTAAAGAAGAAATAATTCTAACGTTAAAATATCGATTCTGATACAAGTTGATGGACATTTTCCAGGGGTAACGCCAGCGAGTAGCGCCAGCCCTGTTTTCTGGGGAGCGTAGTTCTATCCGATAGCGGTGATACAGAGGTGGATACATAAACTCGAGTACCCTGTAAGCTCGTTAATCGCAAACATAGCCACGGGGCCCATTAAACAATTTTGTACGATAACTGCATGTCGTTAGTAAACGAAGCTTTGTACGCTATCTTCGTTTCTCTCAATTAACAAGGTAATAACGTAGAAAATGGTGAACACAGTGTTAAATGTTTACCCAGCTTTCAAATGTAACGGGAAGAAACGATACGCGCGTTAGGTACAATTTTACGTATTAAATTTCTATTCATATCTAACATTCTTTTATTTTCCTGTATTCAATTAAATCGTCTGATGTTCCCTTTATTCCGCCAAATCGACGAATAAATTCATCAATTTTTACCGAGAAAAAGAAAAAAGTACAATCGTGCCCCAAGATTTCATTTCCCTAGGGTTCTTTCTCGTTTTCTATCAATTTCAGATCGAGCCTTTCGTCACGATCGATTCTACCTACCTACGATGCCTATCTACGACTCGACAATTAACGTCGCCGAGAAATTCTCTTCAGTTACATGGTACATGATCCGAACCGGAATAATAGAACGGCACGAGGTGACAGCTCGTTACGAGGTTCCACCTTTTTTCCTTTTACCTTTGAAACTTTACGACCGAGTGGGATCGTGACTAATCCTACCCTGGGGGAGCGTGCGCCCCTACTATGCACTAAATCCACAGAGAGGACTGCATCGATTCTGGCGCCCTGTCTCTCTCTCGATTTTCCACCCTTTACTCATCGTTCGTATTCCTTTTATTCGCTTTCTATTTTATTTTATTTGCCGTTCGATTCTATCTTTCCACGTTTCTTGTTTTTAGTTTTTTATACGCCAGCGAGCCGACGAAAGCATTTTGCAATTTTTCACCAGGAATTTTTGCACGAGCAACGAAGAAATTTGGGGAAGCTGCGAAAGATGACGACGACCAGCTTCGTTCTTATAACGGTAGAATAATTAGCAGTATCAAACGAGTATCTGAGAAGTGAAATTGACCAACACGACTTTTTATAAACGTTTCAATTATTATTATCCGAGTAGATGATTATTATTTATACGTGGTATTTACGTGCGTGTATGTTCATTGCAAGAAAATGGCATAAATATTCGTAATTTAAGAGGGAGCGTATTAAGAGGAATTCATAAGAAGAAGCTTTTAAGAAATTGTAACATTCGATGCACTTTTCTTTGCTTTCCTATATCTACGAAGATAATATTCTAACAAAAGCTGCAAAGTTTTGATAAAGGAGCGCTATACTTGCAAACTAAAAGGCGAGAGCGAATTTAATTTCGATTCAGCGAAGCGATGCTTTCAAGTAAATGTTCAAAATTGTCGTCGGAAGAATCAAAGCACCCTATATCCGCCAAATAAAAGTTACAGAAAGCAGATTTACCCACTAAGAGAAACCTCGTCTCAACGATCAGGTGCAACTTTCAAGTTTCAAATCTCAGAGTGGTGATGGAAAAAATCGACGTACCATGGATTTACAAAGTAAAAGAAAAATAGACTAAGTTGTAGCCTTCAGTAGTTACTTCAGCGTATAACTGGGACGCTGTTTTCAGGTAAAATTTCAAACTTGGCGGTCAAAGTGCGAAGAAAGATTGTGCCGGTGGCCCGAAGCTGGCGAGACTGCATCCCTGGCTGGAAGTAGGCAGTAGGTAAGGGCAGAGCGAGGAGCGTGTGCGCGGTGGATGGAGTGCGAGCATGAGTAGGACGTGGGTCGTCGTGTGTCGCTGCAGAGGGCCGAGAGAGCGTGTCTCCTGCGGAACACAGTTGGCACGGACCGTCAAGATGTAAGCTGACGGGCAGAGAACGCGTGTGTGACGGTACGCCGCTGGCCCAGGCCGAGAGAACGTGCCACGAGGAAGAAGAAGAAGAAGAAGAACAGGGAGAGATACGATCTGAAACGGGCCGATCCGGGAGGATGAAGTAGAGCGGGAACCAGGGATCGATTGCTTCCCGATTGTTGGCATGGAGGACACGACACTGGGGTAAGTAGTAAGACACAGAGCTGGGTTAAGCCTGATGGCTATCTGTTCTCTGCTTAAAGGGGTGCGTTTGGTTTCCACGAAAAATTCATTACTCGTCGAAATCCTATTAGCAATTCCGCGTCGTTTGTCGGTATTCGTATTTCACTGTGTTTATCGATAGCATCTAGTTATTCATATTGGGTTGTGTTCATCGTAGAGGCCAGGATTCGACGATCGATGCGACCTACCACAGATCCCAGCGATCTATCTTTCTGTGGCTAGCGTCGGCTGGCTTCGACGTCGAGGCAGCGATTCGTTGCTCGCACCACCGCTCCAACCCACCCCCTTAGACACGCTCGAGGTCATCGTTGCCCCCAAACTGAGCCAGGATACCATTGCTCGATCGTTGCCAGTTCATTCTGCTCCCGTTTCATTCCTCTCTCACGGCAGATTTTCCGTTTCAAATCTAAAGATCGTTGGCGTTCGAGTACGTGCCTGGAGACTGGAGTATACGCGTCGACGAGGATGTACTACCAACGACGATGATGACGAACAGCGAGTTCTCTTGCAAGAGGGACGAATACGGGACGTATGGTCGTGGTAAACGCTGGGAAGCCACCACGGTTGCGTTAATAAAGCCGTCACGGCTTTCCCTCGCAGCGCAAGAAAGAAAAAAAGCAAAAGAAAAGTTGTTAGCAGCTATTTACCTGAGGGCTCTAACCGACCCCTACAGTTTTCGAGATCGTCGCCGCTCCGTAGAAGGCTTGAACGCGTGCTGGTCTCGTTCGCGCCTTCGTTTCCTCTTTCACGAGACTCCGCGTCCTTGTGATCGTGATGGTCGTTCGTGCTTCATCCGTAAGGCCTTTTTAGACGAGGGAGAGAAAGGACTGCTCGAAGCGAGAGAGGCTTCCTCTTCGCCGATCGTGTCCTTTATCTGCGCAAGAAACACCCGTTCCCCCTTTTTTCTCTCTTTTATTTCGCGTTTCAAACACGCGAAAACGGGTCGTTTGAAAAAAAAGGTCTTCGTCTTGGTCGTTCTCTTTCTTCTCGCCGTTCTGCCCCTTTCCCCTTGGTCGTTTCTGCTCGAAACGAAAGCTTTCTCGTTAATATCCAGCGCTCTGGCTCTCTCGACCCCTCGAAAATCGTTCGTCATTTGTCGGAAGACGCGAAACGTTGTCTGTTCGTCGCGTGTCCTGAAAGCGTGCTCACCTCTTCGCGTGAATAGTCGATGGGGTTTCACGAGGCTATCGAATAACGGGGCTCGTCGAAGTACGTCAATGGGTTAAGGAGGAACTTAAAGCAACCCTTCTGCTTCGAGGAACAAACAGCCAACGCTCCGACGCGTCTTTTCATCGTAATTCTTATTCCAGTCAAAGAGAAACATTCGACGAATCGACGAGTGCACTTGTTCCACTCGTTTGAGTGCACGCAAAGCCAAGGATTTGCACAGAGGAACGAGTGGCCGTGCAAAGAAGTCAAAGGTGGAAGGAAAGACGGTCGTTATTTAAGACTGTGAGTCGGCGAAAGGTCACGGAACACGGGTGAAACGAAGCGTTGCTTGAACAGTGGTCGAGTCTTCTTGAGATACGAAAGAGAAGAGGATGCGTTGCCGCGAGAATTGGGTGCGGCTACAATATTAATAGGCGTCGATTCGAAAAGAGGTTGCTGCCGCCCAGTTCGATTCGACTAATCAGCGCTGATTGATCGCATGGAACTGCAAAGCAAGAAAGAAAACGAGTTGCAGTTTTGAAAATAGCCAGGACACGCTTTTATGTTTCATATATCTGATCGATTTCACTGTCTGCTTGAGATGTTATATCAGTGAGACGGAGTATGACGACATGGACAACATGTGGAGACGATCAAATGCGAATGAACAGAGAGAGAGAGAGAGAGAGAGAGAGGAGTTAAGGCCTCTTAACTCTTTCAAGACTCAATCCCAATTTAGATTGCGAGGAAAATATCCTCTTATTAATTATTTATTATTGAAACACATATTCTCTCGCGTTCCTGCGTTACAATGTGAAATTTAAAGCTAGCTCTCACCCAAGGTAAATACGTTTATCGTTTAATTAGTGGATAACTAATTGTTGAAGTACAACTTAGCGTTAAAACAGAAGCCGTGAAAGGAAGTTGCCTAGAAACAGGATCAACTATTTCCAACCACAAGGATATTAAGAAACTGGAACGCAGGAAGAACGTTTGAAGAAACTTAAATTCCTGCAGGATATTAAGAGATATTTTGGAGAACTTTCTGTCGTCAGATCGAGCAACTGGATCTACACGTAAATTAAGGTGTAAATTAAGCGACGAAAGAATTCGCAGCGGCGATACTTTCGCTCTGCGCATTCTTTAAACCGCGACGGGCAAATGAAATCTCGATGAGGTTGGTCTCGATTGAAATATCTCGAGGACGAACGCCACGAAGAATGCTCGGATTTTCTCCAATAACGGCCACCGTCGACGGTGATAAATTTCACGAAACAGCTGCTACGCGATCGTATCATTTTAAACCGCATCTATCATAAGAGAAAGAAATTGAAATTCCAAGTGAAAACGATCTAGCGTGTAAACGCACGGATCCGTTTAAAGGGATCGGCGTTCGAGAACTGCGACGGAATTAATCCGACTTTTCCCGATATTACGCTCTATCGACGGATTTTCAACCATCGACGCATTCCTGACCTGGATTAAGTTCGCATCCGCTCGCATTCAAACGATTCCCGCGATTCGACGAAAATAAACAAGCGTAGTAACCGAGCATCCAAAGAGGCAATCGCATCGTATGGTAAGAGCCGTTTAAGAGGTGGAAGCAAATCAGAGACATTCAGAGTAGTGGCCGCGTCGTCGAAAAGTGCATCCAATGATCTGTAGTATCTCTATTTCGTTATTTCTATCTTGTTAAATGTACGACTCGTATAACGGTGGAAACAAAGAAAAGAAAAAAAAAGAAGAAAAAAGAAAGACTCGGTCCCGTGTACATCGCGCGAACGAATTTGACGACGCCAACGTCACGCTAACACGCGTCTCGCTCGCATCAGCGAGATTCCACGCGACCCGGAATCCGCGTCAGTGCGTGTCTCTGGTGACGCTCGACAGCAAGAACAATGAATTCGTTCATCCGTCATCCGTGAGGTGGATCTATGACGAACGAGTTAGTCGGACGATTTTCATCTTGGTCGGTGGAATCGATTGGAAGTTACCATCGCGACAAGTAAGAACTTCATCGAAACAACGAGAAAATTGGTCATCCTGGTGATCCTTCGTTTCTCCTATTTTTTTCCTTTCTCTTTCTTTTTCCTCGACAGCGAATCGTTTTCACACGGTGGATCGTTTCTCGTCGAATGACTGATAATTAATCTTTCGTCGCGCCGAGGCCAGAGGAAATTGAATCAAGATCGAACAAAGGTTCTTCATATTCGTTCGTTCTTTTCCTTTTTTCTCTTCCAGTTCTTTTCATTGGTTCTGTAATTTTTTTTTTTTTTTTTTTTCGTAGATAGACACAGAGAGAGAGAGAGAGAGAGAGAGAGCATTGGTTGCGGAGGATCGTCACGGTTGATCGCGGTGTTACGAAGCTGCGTCGCGATAAAATCGATTCCCCCGGAGCGTGCGAAAAAATATCCGGATGGGATCGGAATTTTGAAAGCCGTCCGAGCAGGAGGACGTTTATAAATAAACGGAACGCGTCGGTTTTGCTGCGCAAACCGTGAGGAACTTCGCGTTCCAACGTCGCTTTTCTATAAAATCTATCAAACGTGGCTGGTCATTTCTTGGCATCTAAGAAATATGCTCGAATAATATATGCATACATCTACATACGTACGTGTGGAACGAGGAAGGGATACCAATAAGGAGATACTAATATAGATTGTCCTGTTTCGCGACGACACGCTTCCAATTCACCGTCCATTAACGCGTATCGTTGCTCTGCGCTTGTTCCTACGAGCAGAAGATACCTCCAATTTACGCTTCACGAGTGACGAGGCAAAACGCTGCACGGATATGAGTCAGCCTGACTACTTCTATACCGAGTGATTCTTTATTTTCTAATCATTTATCGTTCAATTGAATGCAATTGAAGAAGTGCAATATAAATAGAAACTCGTTTCATTCACTAAATATCATAAGGATTATAAAAAGAAGAAGAAGCAGGTATATATGCATTTTTATAGCATTAAATTTCCCATAAATGCATAGCAATTCATAATTTGATAGTCAGACTGATTACTGTTTCCGGCAGTGCTGGTATAGATGGCCTTATTTTTGTTTTTTTATTTCATTTTTCATGAGTGCAATTGAGGAAATGGAACATAAGTGGAAACTCCTTTCACTCATTAAACATTAGAAGAGTTGTAAGAAGAAGCAGGTATATGCATTTTTATAGCATCAAATTTCCCATAAATGCATGGCAATTCATAATTTGATAGTCAGACCGATTACTCTTTCTAGGAGTGCTGGAATGGATGGCCTTATTTTTGTTTTTTTTTTTTATTTCATTTTTCATGAATGCAATCGACGAGATGGAACATAAGTGGAAACTCCTTTCGCTAGTTAAATATTATAAAAATTACGAGAAGAAGCAGGTATACGCATTTTTATAGCATTAAATTTCCCATAAATGCAAAGCAGCGATCCATAACTTGATAATCAGGCTGATTACTCTTTCTAGGAGTACTGGAATAGATGGATCTATTTTATATTTTATGAATGCAATTGAACAAATGGAACATAAGTACAGATTCGCTTTACATGCTGTATATTACAACGAGTACTATGTCTTGGATAGTTTACATAGTTTAGCATATTTTTGCAACTTTAAATTCCTCATAAATGCGTGAAAAATGCAAATAAATGCAACGACGGTGATTCTTACTTTTATAAAACTGTGGATATTTAAACGTTTAGAGAGAATTTAAATGTGCAAGAATTCACAAAATGTACAGCGATGAGTCAAAATATCCAAATAGAGTTTACAATAATATTTCAAGCGTAAAATAAATTCTAACTCAGGTTCCGTATTTTTAATTACATTCATGAGAGTATGTGTTCGCAGTCTGAACAATCGCAGTCTAATCATTGCGACGGAAACTTATCTCAAATACCATTTCTACTGTAACCAAAATTTTGTCTGACCCATAAATTACACGGAAAATCACGTTCCCTTGAAAGATCAGATTAAACAAGACTCTACTTTCTCTTTCTCAAAGGTGCATTTCTCTTCTGATCCATGATCTAGGATCGTAATCCTTAACGTGGCATTTTTTGTTCCCTCTGTCGTCGTATAACTGGGCTGTTGAATATTTAAACACGCTATTAACGATCGGGTCGATGATAGAAATCGGAGAATTTACAGTAGAGGCCCGTATAACGTGGTGCATCTTCGTTCATAAGTGTCAGAGCACTTGCAGAAAGTGAGAGTATCTTCTTGAATAATTAGTACACTGTTTAAGGGTTATTGTTAGACTTGGCATTTTTACGAATCTACAGTCTACAAGATTCAACCTAAATAGAAAGTTATTCTATATTTATTAAATATTATAACGAATGCTATATTTTGCGCTTATTTACAGTGGATGACAAAAGGAAGTTTTAGAGGCCGAGCAATAGAAATAAACGCCACAATATCAGAGAAAGGAGTTATAATCGACTTATAGTTAGAAAGAAATATAAGGGTACGTCCAAACACCTTTTTGCCAGCCATAGAAATCCACCATCTACTCCGTACAATGCCAATGAAATTTCCAAATGTTTCCTGTAACACGCGTAACATATTCGTAAAAGGTATCCACAAGAGTTTCGATAGTGTCGCGAGCCTGTGTATCATAATGTATGTGCTGTAATGTAACCGGAGTGAATCTCTCGAGTTATAGGGTTATACTACTGTTGTTGATGCGTTTCGAAGAAAATGAGGAAGGAAGAGTTGGTGTAATAACCGATAGGAGAAAAATCGATGGGAAGTAGGACGGAATGGGAAAACGGAGACGTTCTTGTACAATATACCGGGGTTAAAGGTGAGGAAGCTAACGGGCGGCGAAACGACGAAGACCCCAGCGTTCGCCGTTTCATTATTCATCGGGCGCGGTTGTTCGTTTGGCTAGGTGGAACGATTATCGGTTATCGGCGGCTGGACTGCTCCTTTCCACTTTATAAAAGAAGGAAGGAAATCGTGTGTCTGTCCACGATATAGCTACGTGCACCTAACTAACGCCGTGTGTAACCGCTAACAAGGCTCTTCTATTTATAGCCGCGGCGTAACGTCGCTTCGAGAGCGGCTCGAGCTCTCTGTTTTCCGATTTTCTCCGCAGCCACGACCTCGCTGGAACTGCACACGTCCGTAGATCCGAGAATAGAGCCGTCTAGTCTCTCTAGATGGAACGAATCTGGTCTGATAACACCGCTGCTGTGTCCCTTCTTGCCGTCTACTTATCATCCCCTATTCATCATACGGACAACCGCAGAGACGGTTATAGAGGAGATTCGTTGGAGGATGTGTCGCGAGGAATGTATAGAATGTTAACGACGACGTTCTTTGGTCCTTTTCAAAGAATGAATTGCCGGAGAGAAAGATTCTTCGTGAAGCTATGGTAGTATTTCAGTAACTAGTCATAGATTGACTCCTCATTCGGTGTATTAAGCATTGGAACTTGATTGCGGATTTTTATGCACTTGCATGGGAAATGTAAAAGTGCAACAATGTGGATAATGCACATGAAATGCAAGAATACAAAGAATAAGTGAAGTAGTTATCGGTGAAGTATCGTATTATTTTCTTTAGTTGGTTAAATCCTAATAAAGTTAATAAAAACATGAAATTTCATGAAAATTTGTGACCTAATTCCTGGTTAACATTTCTTAGAAAATTCTGACAAATTTTACTTCGTTTAATATTTTACAGTTGCACAAGATATCGCTGCGATACTCGACTCTACGTTCAATGCAGCATATCAGAATTTATGTCTTTACTTCCGAAAATGGAAACTATAATTGGAAGTATTCCACTGGATATCGATGGTTTAAGATCTAACGTAGAATGTAACTTTGACGTTGTTGTTCGAGCTATAAACCCGAGTAGTTCCATTTTACACTCGAATCGAGTGCAGTTTTAGTACAGATCCGGCCAATAGTGATGAGCTATTGCTTGAAACCGGCGTTATCAGGAAATGCAGACCGAAGCACCAACAAAATCGTCTCGATGTTCGTCTGAATGGCTATTAGACCTATCTCAGTTCCTTCTCTTCTCTCACTGCTCATCAAGCTTGATCTTCCTTTAAGATAGATAGGACTTTTCAACTATTGGCACTATTCCATGATCTTGCAACCACTCCATACACATTAACTATTCTTCCTGTATGTATTTTTCTCAGTGTCGTTGACCTTTTGACAATGTGGCAAGGTAAATAAAGAATGGAGAATGAACTACTCTCAGAAAATAATTATCTTTCCGTCTTCAAAGTTTTCTGTGTCTCTGGTGTTGGAGATGCGATGGTTCGGTAAAAGTGAAATATTAAAATATTGTATTTGAGAAAGTATTAAAATATTTGAATATTTCTGAAATAATTTATATATAATACGATACGTTGGAAGTAAAACAAAATCATTATATTATTACTTTAGTATTCTAAAGTGATATAACATAATAATATTTGTATTTACTTTTAGAAGGTAAATTATTTAAAAACATATATACAGCATCTTTAACAATACTTTTCTCATAATCGCTTAAGTCTTCAAAGACTTTGCAGTTTCGGTATCTAAAAAATACTGACAATATATTTTATCTATATTCTAGATTCTAGAGGGTCTCTTATAATACCGATCATCCGCACGCTCCTTAATAATTAAAAAAATTAAGTCTCGTGCTAGCTTCAAACGCAACGAAAAATCACAGTGTTCCTGTCGAAGTACGATAGACTGGATAATTTCCCTGCAAAAAAAGAAGAGAAACGTAGAACTAGAGCTGAATAGGGAACACAAAGGGAGTTCTACCTGGTCTAGACAAATGTAACTGAAAAACGAACGCCACAGACCGTGAGGTAATTCCTTTGAACTTGTCCGTCAAAAAAACAGCCTCCGCAAACACGGTCGGCTCGGTCACGTTTTCGAACTCGATCCCGGATCGGTGTGTGTACTCCCGTCTCCGAGACAAACGGAGCACGAAATTGCGTTCGAGAGGTCCAAAGGATAGGCTGAACGAGCCGACACTCGTTTCAGTAGTAGAGGTCGGCGCTGGTTAGACACGCGTCTGATGATTCACTTGTTTCACTGCATGCTGAAAGAAATTCTACTATAAGCTCAGGACCTAGTTGATTTAAAAAGTTTCCATTAATATCTTAGAGCGATGGTTGGTTATTGGCATGTGAAATGTGGAAACGAAGGCGAATAGGCAGAGAAATTTGATATAGCTTTAGACTTTTAGACGATTTGACCAGTTTCTGTTATTATTTTCTAAGGTTTAAAGGAAGATTCTAAGGTTTGTTTAGATGTTAAACACGCGGTAGTTGAACGATTAGGAAAGAATAGGAAAAATTAGTCTTTCCTTTTGAGTTTGCTTGACTGGATATTGAAAGAAATTGTATGTAGCTTTAGAATTTAAATGATTCGAAAAGCTTCTGTCACTATTTTGCAAGGTTTCAAGGCTAATTTACTTGTTATGCATACCTGGTATGTGAAATATTTGTGGAAAAATAAGGAAAATTGGAGAAGGTCCGAGTATCATTTGTTTCAGTGAATGCTGAAAGAAATTTTAATTTAAGAGCTTGCGTTACTATTTTGCAAGGTTCCAAAGTGTTTAATTATTAACATGTAAGTATACGTACTTGGAAAATTTAACGAAAACTGAGGAAAATTAGATGCAGGTTTGAGCGATAGCGAGATAAATATTTTACGCCTGTTTAAACTTTGGATGATTTAAAAAGCTTCTGTTACTACCTTGTTTATTTGCCATAATATCATTCGTTTCACTGGATCTTGGAAAAACAGTAGCATAGGTTTAGACTTTCGATGATTTAAAAAGTTTCCTTTAGTGCTTTGTTGAAGTTACGATTATTTGGTATAACGTCGTTTGTTTCACTGCGTGTTGAAAGAAATTTCATATAAGTCTAGACTCTGGGTGATTTAAAAAGTTTCCTTCGCCACTTTGGAAAGTTTCGTATTATGTTTAGCTATTGGTATGTGACATTTGGAAAATGTGACGAAGAAAATGATGTTATATGCGTGACTGAGCGTGGTCTGTTTCACTGAATGTTGACAGAAATTTCATATACGTCTAGACTTTAGATGACTAAAAAGCTTTCTGTTACTACTTTGCAAAGTTTCAGGGCATATATAGTCATTGATATATGTAATTTTGGAAAATTTGGAAGAATAGGGAAAACAGTGACAAAGTGGGCGTTGGCTAGACTCAATAATTAATTACACGTATAAATACATTGAATTTGCGCATAATTCACTCGTATCGCAAAATTTTATTGCTCTCAGTTATATAATTCCAAACTCGTCGTATTTGCTCGAGTAACAAACAAACTCGTTTAATTACCAAATTCAATCGGGAATGAATTATTGTAGTAGTCGTTTATAATTCAAGCGGTGATTATAGCAGAGGCAACGATAAATTATGGCCGCCTCGAAAAGATAGAATGGAAGAACGAATGAAAACTTTGGTAAAATGGCTCGCCTTCGCTGGAATCCAGACGAAATCTATCGTAGTTCCGTTCGGCTTCCGGCCAAATTCTCCAACTTTAAGGATATTACTAGCCCGATAGCCAGATCGTCGTTCACCCTTTCCAACTTTTCTTCCTTATTTCGAGATCCCTTCCACACCAATTTTCCTCTCTGTTTTCCCTCTCGAACGTCGTCGAATTTCCACCGGTGAAGATTGACTCGAGAGGAGACGAGAAATCGATCATATTCGACCAGTGGAAGACAGACCAGAGGTTTGAGCAACTTAAACGAAAATTCCCAGTGCACAGTTGCCTGAAAAGCCGTATTTCCTAGCCAAAATCCAATATCTCAAGTTTAACGTTTCAAAAAGGATTCGTTCTTTGTCGTCTATACAAGGGTCGACACTGACCACGAGAGGAGAATGTTAAAAAGATGGCCATTGTTCGCACTTGCTTACGAACGAAAAGCTCGTCACAGGATATTTAAAAGCGTCTCTGAAGGAGCGAGAAATGTTATCAGCATTTATGCGAAACGTGATGACAAGCGGCACCGGTCAAACTTACCAATGCGTAACCTCTTAATCTTCGTTTTTTTCAGCTACTGATCCAACTACGAAATAATTCTTTGGGAATTCTGCTGATAAATCGATCGAAGTTGCGAATGGAGCAAACGCGAAGCACCGCGAGATCGTTGCTACATGCGCACAGCAACTCAAAACACGTTCATCAACTTTGCACCTGCATGCATACGCTATAAAGGTTGCCAACCCGGTTTTACTTTCGTCAATTAATACGCAGACAAACACCGAGTGTAATTCGAGACACTCAACATATACATACACGGATACAAACTTGGTGGGCGTATTGTTGGCCATTGTTCTCACGTAGCAACAATTTGGTGGTACTTCGGATTTGCTCAATTTGAAACTTCAATTGATTTATCAGCAGAATTTCCGAGGAATTACTCTGTCGATATGGATGAATAATTATTATTCCGTAGGCAGATGAGAATTTGAACTCGTCTCAAGCTTATTCTTTCTTTGTACCTACGTTAGGACCGTTTTTTAATATCTGTCTTTTACGAACGATAGAGTTGTGTTTTCTTTTACAATTGGCAGAAATATCCAGTCACTCTGATCGATTTGTATATTGTGATAGTATCGTGGCTCCTACGGTAACGCAATCGCCACCCAAACTTAATTTACACGGCGATCAACGTGTCATCTCTGCTGCGTTCTTTGTACCATTTTACACCCAATTCTGCTTTTTTTTTATTGTTAGCAATTTTCTTAAGTTCGAGGCAGACACAAAAGAATCGTTGTCGATACGAATGATTTTCGATCTTAATATACAAGTATAGTGCACGGTATAGCACATTGGGATTTCTTTTGAAAGCTTAAAAATTCTAGTAGTTATGCATAAAAAGAGCACGCCTCATAGGTTTCAACGATCTTGAAATATGTCGCCAAGATCAAGATTCGGAATAACTTTCTCCTATACGTGTAACCGGCGATCGGTTTTCATTGCCGAGATATTCACAAAAAATCTTCGATTAAAATTAGTTCCTGTTACGCTTCATTCCATTGCACATAAATGGCCGGATTTTTATATAGCCCAATCTAAACTTAACTCATCGGTGCTAATCATCTGTGCTATAAATAAAAGGCGATAAATGAATGGATTATAGGTTGGGGTTAGATGTTAGATTAATATCCGGCCAATAACGCTGGCATCACTTCATTTTTATTTTATGCGATTTTTTAAGTGCATCGTAGATTCCATTGCTACCATTCATCATTATTTATACATATATACCGCCAAACGTATCTTTATGTATAACTGAAAAACTAAGACTATCTGTGCGTATCTATCGGCTCTAATTATTAGTATGTACGTGACGGATAGACAGATAAAACACAGTACAACGTTTCATTATCGATAGATTCATTGGAAATCATCTCACAAGCACCGTTCTGCGTTCTGCCGTTCCACGATTTATTCGTTTTTCTTCTTCATTTACGCGATATTGAGAACGATTATATCCCTCGTCGATAAGTTAGATCGAGGCTGGGGACCATATAATCAGTTAGCTGTTGCGACCCCTTTGAAAACTTTGAAAAGCGCGTACCTAAAATGTACGGGAAAAAGTAAACGATGACGAGTATACTCGTGAAACGCAGAGTATGTTTGGCTGTTATATTATAGAATTAAGTTGTAACGAAACGATTGCTTCATTGTTTAATTTTATTACCGACAGGGCTCATCGTAACGCAAAATATTGCCATTTCTTCGTGTATACTCGTCAAAAACAGCTAACTGGATAAAGACGCTCGTCTACTGCAAAGTGATCTCCGTAATGGTAACATAGATTGCGTTGTGGTGATTCGCGAAAATCTTGGGAACTAAAACCGAGTGACAGTTACGTGAATAGGAAAAAGTTGTGAAGAACGTCGACCTCGACAACATATTTCAAGATCGTTGAAATCAATGAAGCGCGGCCTCTTTCGTATAATTACCAAGATCTTGCTGCCTGTTAAAAGGACTAAAACTGTGACACAAAAAACGAGGTCGGTAACAAGGTTCAAAAGGCGATCGAAACTCGGAGAATACGTCACCTCATCATCGTGAAAGCTTGAAAGATCTAAACTTCTCACTTAAGTATAATAGATACTAGGAACGCGTAACGAGCGGAAGACAGGATAGAGTGATGGTAATTTGACTCGAGAAGCTGCAAAAGGAGAGAAAAGAAAAACATAGGAAATAAGCAGACCAAAGAGAATTTTAGCGAACAGGAAAGGATGCATTAAGTAGGTAATTAATCGGTAGAGTCAGTCGGAGTTTGAATAGGAGAGACGGAGAGAGAGAAAGAGAGTAAATGGTTCGAAGCGCATGAATAATATAACTTCGTAAATATAGTATAATAGTGGATATAGTAGATGTCTGTAAATCAAGTGCAAGTCTCGGCTGTGAGTATAAGTATATTCTAGCGAATAAAACATACTGTAATACAAAAGTTACCAATGAAATCATAACACATAAGGGAGAAGAGAGAATGTTAAAAATTAGAATCTTACATTGGCGCGAAGATGACGGAGTTGGTTGTAAAGAGGACGACCTCTGGATACGACCGAACGATTAATTTACCAGGAGATTGGAAGACGCAAAACAAGACACCGTGAAAGAGAGCATCTACCAGCGAACTCTTTCTCGCTCTTCGACTTTTCCATCCAGTTTCATCGTGATACTCCGCCGAGCTAATTTTCCACTCGTTCTCCGACAATGTTCTATAAAATGAGTTTTCTCCTTTCGATCTCGTTAGACGATATATATGTACATACATTTGCCAGTCGTTATTCGTAGTCGCGAATAAAGAGGAAAGATCTTGACATTTGGCTTATTTTATTCTCGATTTCATAGTGATTATCGATGAATTAAGATTGCTTATCAATTATTTATGGATCATTAAATATATTCCTTATCGAATACGAGGTCATTCCTGCAAGGTTGACATTTTTCTTTCAATTAATTTAACTTGACTAGTATGACGATAATAGAGTTCCATGATAGCGTTAATGAAACTTTAAAATGTTAGACTGCGGATGTTTACGCGTTTGCGAGAAATCTATAAATATAAAAATGTAAAGAACACAACATAATATGGACAAATGTATAAAATATCGAAGCACGTATTATAATATTTAATAGGCGAAACAAATCTCTGTCTGAGTTCCATTTTTCCTTTTTAAGCATGTTAATAAAAACGTAAGAACTGCTATAAACGTACATGCGATAACTTATTCGGGGAAAATGTCTACAAGCGTTGGAATACTTTCGCGAGCCTGTGTATATAGGGTCGTGCAAAAAGATCCATAACTTAAAGGATTATATAACAGTACACACCAGGAGGAGTAAAAAAACGTCTAAATAAACGTAGATCCTAAAATCAAAGCTTTCGATGAAAAAGCAACTTTTACTTCTTATTGGCGTTCGATATCCTAAGCTGGTCGCTTCCAATCGTATCGAACATCGAATTTACAAACATAAACCAATACTGTCTCAAGTTATGTACGAATTTGGAGGATTTATTTGCCGATGTACAATGTCACGATTCTTCATTTTCTCATAGATATTATATCAAAATGATTCCACGCTTTATTCCACGTAATTCTCAAATTTTTACTTCTAATTTTAAATAACATATAACGCACTGAACTGCAAAAAAGAAAAGGTACATTGTACCTCTTTTACACTGTGTCTCGATGTTTTGGAACAACCGCGAAACTCAGGAAATTTTTACTGAAATTTCTTAATTCTCAAACGAATTTTTTCAAATTAATACGACCTAGCCAGTGATGATACGGAGGTGATCAGCCCTAATGACTGATTTTTATGACCTACGTTGATTAGACGAGTTTCTAGTCCTCTCGACGAACTCTGCAACTGCCGTAAGTTGGGAAATCATTGCAAGGATCGTTCTGTATATCGAGGCGGAAGAACGATGGTTGCAAAATTATTGGAGCGACGTAGTACAGGGTCGTGCGGTATGTATTTAACACGTTGAAGCATAAGATTCAGTCTGAGCCCCTCGAGACTTCGTTGCTAATTGGCTCAGCGTATCAACGACCTTTCTTACACCGCCAACTTCTTCTTGTCCCTAGCGTAGTTACGAGGAAAGAATAAGCTCGAAGCGGGCCAACTTTTTAATGGATTAACTCTCTACGAAGCTGCGGTTCTTTCCACCGACCCTACGATTTTGTTAATTAATTATCGGCTGAGAAACGCCTAATTGTCTTTTCTATCGTTTTTCTAGAATCGTTCGTTAACGCTTCCTCGTTATTCGACGAATCGACGCTTAACATAACTGCACGCGATTAAGGAAACAGGGACGAAACAAAGTACACGACACATTCCTGGGATTTATAAAGCACGTAGAATTCGGTTGATGGAAATGTTAGCGAAAGTTCAAAGTTCGAATGAAAGTTCAAAAGTTCGATGTTTCGAGCGAATTTTCTATGAAAATTGCAGAGTCCTGCGAAATTGCATCGTGTCGATCGGAAGATTACAGCGAAACTGCGTATACGATGATTAGCTTGCGAATGTTACTGCTAATTAATAGTTTCACGTAACTGAGGAAATGGGGCACAAATGAAAAGGAGGATGTTAACAAATGGCCACTTGCTCTCCATCTGCTGGCGAACGGAAAATTCTTGCGGCACGTTTCGGAGCGTCTCTCAAGCAGCGAAACACGTTATCAGTATTTATCGGGAACGTGATGGGAAAGTTGGAAGGAACGAGTGCAAAGGCGAACAAATGGCTCAATACTAGAGCTACCGGCAGTTAACACGAAGCTATTTCTACCACAACCAGTCAAAATGACAGGTCTTTAAAAAATACGTAATAATAGAATATTTTTATATTTTCCGATTTATTACTTTCTTACAGAAGGAATTCCATGTTGTTTAGTAGATTTTTGATATTATTAATCCATCTGGGACCATGATTCCTAAACGAGGATTGACATATTTATAAAATTGTAGAACCAGTCATCTTGACTGGTGTGGTATTTCTAGCGATAGCATCTAGCGATCTAACGATCGATCCGGAATTTTCCTGATAACTGATATCGTCATATCGAACGATGCGCAGTTAAAATTTGAAAAACGTGTGGCAATTTGTACGAAACGAGGAAACTGATTAATTGGGGTTCGATAAACAGATTACAAGACCCTTTTACACTTCGACAAGTGCCAGTCATTTTCACTGGTATTGCTATAAGTGGGCTTGATACAAAATTATTTTCAATTCGAATACATAAAGAAGAAAATAAAGCTCGTTATATTATTCTTTTAGTTATCGTTGCGAAATTACATCATTACGGAGAAATATAACACGAAATAGGAATTATAAAATAAAATTGTACAACCAGTCAATTTCACTGGTGTGGTAATTCTAACGTTAATTTTCGTTTTCTTCAAATTCTCATCCACCTATGATATAATAATTATTCATCTGGATATTTCTGCCAATTATAAAAGAAAACACAACTCTATCGTTCGTAAAAGACAGATATTAAAAAACGGTCCTAACGTAGGTACAAAGAAAGAATAAGCTTGAGTTCAAATTCTCATCCGCCTACGGAATAATAATTATTCATCCATATCGACAGAGTAATTCCTCGGAAATTCTGCTGATAAATCAATTGAAGTTTCAAATCGAGCAAATCCGAAGTACCACCAAATTGTTGCTACGTGAGAACAATGGCCAACAATACGCCCACCAAGTTTGTATCCGTGTATGTATATGTTGAGTGTCTCGAATTGCACTCGGTGTTTGTCTGCGTATTAATTGACGAAAGTAAAACCGGGTTGGCAACCTTTATAGCGTATGCATGCAGGTGCAAAGTTGATGAACGTGTTTTGAGTTGCTGTGCGCATGTAGCAACGATCTCGCGGTGCTTCGCGTTTGCTCCATTCGCAACTTCGATCGATTTATCAGCAGAATTCCCAAAGAATTATTTCGTAGTTGGATCAGTAGCTGAAAAAAACGAAGATTAAGAGGTTACGCATTGGTAAGTTTGACCGGTGCCGCTTGTCATCACGTTTCGCATAAATGCTGATAACATTTCTCGCTCCTTCAGAGACGCTTTTAAATATCCTGTGACGAGCTTTTCGTTCGTAAGCAAGTGCGAACAATGGCCATCTTTTTAACATTCTCCTCTCGTGGTCAGTGTCGACCCTTGTATAGACGACAAAGAACGAATCCTTTTTGAAACGTTAAACTTGAGATATTGGATTTTGGCTAGGAAATACGGCTTTTCAGGCAACTGTGCACTGGGAATTTTCGTTTAAGTTGCTCAAACCTCTGGTCTGTCTTCCACTGGTCGAATATGATCGATTTCTCCTCTCCTCTCGAGTCAATCTTCACCGGTGGAAATTCGACGACGTTCGAGAGGGAAAACAGAGAGGAAAATTGGTGTGGAAAGATAAATAGGTGCGAAAAATTCCCATTTCTTGTTACATTGTCCCCTGTTTCGTTTGTACTACGTATTGTAATGGTACTTTGCTTATATCAATAAGCACGTGAGATATTAATTAAAAGAATAGATAACTCATTACACTCGCGTTAGGTTGCAAATGTTTATGCATTTATGGAAAATTGACTTGTATTAAAACTTGCAGATTACAAAGATATAGAAAATATTAAAAGCAATATACTTGTTAACAATATCTTCAGAGTAAAACGAATATTCGTTTAACTTTTGCCGCTTTAATCTCGAGTAATGTAAAAATACGACTTTGCAGTAAATATTCGCAGTGTAATTAATTATCGTAGTAGTCTGCTTGTTCTTAACACGTCGAATTACACGAGTTCGAATAAGGTTTCTTCCTTTGACAGACAACCGCTGAAGTTCAGCGAGAGGACTAGCATTCCATTTCAAAGGGAAGAACAGGAAAGAAATTACATACCGTCTTCGATTGGATTGTCCATTTCCATACTTCAGCCTTAAAATACCTTCGACTATTCGCTAACTTCTACCGATATCTTCGGCTCGTCTATTCGACCTGCTCGAATTCAAAGTTTATCGAAAGGTGGAACAAAGGGTCGAATAAACCAAAGTTGCCAACGGTGAAACGCGTTTCAGCGAAGTCGTGCGTTTTAATTAAAGTTGGAGAAACGAGAACACGGTAGCCCACAGACGAAATTCGGTATCAGTAGAATTATTTAGAAAAGATATTCGATAATTGAACGGAAACAACGATTCGTTATCTTCTTCGAATAATCTGTTACTTTTAGGTTCTTCGTTTTTATTTGTTCGCAGATTAAATATTACTAGCGAATTATTAGTTTTTTAAGTACCAAGATAAATGTTGTATAACGTGAATTAATTGTCTACTCAATTTACGTACTTCGAGTGACATTGTACAAGTTCGAAACGGAACGTTTCCATTATTTTTTCAAGCTGCTCGCAAGGTGCAGAAACGAACAATTGCAAAATCAACATTTGACCTTTGTCTGTTCTTTCCGCTAACATTGTGTGCTTAGAAAATAATCCTTTACGTAGAAACAATACTCCGAAATAGTTTTTTACTTTTCGCGAAAATCTTGTTCCGAATGTTATCTTCGAAATACACGGTGCTGTAGTTTCGGAAACGAAGAAACACCAGAAATAGGATATTCGTGGAAATAATCCGAGTGAAACATCTCAAGAAACACGAGTTTATCGCTTATCTTGCACCGCGCCTATTTACATCGCCACGATGCAAAAGCATCTTTGCAAAGAAGTGGAAATCGAACCGTTAGATCCAGTTGTCGCCTCGCTAAACCGAATTCAGTTCGTACATCAAACGTGAAACTACAATTATCTCGAAACAAAATATATTTCACGAATATGTATCTAACTTGAGCTAATACTTTCGTAATCATCGATCAGCGTATCTTATCTGACTACGATAATTCAGTTTCTATTTTTCCAATTACTTTCAACGCATCGAAGTTCGCTATCGCGCCAGTAAATTACGTTCGATAATTACTTTCGGTATTTAAGAACCCGAGTCACGAAATTTCGACTCGGCCCCCGGCGTACCGAGGAAAATTCCAGTGCTGGTTTGTTCGTAGTCGCTGCTAGTTGGTGTACATTTTCGCGGCTCGCGCCCGACAACTTGTTGACGCTTGATCGTTTCAAGGGAAAACCTGGTTCTCCGCAAGGTTCGCACATTGCTCGATTTTCGTGACTTGATTGTCTCCTATTTCTCTCTCTCTCTCTCTCTCTCTCTCTATCTCTCTCTGTCTCTGTCTCTGTCTCTCATTCGCGGAGATCCACTTTGGTCCATCGTCTCGTAAACCTATATAAAGCTTGTAAAATATTCGAAGGACGACGCTTTTCCGTGGCTTTCACGACACCGCAGAGAACGAGGTAATAAGGTCGCCTGAAAAACATTTAGAGATCGTTCGATGGAAAATTGGAGCTGCGGTGCTCGAACACCGGTGACGTATGACAAGTGGCCCTCAATGTCAGCACATCCTGCACGCTGCGAGCTTTGGTTAATCGATTCGTCCTTCGCTTAAACGTTCTAACGTCGGTTCTGATTAACTTCTTCGACGCTGCTGATCCCTCCCAACGTTCGTGACTAGGAAAATTGTCAGTGAATTTTACGCCCTACAATGTTCCTGCCGTTTCTAGTCGCACTATTTGCCATTTTGCATTCTTCGTTTTTCTCTTTGCATGATAATAATCGAAGTTTCTCTAAAATCGGTGATCCGCCACTGATTCGTAACTCAGTGAATTCTTACGCTTCTATTCTCGTACTTTTTGGTGTTTTACGTTCTATTTCACACTTTCTCCTTTTTTGTTCATCCGTAAAACCGAACAACTGTTTTGGAAGCACTGCCTTTACGAAGAGATTATTTGGCGAACATTTTAGCGAAGATAATATCGTTTTTGATCGAGCTTTATTATTTTGACGCACGTAAGTGGTAAATGTCTGATTTTTATGGAATCGTTATACGAAATTAACACGTTGATCGCTGGTTGTTGCTGGTAACAACCGATGCCACGTTGACGTGTCGCGTAAATGGTTTTCGTACTGTGTCGAGAGGATCGACGAGTTTAAACAATGAAATTCCAATGCCAACATTGGGCCACCCAACTTTGCTTCCACAGTCAACGTGTTAATCTTGCCACGTTGTTAGTCGTAATTATACAATGCTTTCAAAGCTTCTATCTCTATTCCACGATGGTCGTTCGTTCGATTTTTCTATTTTCGAAAACCCACGCTATTTGTAGATACAGAACTGCAATTCTCAATTCTTTTCGCTGGTATTTGTAAATGTCAACGTTTGGAACGACCACTGGAAGCGAGAGTAGTGCGGAGGCAGGAAATTTCGAGGAATTTCCTCCTCGAAAACTCGACTACTCTCGCTATCAATTTTTTAAAACGATCAAAAATACGCGAGAACGATTATCTTCCTTGCACGTGTTTGCTTTAGAAACTTGATCGATAATCGAGCGAATCGTTTTAACACTTTACCGACCGCTACCGATTCAACGGCATACGCACGTCTAACCGGCATCTCAGGCGCAGATTCTCCTTGGCGCCGGCTCTGTTTCGGTTTAGACTCTCCAATACCATTCTTTTCGTTCATCGCGAACGGTAAGTTTTTCAAATTGATATAAAACTGTGGGAGCTTACAAAGTAACGCAACTGACGCAATTGAGCAAGATACCTTGGTAATAAATAACAAATTACTGCTGAAATAATGAGAAAAATTGTCGGCGGCAAAAAGTCGATTAATAAGTTATCGGTCGGTAAGCGTTGGCGACAAGAAACCGATTAATTGGCTATCTGTCGGTAAAGTGTTAACAGTCGGACAGAGGTGCCTGTGACTGTCGAGATCTCTGCTCTGAACGTAACACACGTTAAAATAATAAAACAAACAACAACGTCGCATGGAAGAAGGAAATAATTTTTCCCGCGCATAAGAAATAATATTAAGCATAGGTTGAAATGCGATATTTTTCAAAACGGTGTGCACAGGAAGATACAATGTTTCTCTACGTTAGTTTGCTATTCTCCGAAAATGGATCATTTTCATTCGTAACGTTGTTTGTTGGAAAATGTTACATTAGATCGTCCCAAAAGTATCTTTCGTTATCGCACGTAGCTGCTTTATCTGACAATGTTTATGCAAATATTTATACACAATATTTACGCAAAAATGTTCGTACAATGAAACGTTTCTACTCTGATATAAAATATTTCCAGTGAAATATTTCTAATCTGTCAAATGTTGTGCTCTTTATCTTCAGTCGTCCTCCAGCTGTCGTACGATACGTTTCGTTTGCAACTGTTTCGTTTTGCATTTGCAAGGCGACAAATTATTGCGCGTCTGTTATTTTCTTACGAAACTAAAGAAACTTTTGGGACAACGTAATACGTGGATATACTTTGGGGTTCGAACTGGCTACTAAGCCCCGCCGATCGGCTTTCCTAGTGTTTATCGGCTCTTCAGCTAATTGAGAATAATTTAGCACGATTTGCTACGTTCGATCTGTAGCAGCGGAACAGTGCACGCTGCATAGAAATATCGTAGAGTGGATGAATTACGACGACTGATTTTTCAGGAGAAAGTTGGCAAACTCGGAAGCGGGAGAAATGGGATGCGAGCAGATAGACTAAAATAAAGGGTGTTTTGCAGCATCATCGAGGGCTGAGCTATCGAAAAATATGGCGTCAGGAATACCGAGCGTACATCAGAGGAAGCTTGGACCAGCGCCGATAGCATCCTTCGAAGACCTGTCCGACGAGGTGGAAAACGTGAGTCCTTCCCTGTGTCCTCCCTGAGTCTCCTCTCTAAGTCGGCTCTTATTCGAGCGGGGATACCGCTCGAAGGTCCGTGTGTGTAAAGTCGTGGAAGATCTCGTCGATCGCGGGATTAACGTGCGTGCGCGTCTCCCCCGTCGAAAGAAAGTCCGAAGCTCCGTTTGTCCCCGGGAGCCCGTAGGTGTGCGACACATCTGTGCGTGTCGTGTCCACCAACCATCTACCAATCAGCCAACCAACCAACCACTCAACCACACCCCAGTGACTGTGACTCGACGACAAAACCAGCCTTACGAATTTGAATGCAGGGGGAACCGGCTGCGCGAATGCCAGGCATCGTCGAGGTCACCACGCCGGCAACGCCTGGTAGTTCGCTTAAGACACCCAGCACGCCGAGAATTGACATCAGCAGGGCGAGCAGTTCCTCCCACCATGAGGACAGTAACTCCAGGGACTCTACGCCCGAGAGGGAACTCCTTGCAGGTATTACGTTCTCTTTCTTTTAACGTAGTGCAGTGTCGATACGTGACAGTAAAATCAAAATTGTAAACCGAGGTTTCTGGATGATCGACTGATGTTAAAGATCAGGCTGTGGTTACAGCGGATACGTATTCGCAAAAGTACGGTCGTTTTGGCGAAGTCGATGCGTCGACGTAATCGAATATCTAGGCGACAGAACAAGTAGCATGTTGCGCCTCTGTATTGAGTCTACTTTTTCAAGAAAATTCACGGTTTACGTGTTTCTAAGTCGTTTAGCGTTTGACGCGGTAGTGCAAACATCGTATTAAGATCGTATCTTAATGCCATATGTTCGCGACCTTCGATTCGTTCTCCTTTAAGGTTGGAAAAGTATGGTTTAGATTCTGACACCGGGCTTCGGATAATTGTACAGATATTTTTGAAAGTATGCTTCGCAGTCTGTGAATGAAAATTAATCGGAACGCTAGTTTGTTCGAATACTCGATCGGTATAACCGTGGCCTAATATCCAACGAAAGAACGCTCGCGTGTCTAACCAGCGCCGACTTCATCCACTTTAGCCATGGCCTTAAGGCTCGTACAGACACGTCCAGCAATTTAGTCTATTGACGAGTAGCTGCTGACTACGAGATGGTTTAACGGATAGAGAGCGTCCGGAATTAGTAGAGTTAAGTTACAGGTTTAATTGGATGGTAGTGGTGTGGGAACCCTACCCCGCCAGAAAAATCTAATCAAATGGATCTACTCGACTAAATCGTTTTATTAAACAAGTCCACTAGATTTTAGTACCCATACACGGTAAGTTATTTAATTGCTCGCTACTCTATTAGATTACCGACTAGATTACTGAACGTGTTTGTTTGAGTATAAACGTTAATACGGGAAACAACAGTCCGGAAATCTCGGGTACACGCACCCCTTAAAGTAGCGAACCATGGCTGCACCGCCGCGTGGCTTCGGGTCTTCTAGCCAAAGCCCATCGCGTATGTACAGACGGACATATAATCGCAGGAGCTGATCGACTGTGTGAACGAAAATGCAGCTAAAAATGAACACATTCGATGATCGTTATTTTGTCACTATACGTACATTGTTTACTACTTAACTCTACTACGTTCTTTAGATCGTTTCTGATCCAATTATTTTTCTCTGACATCGAAGAAACGCTTCAGCTTAAACAAAATACGAAGAAAGATATTGTTGGCGATTTCTCGATAGAATTTCCTATTAAAATTCTTCTTGAAACGTTACATCTACCTTCTGTTTGCTAAAATGAGGTCAAGATCGAAATATACAAATTTCAGAATCGTCATTGTAAAATAACACACGAAGAAAAACGTCGACTAAATCTAAAAAGAAAATTACAAATGTGATCGCCGGTAGTTTCTATGTTCCCACTGCGTCTAAATTTATGTTTACAAGCTGTGTTTCACAAAGGTGAAGGGGTCGCACGAATGTATCCCTCGACTCTCCTCCCCTGCGTGTACTTTGTAGCCCCACTAGGAAAACAAGCGAGGTCCGATAAAATCGCGAATGACTCATCGACGATAACTTCCGTTTATTCGAGTTAACAGTTCGATCTAAGAACACACTGACTTTCGCCAAAGGGATACCAAGCCCTCGTTAGAAACGAAATTCGGTCAACGTGAAGAGGAAAGAATTTTTTCGCGTAGAGGGAAATTGGAAGTTAAATCGTTGCTGCGAGAAAATTGGATTTTCCACGGTCGCGAGAACGTGCGACGAGATTCAATTATATCTTCAGCTAGAGAGTGCTCGTTAGTGCTCTGCAGTTTCTCTGTATCACGTGGAAATTTCGAGTGGCAAACAGCGACAGCTTGTTTCTTCGATCGCGCGAATTTCCGCCAAATAACATGCACAGGCGAGCATCAGGTGATTCTACTTGAAAAAAAAAGAAAATAGGAACAGAATATATAATATCTCCCAAGATATACGTTATTCGAGAAAAAGCGTTTCAAATAAAATTTGTCCTGTTTCGAGGGGTACACGACGACCACCCGGTTTGCCTATGTGAAGGCGTTTTCGAGATCTTTCGAGGTGACCTCTGTTTCCTTAAATGGAACTATAGGTACATTTTTGTATACGCCATTCGATGCAATTTTTCATCCTCTACAGAAGATTATTAAGAGTATACTCAGGAGTATTGAGAGTATTAAGAGTATTAAGGAGCGGCAGAGTATTAAGGAGATTTGTTCGCAAATTCATATTTCGTCGAACACACGTAAAAAGTTAGGACTTGATCAGAAATACGTTTCGCTCGTCAAATATGCCGTTTGATGCAGAAGTGATGTAAGTCGATTTTTTGCCTATTTGGTTAAACGTCTCATCTCGAAAACGTGAGCTCCGTTGTATTTTGTGCGGAAGTGGTGCAAGTATATCTTCGTTAGTTCCTCGGTGGGTAACAGAATAAGTAAGAATCGCTCGCTCGCGATCCATTACAAAATTTTTTGACAATTGAAAATTGCCTGTGGCTATTGACAATTAAAAATTAGCCGAAATATCCCTATGTATACATTGTGTATAGGATGTTTCCTACCTTTCCGGTCGAATAGTATAAATAATGTAATTTAAAATTGAAAATAAGGGTAAAGCGTTGCACGAAGTTTTCCATCGTAAACGCTTCGTGGCGAAGTCCTAAACCGAGATGGAACGCAGTGAAAAATATGCGTATAGGAACAAAATTGTTATCCCGAAATACAGAAAATCGTAGCACACGGAAAGAATTAACACAGTGAATTGGTAACGTGGTTCCAATATCTCGACAAATCCTCTTTTGAAAATTTCTTAATTCGGAACGTAAGAAATTCCAAGCCACCTCGATGTCGAATTTGCATTGTATCAACGTACCGTGTTGCGATCAGAGTTTAAACATCCAAACAGTTGTGTGCAAGCAGCTTCTACTTACAGTAGAAATACTGTAACGTAGAATCCTCTGCTACGTAAGCATATTCAGACTGCGTTCTATGTTTCTACGTTACTCTCTAACTTTATAACAAAAGCGTTTACAGAGCCAAACTTGGCGCAACATTTTCTTCTTATTTTTCGCTCGTAGATTGCGCTGCTGTAGTTTTCTCGTGAAAATTGGAAATACCCTGTACGAGTTTGTTGTCTCCCCTCTGTGAATTTCGTTATTCAGTAAGGGTCGTTTCGTTATTCAGTATAATCCGTCGTAGGCGATAGGTCCCCTCTTCAATTTCGCAGCTAACGAGACGTTCGAGACTCTTTCGTTTGGTCGTCGATCCCTGTGTCTTTCCTACGAGTGTAGAGAAGCGCCGTTTCCTTTAGAATTAAGTCGTCGAGGATGGAGACGGTAAAGTAGGCAACTGTAACGATGCCTCTTTCCTTTTGGGGACGATGAACCTTAGATGCGTTACGTGGAAGATATCGATGTAACTCGTACGTGTTTGTTTGAGAAAAATAGCTGACGCAGTTTTATGTCTGTATACCGTGTAGCTGAGGATATTATTAGACGACTTAGCGTAGAGGAAAAATTCAAGTAGCTGCCTGGACCCTGTTGCATCATTGAACCGATATTGTTTAGAAACTGTAGAGTAATAGTTAATAATTTGTTAGTTATTAACGTTGATAGACTGTCATTTGTAGGAGCAACGAGCTTGTGAACGAAACTAGGATTCGTAAACGAATTTTACGAAATGTAGGAATTATACGAGGATTTTTGTACCACCAAACGAGTGTTATTTAATAACAAATCAAATAATTTAATAGTCAAATTAATCATTAGTAAGATTTGCTGATCACATGGGAAACGGTAGCCATCTGTGAAAAGATCTACCTGTTAAATATTAACCGTTTTACCGATGTATCGAATTCAAATATAAGAATTGTAATTCTTTGTTGCATTTATAATTGTATCGCTTATTATCACGTATCGGGACGAAACTAAATTTGCATATCGATGAGACAAATGTGCTTGTTTATTTTCGCATAGAGCATTATATCTTGGCCGAGTATTTAACATAACAGAGCATTTTCCATGTTTTTCAAAGACAATTCACATTTCGATTTTACGATCGTCAATGACGAAGAGAATTATCGTTTTGCGACAGTTATTTAGTACAAAATGTTACGAGCGTGTTAAAAACCTTCTCAGAAATTGTTGGAGGTTCTGTCCTAATTCCAAGCAGAAATCCGTTCAAACGATTTTTTTAAATCTGGCGCTCTATATCTCGATCGATAACTCGATAAATCCTTCTTGATCCTTCGATGACAGATTATCGATATTTCTCATTTCACTGTGACAGTTGCAAAAATTATTACAACCTCGTAATTCAGTTACGCAATTTCATATATAGTTTAATAACTTCTGCTCTAAATTTTCATTTATTCCGAATTCTCCCGTTATCTCGCTGCGCTATCGAAGACGCGAACCTAACGAAAATGCACGTCGTCGCAATTTATCCTTTATGAAACGCCTAACTCTGTACTTTCCAAACACGAACTTTTTTTCAATTCTCCGATAAAAATTCTTCGTTGCTTTATTACATCGTCAAAGAGTTAAATCGACGTTTGAAAAAACGTAAGAAGTTGGTCCTTTATAAATCGCCGTTATATACCGACGCACGGTAAAATTTTAAATTCTTCCACCGTCATCGCTATTTAATTCTCCTTTCGAAGGAAAACTTTCCTTACACTTTATTACTTCCACGCGTCACGGCGCGCTAAGAATTAGTCGAAGACCTCGATCAGCGCGAAGACCGTGCAACTTTTCAGATCTTTAAAAGTTGTGAGAAATAATTGAACGAAACCGAATTGAATGCGACTTGTTCGAGCAATCGCGCGAATATTTTGGATTTACAGAGGCATATAATGTGACAAATGGTATAAGAAACGGTACATTTCTTACGTTTTAGAAAAATCTACCTGGAAAATCTTCCTCCGTATGAAATATTTTTTCACGTTTTTATCCTTCCTCGACCTTCTTTCGTGTTCCATGGTTTCCTAAAAGCAAAAAAAAAGAAACAGATGGACTCGCCCGATTTTTGTAGCAAAATAGCTGTTCGACTAAAAGACGACGTTCGAACGATATTAGTTTAATAAACGGGTAAACGGGTGGTGTATCGATTCGACAAAAGATGGTCGCGGAGGACGATTCTCCGGACGCGAAGAAGAAGGTTGCCACGAGGCCGGGTCGTGATCGATCGAGAACAGGCCTAGTGTGTTGTTCACCGGTGTCTCTAAATGCTCCCTCGAGATAACGCCAAGCCCTGTTTCTGCTCGTGTGCCACGAATTAATAGTGGTCGCGATGTTATGGGAGAATTCAAGGGGAACGAGGCCTAGCTGCAACTTTGTCCTATATTCCAGTTGCTTTGTTACAACCGACGCACACATATACAAGTAGGTAGGCGAAGAAGCGACACGATTTCTCTTCCAACAAGCTCGTTTCGTTTTTATCGCTGATTCGCAACACGGTGACGCGATAACGTGTCTCTGAATGACGACTCGACCTTTTCACGAAACACAATGGTTAATCGTTCCTTCTCATTGATTTTTCTTCCCTTTTCTTCTTTCTTTTCTCCTTTCACTCTTTCGAATCGATGCAAACACGGAGGACAAGCTTCAACATCCACTTGTACCGTGCGATCTGTTTAACTGGCTCCTCGTGCATGTGTTAATCCGCTAATAATATTAGCATATTCGACAAGTTATAGGTTAGTGGATTATTCACATAGTCTTATCATTTCACCATCTTACGCGAAACAGGATAATCGGACGATTCGTAATTTGAAAAATTGCATTGTCGAATTTCAACTGTTTTACGAGTCGGATAAGAAGGACAGCTGCTATTGGTAATTTGCAAAGTGCAACTTGCAAAATTTGTACTTTTAAGGTTTCTATAAATCGGGTAAAGAGGGCAGCTGGTGTTGGCAATTTGGAAACTGCGACTTGTAAAACTTATTATGTTTATAAATAATGTTGCTTCGATTGCGCAACAGGGCCCTGGCGATATTAGATGGTTGGTAGATGATTTCTAGTTGGTAGAACGTTTACGAGCGTAGAACTTTGTATTAAATAGGATTATCGAATGGTTTATGATTCGTAAAATTTCATTTGTGCATATTAAATATATGAGATGATTTATCAATAGCCGGTAATATCAGTATCAATAATTTTACAATTTTAGTTCAGACGGGATAATTGGGTGACTCGTAGTTTCTTAAATTTCATCTATTTTATCATTCATAAACTCGTTCCTGTTAAGAAGATTCCTATTTTTTCCCCAAAAGTTCCTATTTTTTCATAAGGATGCCTGTTTACACGTGTTATTCTATCAGATCCTGTATAGTAGATTTCGATTCTAGTAGAACTTATTGGATAATTTATAGCTTGTAAAATTTCATTTATTTTATCATCTACAAACTCGTTTCTTTTTAAAGAGTTTATCGATACCGATTCTATATATTGGGTTGGCAACTAAATGATTGCGGATTTTGCCATTAGGTGGTATTGACAAAATCCCCAATCATTTAGTTGCCAACCCAATATTTTCTTTCTACTTTTTCGCAAGCAGTTGCTTTATGTCCGTTTACACGTGTTATCCTATCGGTCCCTGTATGGTAGTTTTCGATTCTGGTAGAACTGATCGTTAGAATTTATACGTCGTAATTTATTTATACTCGTTAATGTTAAATGCTAGATACATTAAAATTTAGATGTTAGACAATTGTTCTATGGTAGAAACTGTATCCACTTTCACGAAAAGGTTATTAATAACATAAATGTCGAATTACTAGGCGGAGAGCCTCCACCTGGGTGCAAGCTGACTCTGGGCTACAAAGAGGACGCCCAGGATCTAAGATCGTCGACGGAGGAGCTCGACTTGCAAGATCCCATTCACGAGCAAGATCTGAAAAGAGAATCGAAGAAACTGGCGAAGAGGCGAAAGGAGGATGGCTCCATGTCCGATTATAGCGGCAAACAATTAGACAGAGAAAGGAAGGACAGCAATTGCTCGGAAATCGTCCTGCTAAACATCAGTGGAAGAACGTCTAGACTCTCCTCCGTGGGTAGCCAAGGTTCAGGAGCCTCTGGCAAACTTTCCGTTGTCTCTGCCACGTCGTCCAGGTAGATTAATCAGTTGCTCGTTCTTGCAACGACCGCCCACGTTTATGCAAATTCCTACTTTTATAAAGAAAATTTTCTTTCAGCCACTAAATGCGTTATAACGTGTATTTATTTGATTTATCTTGTATAATTGAGAAAATTGTTCGTGTTATGTTCATTCAAAGTGTATCTTTGTATCTTTTGTCGTACACACGTAAGAACATATAGTTATTTTCACTTATTATACTACCAACTACAGAATAGGCGTTACTTTATTTTGCATTGAAAGCGATACGAAAAACTGCTCCAAGAACGTCCATTTCTTGGATATTTCCATATCGAAGATTATGTATTTGCTGAAAGTTAAACGCGTCGAAATTTGTTAAATACTAGTATATCGTAGTATTGCGACAAGTAAGCGCGACGTTGCTTCACTTTTCTTCGATTTTCAAACAGACGTAACGACTGTTCTAAGACTATCGAGTGGCGTTGTGATAGTTGAGGGATGAGAGGGAATTTCCGTAATTTGTATGTGCGTACGGACGATGACGAAAATTAATCGATATCGTAATTAATTATCAGGTCGCCGAGTCCGCACAAATGTTTACTGGAAACGTCGTTCTGCGGAAGCAAACCTACACTGGCAGACAACTTGATAGAACCGTCGAAACCAGAGACCGACGACCTGGAGAAGATCCTGCTGAAACGTGAAGCAGACACGACGAAAGCACTGATTCCAGACAGCATAAAGGTATCGATGGTAGATGGAAACTTGAAACCAGATCCCCTGGATAAACCTAGGAGACGAGGGCGAGAAGAGAGGAAGGAGATCTTCAAGAGAGAAGTGGAGATCACGAAAAGATTCTTGGAGAAGGTTAACATACAGGTAAACTCTAATCGACAACAAGGACTGGTTTTTTTTTTTTTTTTGTCAAAAAATGTTTCGTCGATAATTTTTCACATATGAACGAAAAATTAATTTACAATATTAGTTCTGCGATATTATACATACGTTTTGTACGTGGATATTGAAGGTACCAGTGGCGAAGAAGTCAGGTGAATCGCCAAGTACAACGACGTCGCAGCAGCAGTCGGGGAGAAGTCAAGCGCAAGAGGTACAAAAGCCAGCGACCTTAGACTTCAACGACAAGAGGAAAAAAGCGCAGAACTTCAAAGAAATCGTACAGACCACTCCAACAACGAGCAGCGTGACCGGTAGTCCGAAGCTACCAAGGCATCAGAAAGTCCGCGATCTGGAAGGTTCGCGTACACCCAGTCCCTCTTCCGTTTCCAGGAAGAGCAGTTTCGCCTCTCTGTTTAAGGTAGCCTCGTGCTTCCGTGTTCGTAGTTCGTATTAACAGCGAATGCTTATTATGTATTTCATACACACGATCTGTCTAAAAGATGACCGAACTTTCGAAAAGTAACGAGACACGGGCAACGCTTTTGGCAAGACATTTTTTACTTCATTCGAATCACATTGCTTGCTTCGGGTAGCTACCAATTAAGTAACGGTAGACTAATAGAAATATATGTTTTTAGGGACAGGAAATATATGTCTTTGCAAGTTTGTATGGATTTTATGAAGCGTCGGTTGTTCGTTGCAGACTAACATGGAACTTGAACGTTCTACTAGATACAGTAGATGTTTTAGTTTGTGGTGGCGTTTGATCCTAGTCACGACAAAGAGACGAAGAACGAAGGGTAGAGAAAGAATACTCTTGCGTCGTAACGTCGAGAATATAGCAAAAATATCGATGTTTTGAAGCAATTGCTCCGGTATATATATCCAAATACTTGCATTTTGCATTTGTTGGCAAAGTAAGAGAGAAGAATCCGCGTGTATCTCGATAGCAGCAGTCTCGTTAAACAGAGACGTTATTCGCTGAAGTAGTTCGGTTACCTTTTGGCACAGATCGCGTACAGTAGAAATTAGGCTTGTACGCTTCACACATCGTCCACACCTGGATTCCTGGCTTTGTCTTTGTAGAAGATCCGCTAGCTTAATCGAGAAGAATCTCGAACAAAAGACACTGCATGTACTTGACCACCGCGTGTTCAACTTTTAAGGCCCGTACAGACAGCAGTGTGTTGAGCCCAGAATCGCCGTCTCCGAGCACGAAACCACGTCGTAGCCTCACCTCGAAGATCAAGGACACCACGGAGAGTCTGCGTAGCAGATCGAAATCGCGAGAGCGAGTAACCTTGGACAAAGGGTCTGGCAGTTTGAAAAAGGACTCGAAGAACAAGGGCGTGTTCTCCTCGACGTTGAGTCTGTTCAAGAAACGCGAGAGAAAGAAGAGTTATGACGAGGCGATAGCGGCATCCTGTGGCACGGAGTTGGATAGTTCCGGAGGACACCCGTCCTTAGAAAGCATAGGCCACGTGGAGTTTCGTTTTAACGCTGAAAAGGAGAGTCGCAAGGACGACTCGATCTTCATAAGCCTGCACGCGGATGACAGGAACTACGAGGAGGCTCTGCCTTCGGAGAGCGTGTCGATACCACTGGAAACGCCTACCAAGCTGCTGGACGAGTACGAATCGGAGCCTCGAACTGGAAGCATCGTAACGGAAGTGTCGATAGAGCATTATCCACCCACGACGAGGATAAAGACCGAAGCTTTGATCGAAACTACGTCGAGGCCGTACTCGCGGGACAGCCAGACCAGCCAGATCATACCGCAGAGCAGTTCGAAGGATTCTGAGATCTCGAGGAGCTCCTCGAAGGACTCGAAGCTGAGTAATCACGGGAAAACCAGCGAAACCGTTGTGAGATCGTCGTCGTCCATCGATAGCAAACCTCCTGCGGACCATCGAATATCCAGCAGTTCGTCGAAGGACTCGATAGGAAAGAAGGAAGCTACGAAGCCGAAAAGGAAAAGCAAAGAGCTGCAACAACCTGTCGAACCAGCCGAGATAGTCGAGGAAGATGTTTCAAGGCAGAAACAGAAACAAGTTGAAACTAGGGAACACGCGCCGGTTAAAACGATGGAAAAGAGGCCAGACTTGTTGGATGACGGAACGAAGACTGCGGATGGACTGGTGAAGACACCAAGCGTGATCTCTGATCTGGATCATAATAGTTCGGAGTCGGAGAGAGACTCGGAGATCGAGTTTGTTAGGAACAAGGTGGAGAAACTTGCCGAGGAATTGCCCGACGAGAGGAAGGGACTGTTCTACGAGGAGAGCTTCGAAGAGGATCTTCCTTACGTACCCACCACCCTACCCCTGGAGAAAAGCGTGGCTGTGCCGATCCTGCCTGTGAAACAACGACTTCAAGAAGTAAGGTAAGTGTTATTTAAAATTGTGCTGTTATTGCTCGCTGATTGGAGCGTACTTTTCTTTCTCTTTTGTTTCACACGATGTCTGCAATGTTGCGATTCACTATCCGTTTATTCACAGCCCTGTTCAGAAGTCCTGAGACAATTACGTTCGTAAAGTATTGGAAGGTTTGCTTAAAAACGGCGAGAAGCTAAGTATATAATAAAAAGGAGTCAAGTATATCATAAAGGCACGAGGAAATGATGTTTAATGATTCAGAAAGTATACGCTACTAATGTATCGACGATATTAACGAAATGTAATTCCAGATTCTAAGAGTAAATTTCCAAGCTCTACATTTTTAAACAAACCTCTAAATTCTACACTTGGAAATACATTTCCAAGTTCTATTGGGTTGGCAACTAAGTTACCACAACCCAATACATTTTTCAACAAAATTTAAGATTCTAAAATAGAGTTCTAAATTTAAGATCTTTTAATAAAATTCGAAACTCTCAAATAGAATTGCAGATTCTGTATCTTTAAAAAAAATGTCGAAAGACTTTTAAACAGAACTGTATCGCGACCACGAGTCTTATCTTCAATAACAATACCAAATTAATAACGTTATTCACGTCCAGAACGATACCAATCGAGAGGCCGCGTTCAACGACGCCGATAAACCCGACGCTGCTCGACGAGTTTGTGATGCAGACGTCCCTCGACGAGCGTCGTGTTGAGAAGATGAAGATATCATTGCCGCGAGAAGATAGCTTTAAATTGAAAAGTCCGCGGAAGCACGCGGCCAACACATTTATGGAATTCGCAGGCAAAGTGCCTGACGGGGGACGGAAGAGCGCAGGTAAATCGCCGAGTCCTCCTCCGCTGCCACCGAGGGCCACTGCTAGGCCGAGCAACTGGATCAACTTCGAGGAGATACCCGAGAAGAGGAAAGCGCCGAAAAGGATCCAGACGATTCCTCGACCTGAGGACGAGGTGAAATCGGGTGGATATAGCTACGTTCAACCGGAGGAATGCAGGTGCGTTCCTTCTTGTTGAGTGGATGATGGAGAACACACTGGTAGATTTTCGCAAAGCAAATTCGTGCTTTTATAAACCTAATTAAATATTAGGTTGTCCGAAAAGTTTCTTACGCAAGTTTTATACGGAAATAATAGATGCAGAAGATTTGTCGTTTTATTGGGACAAAGTGGATCGTTCATGATTCGGTAAAATGATATAAAAAAGAACATGCGCATCTATTATTTCCTTATGAAGCAAAAGAAACTCTTGGGATAACCTAACAGGTGGAACTTGGTTGTAGGTAGAATTTTGTCATCCACTGGACGTTACAACAAGTCATGAAAATATTTGTTAGGTATATTCGTAATTAATTTCAGTATTTTTGTCTTTGTCATTTTATATGAATCGTTATCAATGAATGTTAATTTGTTACTCGTTACTTGTACCAGATTTATGTATCAACGTCGATCATGTTCATTCGTTGCTCGTAAAATCTCACCAGTGAATTGCTAGGACAGCCTCGAAAATGTCTTTGATCGGTCTTCGTATGTATGTTCTTGAACAATCTTCGGATAATAATATATTAAACGGCCAAGATTGAGCAACCGAACGACGTAGTCGATTTGACAAATCAAATTTCTAAATTAAATAATTATATGACATACGAATAATCTCAAAGTATCGCCAACGAAGAAACGCTATTAACTGTGAACTCTGTTGCGAAACAGGTGCGAGTGCCATGAAGAATCTCGAAGGGCGTCGATGAAGGAAGCGTCCACGACAAGGACTTCTTCCTCTTGCAGCAGCAACGGAGAACGTCCTTGTAACGGTGACAATTGTACGGTGCCTACGTCGACGTCCATGGACCGTGCCAGTATCGTCAGGTAAATGCGCCCGGGTACGATCGTCGATCAAAGTCGTATTGCTCTTGTAGAACAATCGTCGAAGACGTTAGTGATGAGTAGAGGTCTGTTTCTGTATTTTCAGTGACAGCTCGCTGGAGTGTAGCCTGAGCATCGAGGAGAACACGACGCAACCGTTGTTCACGTGCTTGACGAAGCCGTTCAGCATGGATCTGGACGTTAGGTCGAATCGGTCCAGTATCGTATCCCAGGACGAGACTGACGAGACCCTGCACCAATAATAGTTTTTTTCACGGCACGCCTCGCCTTATTATCCTCCTGTTCAAACAAAAACAAACAAAAAAAAAAGTGAAATTATCTCCTTGTTGGAACTGTTCTCGAGCCGAGTTCTCGTTCCTCCTTTCGCCGATCCACTTGAAAAGAATCGCGTCGTTTATCTTTATAACGAATCAACTCTGCTCGCTCTTTCTCTCTCTCTCTCTCTCTCTCTCTCTTTCTTTCCTTCTGTGGAACGCTTTTTTATCGAACTCATTCTCCTCGCAAGATCGCAAACGTCTCACAATTCTCTGGTATGTGTCAATTCCAATAACGGAGTTCTATGCTCGTTTCATTGCGGCAACATCTCGTATAAGTTACACGCGTGTATCGACTTTGAAGCTACGCGTACTCACTGAGACGGATCAAGAGAAGATACGAATCGGATTCCAAGCGACAGAGTCGTTCGTTGTACGATAGACGTCGCGTGTAACGCGTTTCAAAGTGTCTGTACGTTTCGTAACGCGTGATTTTACAAAGGATGTAAGCGAAGATCGATATGTACATGTGCACTCCCGTTCATAAGTGTTCGGACGCCTGCTGGTTTTATGCGAAACGGATCAGTTAGCGACCATTAGTCTATATTGTTAAGAAAACGATGAAATCGGTTGGAATTTTTCTATAAGTTCCGATACTGACTTAAGAATGGGAGTGTATATCGTTGAAATTTCCCTCGACTTTTCTCGTCGTTGGCTACGAGTCAAGGCTATCCTGTACTTGTTTCTTCGAGGTTGAACACGGTCGAACATCGAACGTCATTGCTGTTTAACGGCGCTTCGTAGTCGATTTTACGAAAAACGCGTCACGGAAACGCTCCGCCGCATTTCTCGCTATATCGTTTAACATACACACATACATATATACGAGAATACATATACACACTTGTACATACCTTGTAACGGTCATTCGTTCGAGAAACGTTTTTAGTCTAATTGCGTACCTTCCACGAGAACTCGTTCGTTCCTTCGTTACTAGATTCGCGTAATTATACCTTGGAAACGAGGGCAAAGGCATGCTTGCTGATGCGCGCGTGTTGACCAAATGCTTCCTCACGACAGACAAGAACGTGGTTCTTGGAGATCTATTCGCGAACAGTGACTTTGAAAAGGCATTTTTGATCGTCGAAGCTCCTCGAGGTCCTTCGTCGCGCTCGAAATTCAAAGTAGTCGATATCTACCAGCTTAGACGCTGGAGAAATAATTAGCAGGCTGCAGATCTGCCTGAAAGCTAAACTAAGCTACGTCATGTTACGTTCAGTTTAAAGATATTTCCTTCGATACGTATATTACCGAAACTGCGACTTGATCGAGAGATTTCTATTTATAATTTGTACTTTCGAAGCTGAGATAAAATAACTACCCTGTATGGTTTATTCGCTGCTTCTTGCGATGATTACATTTAGACTAAAGCAAAGAGTATTCCCGCAATGCTCTAATAGCCGAACGTATTTTCGATGAATAACATTTCGTAAGATCTGTCCAAAGTTGTAGAAACATCATCTATTAATATTATTAACATCTATTAACATTACTCTGAAACGATAGAGTACACAATATTGGGCTTATGCAGACAGATTGAAACATTTAAAGTCGCTGTACGAAACTAATTTTTATTCAGCTACAGTTACACGATTCTTTTATTTATTTATTTAACGGGGAACAACCAATATTAACTATCTTTGTTAATATGTACTGTATATGTACTACAATGTATATCGTATATGATCGCTGCAGATAAGATTAGCCAAAATTAGATCAAACAGTTGTATTTGAAATCTGTATAAGTATTGTATATCCACGTGCAGTAACGTGAAAGTGTCCAGCAAATATTATACTCTTGGACAGTAATATACGTATCGAAGCGAATACTTTTGAATTGAACATAGCGCAGCTTAAGCCCGTTTTTCGATGGATCTCCGGCTGAAAGCTAGTTTCACGATCGCGTTTAGATCACTGTGAAAGCACAGGGGACCTCGAAGCTCGAATCACCAACGCGTGTTCTCGAATATCATCGGCCAACTTCGTCGTAACGAGCCCCGCAACGTTTTGTACACCGAACAGAGATAGTCGGAAGAGTATTATTTTGTCGATTGCGTGGCGTTGACAGTGGGGATCTCGTGCCACGAAGCAAGCTTACTTCGATGCTTCATCATATCATGTAGATAGACCTAGGTCTGTAAGTACCTCCGCAGGTGTAGACAATTACAAAAATATCGTGAAACGTTCGAACAGCGAGCAATTGTTCTTATCGCGATTCTCTCGGCTTTCGTGTACACGACGTATTCTATTGAAACTGAATGCGACTGACAGTCTGCGGATTTTCACGCGTTTGTAGGAAATTCGAAAGCGCAACATTGCACAGTGTACGCGTAACGTGGAGACATACACAGAATATGCAAAAATACGGTGCTCCGTATGTTACAATGCTGGATGAAACAATTTTCTACCTGGATTCTATTTTCCTAATTATATTCTGGGAAATGTGAATCTCCGCGTAAAGATCCGCGGTGATCGATCGTACACGAGAATCGAAGGAAACGAACGTTCGGACAATTTCATCGGACGCATATGATGCGTCCATTATCGATAGATCGTTCTATCAGTATTAAGACGAACGTGATTGTGATCGCATTTATGCGTGTGCGTGTGTGATAAACGCGTGTGCATTCGCATCGATGCACCCTGTGGTGCATATCATTTCCATATCCATTTGAAAAAGTCTCATTCCTCGGAAAGAATTCACCCTCGAGCTTCGAATATCAGAAATGAAACTCTTCGAAGTCAGCGAGTTTGACAGAGGAATACGACGATCTCCTATGGCTGCTGAATAGTGAGAAGCGAACGTGTAAGTGTTTAGGAGCTTAAGCACGACGAAATCAAACCGACCACGAACCACAGAATCGATCTGATTGCGTTTTCGTTGATGTTACAGTGTTTCTTTCGGTTGCTTCGTCACTCGAGTAACGTCGTGACTTCTTTTCGAGATCCATGTTGGCTGCAACAGATACAAGCCCGTTCCTAAATATCGGGACACGTTTATCACAAAATTTAACTGTGGGAAAAATCGTCGCAACGTTGTTTCCAACGTGTTAAAAATTTTTTAATTTGAACACTTGCCATCCGAAGAGTAAGATAAAGCGATTGCTAATTCGCTGAACATTCAGTTACGTTGCACTAAGAATCTCATCATTGACAAACGATACACTGATGAAACTTCACTTTGTCCATTGCATTTGCTGGGTTTTTTCCTTTTTTTTTATTTTATATATTCCTTTAACGATTCAAATTCGTTTAGCGGATTTCCACGAATTTCTCGAATATTAAATCAAACTTGTCTTCTTAACGCTAGAACTACCGATAGTTAACACGAAATTATTTCTACCAAAACCAGCCAAAATGACTGAGCTTTAAAAAACACGTAATAATAGAACATTTTTATATTTATTGATTTATTACTTTCTTACGGAAGGAATTCCATGTTATGTAGTACATTTCTGATATTATTAATCCATCTTGGACCATGATCCCTAAACGAGGATTCACACATTTATAAAATTGTAGAACCAGTCATTCTCACTGGTGTGGCATTGCTAGTGTTAGCATCTAGCGATCGATTCGGAATTTTCCTGATAACTGGTATCCTCATATCGAACGATACGCGGTAAAAATTTGAAAAACGTGTGGCAAGTTGTACGAAACGAGGAAACTGGTTAATTGGGGTTCTGTAAACGGATTACAGGACCCTTTTACACTTCGACAGGTACCAGTCATTTTCACTGGTATTGGCCCTGATACAAAATTATCTTCAATTTGAATACATAAAAAAGAAAATAAAATTCATTATATTATTCTTTTAGTTATCGTTGCGGAAAAAATATAACACGAAGTAGGAATTTTAAAATAAAATTGTAAAACCAGTCAATTTCACTGCTGTGGTAGTTCTAGTGTTAAAAATTAGATTTAGTTGAAACTGTCTCAACGAGATTTAAATCAACCAATCGATAGGTATAATCGTCAATTACCGTCGTTTCTCTCTCCACGAGTAACTTTAACAAATTTTTTCTGATCATTGCGAATCTTTAACTCGCATTCTGACTGATCGATCGTTTGCAGAATGACGTAACCGAATTATTTCGCGTGAGATCGACCACTGTCCCGATATTTACGAAAGTCAGTCGAATTGTTTCGTAACTTTCGGACGACGGATCTCGATCATCCAAGCTTCCTAAAGCATCGACATTTTCGTTGTTTCAGCGAGCGCTTCTTCGCTCGTCCAAATTGTTCGCTACGACTAAGTTTCGAATCTTCGAGTCGGATGATTCATCGAGTTAGAAAGAGCGCAACATTGCAGAAAGATTCTGTTCTGTGGGATGTCGAATTGAAGAGTACAAGGTAATAGAAGTAATTGTAAAATTGTTCGATCCTCGTTAATCGAAAGAGTCTTATTTAATGGAATGGATCGCGTCGGATATAGTGAGTCGCGAATGTATTTGAACACATATTATAAAACGCTCTTATGTACATATTATATGTGTGTGTTATATCTGAATCTAAAACTCTTGCAAATAACTTTTACAATTTTTACCAAACGTCTCTCCGGTCGTTGTCACGCGCAAATATAAAACTCTTGGTGTTTGTCAACTTTGAGCAGCGTAATCGCGCGATAGTCAGGTCGATGCTAATGAAATTTCGAGATGTTTTTGACATGACGCGCTTAATATCGTCCCGTTTATGCCAAAACCAAAAATACCGCGTATGCTTTCGTTTTGTCGTTCATGGTCTTTGTTCTTGCCCTTAGCTACGTAGATGTAAAGAGACGAGCGTCGTAACTAGATTTTCCCGCGTATTTATGCGAAATCTAAAGACGCAGAAGCGCGTGGAATTCGTACGATATTATACAAAAATATAGAAGATATCCAATGTATATTACGCTACGTCTTGTAATTTCTAACAAGTACAACAAATCTCCTTTAAAGGAATCTCCTCTCTACAGATTCGATCATGTTCGTAAACATGAAGATTTGCATAAAGATTCTGGTCCACGGTGTAGTTGTAACGAACGTGATACAACAACGTGATTAATTGTATCGTAAACTCGATTTATCATTCTCAGACGTGTCCAATAATTTTACATTCGATCGCGAGTTTCTACGATCTGTTGAATCGCGTATTTGCGATGTTGTTGGCATAAGAAGGACGATATATTCATAGAAGGTCTCTATAAACGTTCAAATACTTTCGTGAACCATTGTAAATCAGGTTTTAGGGTAAGTAGCGATTCCCGCGAGACGATAATTGAAGAAGAGAAGAAGAAGAAGAAGAAGAAGAAGAAAGGTTTCCGCTGAAATTGATCGCTCGGCTCTTTCGTACCTTTCCTTTGCCTTGTTAATCGACGATTAACCAAACCAGTTAGCAGGAACCAATTAGCTGTACCGATCGCAATTTAGCGATAACGTAGCGTACTCTGATCGGAGAACCCTGAAAGATTGTGTCAAGTTTCTTCGAAGAGGGATCAAAAGAAACGAAGATTCCTCGGCTCGTCGTCGAATTTTTCACCGCGTAAGATACGTTCCCATTAGCCGTGCACGATTATGCTAGTAGGCTGTGTTCAATTGCGGAACAATGTTCGTTCGAGTACACGAACAAGTTGAGAAACGTGTCTCGTGTATTTTCTTCGCAGCTCCATCTCGTGATCTCTCGTGTCCGCTATTCGTAAAATTCAAATTCCTACAATTCAAATTCGTACAAGTTTATTTAAAGGCGGTCGTCGATCGACCTTTTTGCGTTTCTTTGCACAATCTGCAACGAGATCGTACATTTCTCCGCGTAGATCGTTATGGATATCTTCTTTTTTTTCTTCAACCATTTAGTCCATTTTTGCAGTCAATATCTCGAGCTTGTTAAATCAATGACTTGCTGTAGAAACATGACGCGTCCACGTTTCGTGAAATTCGAATCTTTACACGCAACAAATATCTCTTCGCTGGTTTCTTCGTGTTGCGTAAACTTATCAAATGTATAATTGCTTCGTAAATTCGTCAGAAGTAATATTTTTCTTCATATCGATAAAATATATATTTATAATATTACATACAGTAAACTTACATGTAATACTATTAATATATATTTATACACAGGGTGGTTGGTAACTGGTGGTACAAGCGGAAAGGGGGCGATTCTACGCGAAAAAAGAAGTCGAAAATATAGAATAACAATTTTTCGTTCGACGCTTTGTTTTCGAGAAAATCGACTTTGAATTTTCGCTCGGTACGCGTGCGGTACGTTATAACGGATCTCGCTGTAGATCGTTGTCTCGATAGAAAAATTAAAAAAAAACAAAAAACAAAAAATAAAAAAAAATTTTTATTCTATATTTTCGACTTCTTTTTTCGCGTACAATCACCCCCTTTTCGCTTTACCAACCACCATGTATAATTTTCCTACATTCAGCTATCTTCAACAATCATAATTTACCCTTGCCATTTCATGTTCCTAAAAACGATACCGCAACTCGCAAACTAATTCTATAGCACCACGAAGCGATGACAAAAATAATGTAGAAGATATTTATTTAATTACAAAGTAGACAGTATTTATTTAATTACAAAGTACCGGTGAATCGTTCAAACCGGTTCCCTACGAAACGCTGAAAATGGACACGCGATATTTTTCCAGCAAGTCGTCATCATTCGCATTTGTCATACATAACGCGATTATTTTTTCCTTCTTTCTCTGTCTTCCCTAACCACGTCGTCCATTTTTCCTCTCAGTGTCTCGAATTTTTAACGTAAGTTTTCCCATAAGCGATAAACGCAAGTGGAAGATGTACGCGTCTCTTCTTGCATTTAGTACGAGAAATGCAACAAGATGTACGCGTCTCAGCTTGCATTTAATACGAGAAATAGAAGGAAATTGGAGGAAAGAGAAAGAGATTTCCACAATTTTATTACTTCACCGTCGATGTGACAGAATCTGGTTAACACTTTGACTGCCACGCCGAAATCACACGTTTCGCTGAGGACGCCACGGCAGTATTTTTATTATTCAAAGCATATAATGGCAAAATAATAATAAATCGACGATGTAAAACAATATTCTTCCTCAATGCACCGTTCATCTTATTGGTGGTCACCGGTGACCTCCGTGGCGCCTTGGTAACAGTCGATAGCGACGTATTATAACAAGACTTCGTTTATTTCAACAAACCATTCGCTCTTCGTTATTTCGTCGTAAGCAAAACGTGCAGAATATATTGTTGAAACGTGTACAAGATATTAGTAAACGGTATTTGCTCGTTCTATATATAATAGTAAGGTATATACACTTCTAAATTCAATTATATATATGATTACAAAGCAGCATTTACGATTATTTTCTAAGCTGTGTTTAATAATAATATTCGTAAATTAGCCCTGAAACATATGGACGCGAACACAGTGCACCGTTAGATGCAAGATTTGTTCTCATTTTTTTTTTTTTTTTTTTTATTGATGTTCTAATAAAAATGTTTAATCGTTGAATGGGGCACTTTTTGTTTCAAAGTATCTTCTATTTATCGGTTATATTCAAAATGCTCTGACTGTCAATTTTCATTCAATTTTTACAATTGTTAGAAGTGGAAGCGCTCCGGTCACCAATGATCACCGTGGCAGTCAAAGCGTTAGTCGGTGCACAAAATGACACGAGTTCGTTTCGAGTTCTCCGATACGCGTGTAGGAATTGAGCAAATCGTTCCGCTTTTATCTTCGAACGAGAAGAGGCGCGACTGGCGCGTCTTAAAACGACTCGCTAAACGAGTTAGCCAGTTAGCAGCTAGTTCGTCGAGGTCTACGGAAGGACGCTCGATCAACGAGTCTCTTCTTAGATGTTGATGTTTAGCTTGGGACCCTTCGTCGGCGATTTAATCTTAGCGATTTGACGCCGCAACACCGTTTTCCGCAACTTTTCATATTCCTACTCTTGCTTCGCGATTCGTTTGCGTTTTCCCGGTCGAAACGATGGAACCGAGGAAAAGAGAAATGAAAAATTCTGGAGATCGTCTGCTCGAGACAGACGAAACTTCGGCTCTCCAGACAATCTTCGAGCGTAATTTAAATTATTCGCCGTACGCATTGATCGAATCGATCGAATTTTCAACACTTTCGCTGCGATACTCGTCGATTACAACAACGATTAGACCGAGGATTTTTATGCAGTTTCGCGGTTCTATCGACGCAAGCAAATGGAGAATCAAAGAAGTTAACGACTACTTCCGTTTGAATATTCCTTACATTTCCGCGTATTAGTTTCGCGTGCAGTTTTTACTTTCTCGATTTTTCAATCTCTCGTAAACGCGTAAAAATCCGCAGCCTAATGACGAGTAACGCGAAGCTTTCGATGTTTCACAAATATTTCACTTTGAATATTTCAACTCTACGATATTAATTAAATTGTTCGATCGTATCGATATTTAAGCATGCGCGTTTCATATGTAGACTGTGGATGTTGATGCAAATTTTTATCCCCGTCAGCACAAGCAACGTAATGGAAATTTTATATTGCCAACGAGTACTATATTTTGAATATTTCGTCAGATTTTTGCATACAATATGCAGTGCACATAGACGGTATGTATATTTTCTACAAGTCTGTCTATGATAAATCGTTCAACGTACGTGCGTTCTTCCATTTTTCAATTTTCTACAAACGCATCAACGTCCATAGTCTGTCCGAATTATCGCCAGACGTTCTTTTCACCATCTGCTGCCGTTTCATTCGCGCGTTCGATGAACGTGTTTTAATTCTGTCTCGTTTCGAGAACAGCGAAAGCTTCTCCGATTGTTCCAACATTTTCCGATTAACTTTCGATAATTCGAAATAAGTATGGAGACGAGTTCGAACGAACGAACCTCTGCTGTATAGATTATCCGCACAAAAGTACGTTGAAGAAACGCTTTCCCGATCCGACGAACGGTGGGAAGCGAATAAAGAAGAAAACGAAGAAAAACCGGGAAGAATATAAAAGTTGTAAAGGCTCCTGCGCTCGTTGAAACGCGTTGCGACGCATCGACACCTAAGTTTCGAGTAATCAGCTTCGGTTTACCTGCGCGTTATCGATTCCTTTCAGTTCGTGGCGCGATACCGAACTTGAAACGCGTATTTCAAAACGTGCCAGCATTTCCCAATTCCAGTGTCGTTATCGGTACTAGGAGGTGGATCGCGAAGAATACAAAATCGAAGACTAAAACGAAATAGCCAGAAACACGGTTAACCGAGAGCCACGGATTTTCTAATTGCGCGTTATCGAAGCAACTAGCAACGAACGAACCGAGCGATCGTGGAAATTATTCGCGTCTACGTGATTCTGCTTTTCAACGTCTGTCGGATAAAGTTCGGCCAAGCATCGAGAAACAAAATACAACGATCAGAGTCTAGCGTAAATTACGTTCGGTATCGTTGCCACCCTCCGCGATATGTCGAAAGCGAGATAGTTTATCCAATTATGATGATTGGTTGAGTTTCTTTATGTAATTATTCTATTTTAGGCTCGTTACGTTCTATTTCTCAAATAATTTCTTTTGAAATTTTATTATTTTTAGTATTTTTTTTATTAATAATTTTAATTGAGGATTATTCTTTTTATATATTTGTTAAATTTCAATATAATATTATTTTTTTTATGTATCCTTTATATATTATTTTTGTTATTAGTGCATTAATTGATTTAAATAAATTCCATTTGATTCGATCGAGGGAGAGTCAGAATTAGTTTCTGGATTTAATGTGGAATATTATAGAAGAATAATAAATAAAAAAAATAATAAATCTTTCGGGCCTTGTTCACCGACCAAAACGCAATTCTGACTGCTGCATCGATACAAGTTGCTTCCGTAATCGAACTGCATGGCCCGTAACACGCGTCGCTGCTAAGCTAAATCGCACGAAGAGCCCAAAACGCGCATCGCGACGTGTTGGAACGCGTGCAGGAGCCTCGAGGGAAACTCGTAAAACTCACTGGGGCGTCGCAGCCCGATTACAACCACCCTTCCAGCCTCCCTTAGCAATACACGTCGTTACACGGTTACTTTTTAAACTACTTGACGACTAGCGGACGTCTACCGAGATATTTCGATGTTTCTAAAGAAAAAAAAATATGTTGTGTAAATAAAAAGAGAATCGGAGGGCGCATGTCGCGGTGACGCTGCAGAGAATCGTGGTATGAGAGAGTGGGAGAGAAAGCGACAAGAGAGGAGAGAGATTAAGGGGAAATGAAGAAAAAGAAAAAGGAAGAGAGCGAGTGTGAGAGAAAAAGCGAGCGATAAGAAAGAAGGGAAGCAACCGGACGGAGAAAGAGAATAAAAATGATGTTTGTGTTTTGACGGCTGGCTCAATCATTTCAAACATCGCGTTCCTCTAGACACTAGACTGTAGAATGCTCTCTCGCCGTCAGCAAGTTGTGAGACCGGAGGCAGCAGCGTGTACCGGAAGTTGTGGAGTTCCGTGGTCAAGGAATCGTCCACGAGGCGAGAAATCTATGAAAAAGACGAGAAAAGAAGGAAAGGAAGGAACCGTTTGTTAGAAAATATCGCGAATGTTCAGGAGTGTTAACTATAAATGGAAATACACAGGTTTTGCAATGTTAATCCAAGGCAAATGGTTCTCGATGTGAGATCGTTCGACACGACAACGAGCTTCTTCCGCCCCATCTTTTTCCTCTGAAAAAATCTTCTGACGTCGCTTAAGTTTGACTGGAACGTGTTCGTAGGCCTCGTAGTAATCTCAGAAGATTTTATTATTATTGTCTGCTATTGCTATTATTCGTTGACGCAGATATGTCTGAATTTCCCTTTCGCTTCCGCCGTTTAATGAAATTGTCACGTTAACGTTTTTTTTATTAATTTATCGCCATATATTGATACGTTATTCGTCGTTAAGTTAATATTTAAAAAATTCGCGTTAATACTGCACCACAGACGAAACGATGTTCTTTTTAGTTTAGAAGCCAATCGAATCGATTAAGAGTGCAAGTCAATTTTTTTGGTATTATTCGATAATGATTATTATTCGACGTTGAAAATGAAAGATAAAAATTAAAATGTTATTCTCGCGTTGGTTACAAATAAGATTAGAGTGATACGATCGCCAGACGATACTCTACGAACAAAATTCGCATCAGATGGAGTTTAACCCATAATAGCTTTCGACAATTAATCACAAATTATTGTACGTTAATTAGAAAAAATGTAACACGGTGATCTTGCAATTACTCTGCGGAAAATTAGGCGTATCTGAGTTGAATCGCTCTCGATTCGATCTTGATGATCCTCCGGTGGGTCGTTCAGAGCTCGTCGCTGGTCGAGTCGTCTTATTGAGGAACCGGAAGTTGCACGCAAAGCGGTGATCATCGTTGTATCGCGGTGAAAGGAGCGTCGAGGTGACGAAGAGAAAAGCAAGGAATATTCGAGTGACAGACCGAAGAAATAAATATTTATAGGTCCGACAATGGGAAACGATCGACTCGCGTTGTTAATTAAAGTAATAGGGAAATTGAAGAAACAACTCCGCTCGGTGTTAACTGTAATAAGAATCTTTTTCTTTAGGCGCGAGGAAAAAAAGGAGAGATGGAAAGAAGAAGAGAAAAGAAACGAGGGAGAAAGAAAAAAAAGATAGGAGAAAAGTGGCGTAAAAGACAAAAAAGAAATCCGTAGGAAAGAAGATAAAAGCAAGAAGCTTCGTCGCGGACGGCTCTAAGCCTGTTATTTTCTGAGAAACAGCAAATTATTTATTCCTATAGAGTCTATTCTTATAAATATAATAACTTTCGACTGAGTTCCGCGTCGACTTGCCGGAAGTAACGTGTTCGTATCCGCAAATTCGTTCGCGCGTAAAACGATTATAAGAAATTTCGAGGATGAACAAATAAAAAAAAAAAAAAGAAAGAAAAAGAAGAGAGAAGAAAAGAACGTAAGAAAGAGATGGACATTTTTCGCTGTATATATGTATGTTTATTCTCAAAGAAATTATACGGCTATTATTATATACATATATATATATATATACACACACACACACAAATGAAAGAATTACATTACGAACAAGATATAAATAAATAAATAAATATGTATATATATATATATGTATGTATATACAGAAAGAGAAGAAAAATTGGAATTACGAAAGACGAAGAGGGAAAAGAGGAAAAAAATAATGGCGGAGTGTGAATTATGAGAATAACGTATGATGCTACTTATACGATATTTCGAAGCACGTCTGTTTATGGAATTGTTACAGAATGAATTCAATAAATATTATCTTAATACGATTTCAATGCTGGCGATCTTTTAACGATGACATTGTTAAACGTGTACGAGAACAGCTTGCGATTCTGGTCTCGGTGCAAAGTTCTTCATTTTAATTCATCTACTTTCAACTAACTCTGTACTGAATCATTGTGTACTAATCTGATTTCATTTAATATATTGACTGTTAAGCCTTTGGATCTTGGATTTTGCTGGCGTCCTGTAACTACTGACGCGCTTCGTCTCCTCCCTCTTAGCATTCTCCTTTTCCTCCTTCGAGTCCACCACCACTGGCTGATCGTTGTCACGCAGGACAATCGTTGCCGCTGTCGTCGTTATCATCGAATTCTGGTCCTGCATCGATTGCTGAAAATACGGCATAGATCAGTAAGTCGGGCGTAAAAGTACATTTTCTTCAATATGATAAACTAACTAAATATTTAAGGAGGTATTCTGGTCTAGAAATTTGAAAAAATCGAAAATTTTTTTTCATATTTCCAAAGTTTAGACATTCAAGAATATACCTTTAAAAGGATTTTTCGAAATTTCAATTATTTTATGAGTTACAGCCATTTTTGTGACGTGGCATCTGCACCGGTCCGACCGGGACCAACGTGCAATAAAACTTTAAACGCGTTTTTCTCGAAACTACATTTTCCGAGTTGGCGTGCACGATATCTCAAGTTCTAACGAACCGATTTATTTTAAATTTGGTCCGAATATTCCTTATATACTCCTCTATCGTCCGGACCACGCTCAGCTCAAAATCTTTAATATTACTATTTTTTAAACGTTCGGAATTGTCAAAAAAACGTGCGAAATAAGACATTTTTTTTCAAACGACCGTCATTCTGCGAAAAAATGTTGTATCGACTTTTCCAAGGTTCAGACGATAGCGGCATCCATACTAATTAAGAATCCGTTCGCATTTTTTGTTTCGGGTGACCAGAAGGGTTGATATCACGCACGCCACGACACCCCATTTTTTTTGCAGCACCCACTTTGCCAGCTCGTAACTTTTTAAATATTGAATCTTTTTTTTCAGTGAATTTTTTACGTAATCTCGAAATATCAATAAACAAACGCTAAAAAGAAGGATAGCAAAAATATTTTTTGTTTCGCTTGTACAGAGCTTCAAAAATCGGCCGAAATTCGTGCCTCTAGACCAGAATACCCCCTTAAAGAAAAAGTAGGAGAAAGAAAGATAATGGTCCTGTCTGTACTGTGATTAGTCACCAAAGGAATGTTTGTTCATTTTAGGTGTTGTGAATTAATTAGATGGAAATTTTTCGAACAAGATTCGCAGATAGTTCGATAGGAAGAAAAGTTACCTGCATGATGTTTAGTAAGAAGAGAAAAGCAAGCAACGTTAGAGCACTGAGTGCAGCTCCCTTGTCGCCTCCTTTGCCTTTGCCACTGAAAATATTCATAACACCACGATAATTATCTGAATAATTATAATATAAATATAATAATTATAATGATGATAATAATTTAACGACAATCTAACTAACAATTGATTATCTCAGTAATTTAATAACAACGATCAAAAAGTAAGTAAGTTCGTAGCACAAGCTGTATATTTTTGTAATAGAACTATTTCTTTGTCATTTGTATCATGATGCCACGATTTTGCCAGTTATGCAGCACGAGAATTCTAATCGATATTAGCGTTTTTCACCCTCGAGAACTATGATGATATCCTCCAGATTCGCTATGATGGTATCCTCCAGATCCGCTGTGATGGTAGCCACCAGCAGGGCCACTATGGTACCTATCTACATTAGGATAATAAGAATCCTTGTAGCCTCCAAAGTTCATCAAGGATTTAAACGTCATCTGTAAGAAGGTTTATCGACAGTTTATAGAAATGCATCCACAGTTACCATTTTTAACGTCTTTAAAAAAAAAAAAAAAGTACCTACCACGTTTGGTACTTCGAAAAAGTCATAAATTTTGAAAGAAATAATTTCAACGGTTGGTAAAAATTTTGATCTGTGCTACTGCTTTCAGTACTTTGCCAAGTATTTAATTCTGAAGGAAAATAAATTATAATAGAAAAATTGTAAATTTAGAAGAAATTCATCAATAGATTCGAACATCGTTTGCAAGTATATTTGCCAACAGAAAAATTAATTAATTAATAATGTATCGTTACAATCGATTTTCAAAGGATCTGTAATTATGCAGGAGAATTCGAATTTACTTGATAGGAAGCACTTTCGAGTCACAGGTGTCTCACCTTCAACGAATCACCGACAAACGCGCGAAGAAGCTTCCGTCTTTCGCAACCTTCCGTCTTTGCGCGTTAATTCACACTGTTTCGCGCAAGGAACCAACAGTTTGTTCTTCTTGCTTTTTGTCACGGACTGTGATTCTCTTGGCGTTGTTCGCGCCTGTCCGCTGGTTGCACCGGTTAAACGCACAATGTCCTCGTTGTCGCAGAAGCGAAGATAATTTTTGTTATCATGAAGATCTGCAGACACATTGTTCCCTATCTCAGCAACAGAATGTCTTTAAACCGAGTAATTGCTGAGACAGTTGACCTAGTTGGGTTCAAGGAACAAGTAGGATTTTCACGAAGATTCGACATTTAAGGAGGTATTCTGGTTTAGAGGCACGAATTTCGGCCGATTTTTGAAGCTCTGTACAAGCGAAACAAAAAATATTTTTGCTATCCTTCTTTTTAGCGTTTGTTTATTGATATTTCGAGATTACGTAAAAAATTCACTGAAAAAAAAGATTCAATATTTAAAAAGTTACGAGCTGGCAAAGTGGGTGCTGCCAAGAAAATGGGGTGTCGTGGCGTGCGTGATATCAACCCTTCTGGTCACCCGAAACAAAAAATGCGAACGGATTCTTAATTAGTATGGATGCCGCTATCGTCTGAACCTTGGAAAAGTCGATACAACATTTTTTCGCAAAATGACGGCCGTTTGAAAAAAAATGTCTTATTTCGCACGTTTTTTTGACAATTCCGAACGTTTAAAAAATAGTAATATTAAGGATTTTGAGCTGAGCGTGGTCCGGACGATAGAGGAGTATATAAGGAATATTCGGACCAAATTTAAAATAAATCGGTTCGTTAGAACTTGAGATATCGTGCACGCCAACTCGGAAAATGTAGTTTCGAGAAAAACGCGTTTAAAGTTTTATTGCACGTTGGTCCCGGTCGGACCAGAGCAGATGCCACGTCACAAAAATGGCTGTAACTCATAAAATAATTGAAATTTCGAAAAATCCTTTTAAGGGCATATTCTTGAATGTCTAAACTTTGGAAATACGAAAAAAATTTTCGATTTTTTCAAATTTCTAGTCCAGAATAGCCCCTTAACTTCGATTCTTTGAATCTTTAAATCTTTGGATCTTTCAATTTCTTCATTTTTTAATATCGAGGGATAAGGCGGGGCAGCCAGCTACGCTCGTTAAAGCCCAGAACTGAAGACGACGCGTCGCGAGTTCGAATCCTCGGCATAAAGGACTTCAAAAAAGGGACGGAAAAACCAAAAATATCGAGGGATAAAAGAAAAAACGTCATTCAGATATTACACGGAACCTTTGTTAATAAAAAAGATTGTGGTAAGAAAATTTACACTATTCACCTGTCTTATGTTGATTTCTATTCCAAATCAAAGAGACTAGACAAAAAGTAGCGTTACATTTTACATGAAAATTCGGCTTAATCGTGGTTCTAAATGTTTTAAAAGGCGACCGATTTAATCGGTTGATCGATGTGGTGGGTTCGTTGAACGACAGCTTCGGAAAGAGGATCACCGTTCTCGTTTGGTCTCGACACGGTTCTCGCGTATGAAGCTAAATGAAATCTTTAACGAAATTTGTCGTTGCGTTTAATTTAGAGGATTACTGAGACGACTGTCCTGGTTGGATTCGAAGACTGTGAGTGTTCATGAGTATTTTGATGAAGATTTAACGCTGATGACGCCAGCAACAATTTTCAGAGAGCGTCGGTTAGCTCGAGGACTTTTAAGAAAGGAAAGTTGTCACAGCGAGAAGCCAACGCGACTTTGATCCAATAATCGGCGTATTAATTGCCTTAATTGTTATTAATGAATTTTATGTAGAGGATGCGTGCAAAAATAACGAAAGCGAGAGTTACAAATTTGTACAAAAGATTTGAAAATTTATAATTTATAATTGAAGGACTAAGGATTTTGAAGGATTTCGAGGACTAAGATTTATCGATAAGACCGTTTATTAATTTCAATTGAGATATCATCGTACCGCACATCATACATACAACTTACGTCTAAGAGATACGCTAACTGAGCTAAATAGAACAGAACGTGGCTATTGTGAAAAAACTCCACCCGTGTGTTTGTTTGTTTGTGTGTGTGTGTTTACGTGTATACATATATAATACCTATATACAATAGATAATTTTGAGCGGGTGATAAAACAAACACAATATCCTGAGACGTTAACTCGTAAAAAAGAAAACTAGGGAGGGGCATTCCAACGTACAAATTTCCTCGAATCCCATTGAAACAAGCCAGAAAAAAAGATTCGAAGAAACTCGTCAATCTGATTTACCAAACGTAAAACATCCGACAACTCAAAGCTCGTCTTCCTCCCCTAAACGAAGAAACTGTCTCGCTAGATGCGAACAAGCTAGAGATTAAATATTGAAGATGTCGACTCGGATCGTGGCAAAAAGAAAACGCAGATTCAATTCAAACAGAGATTAACAATGCAGATATTACAATTAACGTTCGATAATTGATTTTCAAGGAAAAGAACGGGTCCTCCCTTTGCGTGGTAGCTGTTCGAGTCTCGACTACGGGCTAACTCTATGTCCACTAAGTTCAATAAATAGAAATAAATATCGTGATTGTCGTAGAGACCTGTCCAAACGGTACACAGTTCGTCCAGGCCCTGGAATCTCATTCAGTCTACATCTACTTTAAAGTGTATTATACTCTCGCCATTGTTTCGTGCACGGCCTCTTCTCACGCGTATCCTCTCTGTCGTGAACTCCTTTTACGTAAATGAACTCTCAGGATCCGCCAGGAACGTTTCCACATCCCAGAGAACTCGGAGAGTTTTATCAATCGTTACGGATTATCGACCAATTAATAGCAACGCTGTCGGACACGTTGATCGACCAATAAATTAACACACTGTTCACTAGCTATTTTATGCAAACATTGATGCATACTGCTTGATATTTTATCCAAAGATGAACGCCTGTATCACCAGCCACAACGTCCGTACGTGTAAACACGAGTTTAATAGTGACTGGTCAACAATGTATTAAAAACTGATCATTAATCGATCAATAAAACCTATGATTTCGTCAATTCAGATCGGATCTTACTTTCGTTATAATTTCGCTTCGACTAAGTCTCGGTTCTAAATGTTCCAATTTAAAATTGGTCGATCGATGAGGCGAGTTCGTCGAACGAGAGCTTCGAGAAGAGGATCACCATTCTGGTTTGGTCTCGACACGGTTCTCGCGTATAAAGCTACTCTTCCATCGGTGCGATTTAAACTTCGGCACACGACACACCCGGCCAAGACACTCCAAAAGTTAATAGAAAATCTTTTAACGAAGGAATGATCGTTTTAAACGGAATTCCTCGTTGAGTTTAATTTAGAGAAGTTAGGAATAACCGAGTGCGGTGTTAGTCGCGTCGCAGAGAGTCTAAATCGTACTTGAAGGAATCGAAAAGGGTTTTCATACGGCGTTGCAATCCATGAACAGGGTTCTGCAATCTTCACCGGTGCGTCCGCGTCGACCTGCTTCGTACAGTGCTTCGAAACCTACTCCGCTCTGCCTTTGGAGCAGGTAACTTGTCGCGTACCTTGAAAATGTAAGAAATTTTATTTATTACTCGTTTATTATTGCAAGTATTATGTTGTTTGTCAGCGTCGGTCAATCACTGTTTTCTTTGTTAATGTTATGTAGATTCACAATCGAGGAGCTTTCTGGCAATCCAGTCCATAAGACAAAATGACGAGTTAGGTAGATTGTGTCGAAGATACTTTTAATATTTTGTACACTCTCTAACTACTGTGATACCTGAGTTTTAATTGCTTTGTGTCAACTGTTAATTTGAAAATCTGAAACTTTTCAACTCTGGAAATCTAAGAATGTAAAAATATAGGGATTACAGGATTTAAAAGTTCGAAAACTTGGATTTCGAGAATTAGAAGACTCGTAAGTTTAGAAATTTGAGAATTTTAAACATCGGATATTTGAAAATTTGGAAATGAAATGTGTCACTGCGACGAATTGAAGAACTTTGTTCTTTTGTACGTTTATAGAATAATTCAAATATTTAACTAGAAAAGCATTCATCGCCTATATATATACTTACTATATATATTCTTCCCAGAAATCTTCTCAATTGGAAGAACACTACAAGAAAAATAAAGGCACTTACGATCCAAGTTGACAGAAGATAGAAGACGTCCCCTGAGCATCTGCAACACACTCTGCACTGGCCTCGCAGAGGGCTCTTTCGGCGCAGCCTCGTTGACCTTCATCTTCCGCACGACCAACGTTATTAAATGACTTCACTGACCTCATGTAGCCCTAAAATAAAAATCGCGTTAATCTCAGAACGGATAAAAACAGAATAGGTTTATGCAAAAAATTATATTTTCAAGTACCTTGAGCATGGAAATGGAGGCGACTGCAGCTTCTGAAACCGTGTCTCGTCTTCCCATAGACCTAGCTGCCAGGGAACGATGAGAGAACGAGGTCTTCAACGCGTCCAGAAGATTGATCACTATGCTAATGAACTGTTTCGGAGAAATTGATCCATTAAATGCGTGTAAGAATTATAATACTAGGCGAAATCAACAGAGCAAAAGCATTATTCTACTCGTGGAAAGCGTACTTTTTATTTTATTTTAGCTTATCGACGCTTCGTCAATTCCTCTGTCATTGATCTTAATAAAATTTTTCACGAAAACTTCATTGTAAAATTTAGAAATGATAAATAGACTGTGGATTTTTGTGCATCTGTGGGGAATTCGAAGATACATAAAATACTTAAAACAGAATGCTGAACCCCCTGAGTATTGCAACACCAACAGCACCAGCGTATGTATACTTTGCTACTGCATCAAATTCGAAGATACAAGATGCAACTTAAAAATACCCAACGATATGCAATCGCTTCTAACCAATAGAAGAAGACAATGTGAAAAATGCCCCAAGTTTCCTAAAGGAGATAAATCTTTTGCACCGCCTATAGAAGTATATAAAACTGTACTAATTCGCTAGCTAATAACTAATTAATTATTTATTCATATTTATGGAATACTTGTAATTGTGATTACTTGTTAATATCTTAGCAGGGAGTGTGACGAAGGACAAAAAATAAAACGCATATACGAAGATATATAAAATATCCAACGTAGAATACTCTGCTTCTTTAGTTATTTAGAAAAATATGTATTTCGTATAAATATCCATAGTCTATATTCTAGTGTATCTTTTGACGAAACGTCAATTAGAAAAAGAGACAGAAGGAGTGAAATCATTCATGTACAATGTGTTCGATCAGGTACTAACCTCGGAAGCGTTTTTAGCCATGACAGCAACCTGATCGGGGTCTCTGCCCTGTCCTAGAAACGCGCCCAGCACCGCAGTCAAAATGCCCTAAACAACCGACACCAGCCATGTGCTCTAAGTTAACATTCTCTGATGATATATTTACAAAGGAGATCGAGTCTGTAACGTTGCCCCAAGCAACAGATTATATTCTATAATTTACACGAAATCACAGTAACGTACGATCTTCAATTACGAAACTATTCTATAATACATTACAATTTTAGAATTAAACAAATTTTCCGTCGAACGGTAAGGAAGGAAGTTAGACAGAAGTTAAATCGAAAAGGTATTTTCTTTACCCATTGATAATACTAAAAGACATTATTTTAGGATTTTAGGATTCATAGAATATTTTTAAAAAGTATCGAACGAAAGAGGACGAAGTTGGATCGAAACCGGATCGAAAGGGAAATTAAGTCGTTTAGAAAACGTGAAGATCGTTAACGTGTCCAGGGTCCCCTTAATTGCAACAGCAGACAGTAGAGCTCGTTAAGGGAAGTAACAGCTCGTGTCGACAAACGACTCGTACGTCGTTGTGATTTCTCTTTTAAAAAGAATTGCGTACAAAAGTAAGAGGACGTAGAAGCGACGATATTATTTTACAATGCGTGCACGAACGACACGTTCCATCATAGATAGAAAAACAGCGATATCTTCTTCTCGAATTCTAAACGAATATTTCTTTAGGAGAAAGACGAACGTCTCTCCGTGTTCCGTTTCATGCTCAGCGATGTACAGTTTACAGCGTAGACGTGCTACTAATTCTAATTTAGGCCCGCCGTCCACGAAGTGTCGCTTCATAGAAACGTAAGCGTAATCTATTAGACATAACTCAGATGTCGAGTACGCTACTGAAAATGTTAAACACTTGTCGTCATGACAAGAACGCGCAGCAACGAAAACGGTTTGCCGATGTTCAGGCGCATGTTGCTTTACGACGACCGTACTGAAGCTCGGTCTGCACATCGAAAAAACGTGTCATGATGCATCGACATTCAGCTTTCGCGAAATCTGCATCAGTTTTAACCTACGTTGAAACACATGTTTCAAAATATTCGATTATTTTCCAACTCCAGTATTGTCGTCATCAATCGGACTATCGCAGATCATAAATTGATCGATGTGTCGATTATAAAAAAATACAAAATTAAAGATTCTCCTCGAAAGGAAATTTATTTCCTACGAAATCGTATTCGGTATCCTAATTCCTGCATCGATATGAGATAATTTCGATACAAATCCGCCGATACAGATCTACGTACACTGTAACGTGTCTGACGAAAGCTGCTTACCGATGCATGGTAATATGTTTCGACGCGTAAAATTTCATTTCACTGTTGGTATCAACGCGCTAATACGCGTCTATGAAGCGACGCTTCGTGGATAGCGGACCTTAGCTATTCAAATGTACAGCGTTACTGGAATCTAGACAAAATGCTACGAAAGGAGGGGTCGATCGAACGATTCCATGGTAAATACATCGAATCGTAGACAACATTCTACTAGAATTTGAAAAAAAATTCTACAAAAAGTTCTATAAAACTATATGAGTGGCTATTACCATGGAATAATTCAGTTGAGCCTACAATGCGTTTGACCCAGATCGGTTCTCGCGGTACAGTCAGTTCAGCTTGTGCTTGCTTTCGTTACGCGACCCGAATCAAGATGAAAGTCTCGGAAACTCGCTGTTCCTGTTGCGCGAAACCGTTTCAAGTAACCCTCCGATTGCTTTCTAACTCTGTTTCTTAGTCGCGAACATGTCCAATATTAATTCCGATCAAGTATACAAAGTTTTCTAATAATCACGGTACAAAGGGAAATGATTCCGCGTGAAAAAGCAAGTCGAAGACATAGAGCAAACTTTGTTCGTACGTCGTTTTGCTTTCGAGAAAATCGAGTTTCAAAAGTCGTCAGCTATACCCGAACTTCGCTAATTGCGGACCGAACGATAGCGAATAATCAACAGGAAATTTATTCTACGCGCGAGAATTAGTCGAAAATATAGAATAAAATTTGGTTTTGAAGAAAAATAATCTTAGAAATTCGTCACACGCCTGTACGAGGCTAAATTCTTAACTAGAGATGATCAAGCTCTATTTCTGTGAAAACAATTTAAACAATTAGTCTAACGAGGCTTTAAAACAATTAGTAGATTATTCCCCGACACCAAGCAAATTTTCAAATTGGATTTTCTCAAAAACAAAGCGCTGCCTGAAGAAATTATATTCTATATTTTCGACTTATTTTTTCACGTACGACCATCCCCCTGCCGATTAATAGAACGTGCCGTGACTAATAGAACACGCTGTATGTTATCAAGAAACATATCGCAGCATGAACATACCTAAAAAATGATACGTTTGATTTTTAGGTAATGGATGGACTAAAGATTCTACGAAATTTGACGTGGAAGCGGAAATGACCGTAATCAAAGGGAAGAAATGTGTGATGTTGTTGCGAGAGTACCTGCATGGGGCTGCTCTGATTGTCAACCTTGTCGATACCATCGACAGGTTGTTGAGGACCTCCTAGAAGAGCGGTGAGCACCCTGAGTCCTACTGACAGTAAATTTGCCCAAGGACTGGCTGGTGCTCCATCGTCGATCTCGTTTTTGCTTGGACCGGCTACACCGCCTGTTTGCCCTAAGAGCATCTGCATCAGCATGCTCAGCATGTTCGACCACGAAAACCCGGTACTGCTACCTTCCTGGTGGAACAAAACGGAGAAACGTTTAGTCTAAAATCGAGAAAATGGAAGTTCGAGACGAATCAATTTGCATGAGAAGAAATAAATATCAGGTTGTCCCAAAAGTTCCTTTCGTTTTACAAGGAAATAAAAGATGCACAACATTCTTTATTTTATATTATTTCATTGAATTATGTGTTTTGTACTATTGCTACAAAATGGATCATACATTGACTTATGGCAAATTACATTGGGTCATATTGAATTATGCATTTTCTTTTTTATTACTACAAAATGGATCATACATAATTCAATAAAATAATATAGAAAGGAAGAGAATGTTGTGAATCCATTACTTTCTTGTAAAGCGAAAAAAACTTTCATAGACAACCTAATACAACTATAAATGATGATGTTAATTATTATTATTGTATACTACATATGTATAATAATGGACAAAAGAAAATTTATAAAATAAGAGGTGTGAGAGTAAGCCAACGTAATTTTCTACCAAGAAAATTCTTATTTTTCTTCTTTTTTTAAGTATATTCTGAAAAATATGAATCTGCATAAAAATTCGCAGACTAATAACATATGTATGTATACGCCGTGGGATAGAAGACTGTTAGCAATATGGTAAAAAATATTTTGTACTAAAGAGTTACTAAAATACATAGTGTATCGATTTAAAAAAAAAATTAAAAAATGTTTCTAATAGTTTACTTGAATCTGATTGGTGCTGATGTCGTCCAGGTCATCGAGGGCGACCTTCTTCATGGCGTTTGGCTTCTCCGCGAATTTCCTCTCGTCCCTCACCTGCTGTTGGAACTGTTGCGGATATTGAGGATGCTGTGGCAGTGATGCTGCTTGTCCAAGAACAAGCGCCACCAAGCATAGCGACACGTACTGATTGTATTTCATTCTGAAAAGAAAATTCAACCTTCTCCATCATCGTCGATCAATACCAAAAGAGCGATCGACTCGATGATTAATTAGAAAAGAGAGTTCTTCGTCACAAGTAAATGTAGTAAGTCTGATGCAACACTCTCGCTCTCTCTCTCCCTCTCTCTCTCTCTCTCTCTCTCTCTCTCTCTCTCTCTCTCTCTCTCTCTCTCTCTCTCTCTCTAACATCGAATGACTCAAAAGAGAAAACACGGATGGAGGGCCGAAGTTCAAGAAGAATTCAAACTCTTTATATGGAATCAGAAAAATGTCACAGCTTCCGTTCTTAACGCTGCTACGATCCTCGGATTTGTATGTTTCAATCTTGTTCTCATGTTGTCATGTCATTATGTTTAACATAAGATAATATTTAAAATAAATAAAATATTGAAGTTGTACACACCAATAAGAGACTGTTGACGATGAGAGGAGGCAACAGCAGAGCTGAATTTATTTTTCTACCTCTTTTCCTTTAAACAATTATATGTTCTCTCAAGGAAGAGAGTCCTTAATTACGCGTAAATGTAACTGACGCCACGCTCTCTCCAGCATCGAATGACTCAAAAGAGAAAACAAGAACGTAGAACCGAATCAAGAGGAATTCGAATTCACTATATCGATTCACGCTCCAAATATGTCGCAGCTTCCGGTCTTCAATTTATTCATCTATCTGCTTTCCTTTGAATGATTGAACGAATACTATAATAACTACGAACTCTCTCAAAATTTCTACAATCAAACTTACAAACAGATGAAAATAATCTTCCACGTCGATTACTAAATCGCGAATGTTTATACAGATTCACGCTCTTATGAACACAATTACCAAAAATGAAATTTAAATAGAGATTTCTTTCATCTTTTACGTACTACGAAGAAATACAGTAGTTTGGATACTCTTTACATTTTTGTATCTAAATCTGGTGAATGAGAATTCAATATAAATGAAAGTAACCATACAAATTCATACCCTTGGAAACATGATTGAAGGGAATGAAATTTAAATAAAAATTTTGCCCATCTTCTAAATACTGCAACGAGTATCGTACTTTGGATACTCTTTACATTTTTGTATCTCAATCTGGTGAATGAGGATTCAATATGAATGAAAATAACCATACAAATTCATATCCTTAGAAACATGATTGAAGGGAATGAAATTTAAATAAAAATTTTGCCCATCTTCTGAATACTACAACGAGTATCGTACTTTGGATACTCTTTACATTTTTGTATCTAAATCTGGTGAATGAGAATTCAATATGAATGAAAATAATCATACAATTGCACTTTGGAAATTTTCTATATTCTTGCTTTTAAACTTCCCGTAAATGCAACTACACTTTGCCAGTCTATCGATTACAAATATTCAACCAGAAGTACCTGGTAACCGGAGCGGGAAATAATTTTTCTTTTTTTTTTTTTTTTTTTTTTGATATGCCATATAATGTAGAAAGACATAGTGGCCAGAGAAGATTCTACATATTCTTAATTAATACAAAAAGAGGATCGTAGGATGTACACGGTTCCGTGATCTCAATGGAAGGCTACGTTCATCTAGGTAGTCCGGTATCGATAACCTTGATCTTGAGCCTCGGAGCGTTGGTGAGGAAAAAGCGAAGCGATCGCGGGCACGCGAAACGAATAAAGCGGAATGGTACTGGCGTAAAGCGGAGGAACGACGCATCGAGCGACAGGAAAGTGTGTCAAAGCGGTTAAGGTCATCCTGGCAACACCAAGTAGCCCACTTCTCGATCGAAGCTACCGGTTTGTTGAACCCGGCAGGTACCGTTACCTGAAAACGCGGTCGCGACCTACTGACGTCTTCCTCGTCCTCGACTGTACCGGTTGGTTAGTCGAGGAAGAAAAATAAATAAATAAAAAAATGAAAGGAAGAACGTTGCCCAGCAAAAGGAAATCATAGAAATCCGATCTCCCTGGGTAATTAAAAAGGGAGTTGAACAAGTTTATGATAAATGTTCGAGAAAATTAAAATGGAAGATTGAGTACTGTCGACATATAACAATATACGATACAAATAAAAGAAAGCATTAAGGAACACTTCTGTGTTTTGGCGATGATTATTCATAGGTAAAGAAAGAATTTAAAAAAAAAGGTCGTTCGTTTCTTGGATTCAATGATAGAACGTAAGTGAATAGAGGAATTCCAAGGAATGGTTTTCGAAAGCAAATAGAAAAGACGTAGCGTGAAGCCACGCCTCTCGAAAACGGTACCTGCCGCGGAGGAAAAATCGCGAACGATTTCTAACTGTTGCCGGCATCTGTAAAAGGCATTTGCTACCCGTTCCTAGCTTGTCGAATTCATTCGCGTATCGTCGATTTCTAGCACGACAGAAAGAATCTTCCATATTCGATGCCCTTACATCGAACGTTGATACTCTCGACCATGGAACAAGTGTTATAAATCGAGCTTAAAATTATTTTCGTTGAAAGAGCGATCGAACCGAGCTTTTGAAATTATATTTCCACGGGTCCAGACTATGTAAGTACGAATGCAAAATGATCTGTCAGAATTGGAACTGGAAAAAAATGGAAAAGTTCGTTGAACGATCGTACGAGAGAATTTCGATAATTTGAACGTTAAATCGCAGTAATCGGAGGAAAGTAACGTGTGATGCGCGAGTGTCGACGTATCTGGGCAAACTGTAAGGTACTTACTTCGTTACTTCCAGGTAGACTTCCTTGACACTGACTCTCAGTTCTGAAGATGAAATTCCACGCGAGGTGTTCTATATAGCTTGCGGATTCACGTGGGGGTAAGCCGCACGGCCAATGACCACACACCTTTGGCACTATTTTCAATGGAACGGACCAATCCTCTGCCGCTTCTGTTCGCTGTCGATCCCGAAGGTCTACTTTTCGAATACTTTTCGTCCAGATTTTACGGTTTCAACATTCCACCAGCCTTTTATCGCGATCGAATACTCTCGCACAAAACAATGTACGAACGAACGTTCGGTTACCGAGTTTTCCCTCCTTCCCTATGTTTTTGCTTCGTTGATTACTGAAATTATTTCTGACAAAGTTCAAAGGATGCATCTCGTAGTTTAATTATAATTCGCGTCTGTCCGGAACTGAGCTCGTGCTATATCATTCTCAAGCGTAGCTCTGCCATGGCTAGAACGTGGATACTTATGTATCTATGAGAAATTTCAAAGAGCAAGATTATAGCGCATAGATGTACACGATACTAGCTACTAATTAACCGTTAAGAGAAATAAAACAGAATAGCAACATTATGTAAGAATTAGGAATCCGATAGAAGAATCTGCTGTACTATAAGAAACTGGAAGTAAAAATCCAATCGATCTGCTTGTAAGGGGCTCTGAGCCTACAGTAAAAGAAACAAATAGAAACATATAGAATATGCAAAGTGTAGCATCATGGCGTTCAATACGTGAAACAGATCTCCGGTCGCGTTACATTTCTCCAATAGCATTTATAGAAGTACAAATACAAAGTAGAGTGTGAGAGTGTCCAGTCACGACTGTTTACTCGAAAATGCAAATTCCACGAGACCGCAAAAATCTGTAATCATTGACGCTAGCGGTTTTTTCTTCCCAATGGAATAATTTTTCTACCTACTTACGGCATCGTTCCGAGCTTTCTTGTTTTCCTCGATTCCGTCGAGTTTATCAAGACGGTTAACACAGGCCAGTTAGAATACAAACGTATCGTGAATGAGATAAACTTTTCAACCGTTCTCCGGCTGTATCGTGTCATTAGTTCTTTCCAATAAGAACCACACGAAGGATTTCTAAAACAAACGTATAAAAGATGTTGGAAACTTTATCGTTTAATTATCTAAAGAAGGTCGATGTAGTCGAAGGTGTCGGTGAATATTAGAATATCCTGTTCGCACCGACATCAACCAAACGAATTGGACGCGAAATAAAACGACGATGCATCGATCGATCGTTGGATTGGCCTATTCGCTCGTCCACAGCCGGAGGCTTTCCTTTTCTTCTTGAAGGCCCATTTCGCGTTGCGTGCACCCTAGACTAGGCGGTCGCGATTCATCATAACTGTTTCAGTAGCGGGATGCTGGAGTCGTGTCTTCTTATTAGGAGCATCTCGCTAATCACCGCGTATAAGAGCGACCTGCAATTCGCGAAAAAAATAAGTCGGACCTTCGGTGAACGTACTTGCGTACGTGTATTCCATTTTCTACGTTTCATCGTTCTTTGATACTTTTGATCAGTGGTCTATCGGTGTACAATTTTCGGACGCTCTATGAAAGAAATTCGATAGAAGAATTTCATTAGAACAATCGGGGACGGATTTACCTCGACGCTAATGACGCTGTAAACCCCGGAAAGCTATGAGGACCGAGAGGTGGCTGTCGAAAAGCTTGATGAACGATCTTCGGAATTACATAAAATACGTTTGTTGGTAGGCGAAGACTGGGACAATGATTTTAGTTTGGCTGGTACGATATCTGTTGAGTCAACACGTATAGAATGTTCGAGATGGCCATCGAGCGCTCCATGTTGTATTCTGAAGTGTTGTGGAGGATCCTTGCGTTTACTAGAATACGTGAAAAACAATTGAATCGAACGGGACTCGCTTACCATGACAGTTTTGAAGACGATTCTACACTGACCATCGTATCGTGCGTATCTTGTGACAGATTACCCGGAGGATAAAGATCATTTAAAAACTGAGATTAAAGAGATCGTTTGGAGACGTAAATATCAATTTCCTATTGGTTTAACAGGCATCCGTTTGGTCAGGATAAACTTCTTTTAAATTTGGTTTACCTCAGAGCCCCTAAAGGGTTAAATCCGCCACTGAGCACATATATATATATAATATAAATCCTTGGGGTAAATAAGACGATCGATTCTGGAAAATCAAGTTTATTTTGGGAATAAATTAAATTATATACAATAACAGTTAATAATAAATCTACTATAGATTTTACCTGTCGTACAAATGTTACCAATCGAGAATCGATTTTCTAAGCCCTAACTTACCGTTCTTCTCTCGTGATCTAATCTATTCAGTAAGATGGCTGCCGGTAAAACAAAGCAAAAGTAAAAATGTCGGTTGGCGGGTAGTTTGAATTCTATAGAATTTACATATATATATATATATATATATTATAAAAATTAGTATACAGCTTGGATAGATATCTCGAGCATGGATGATTAAACTACTTTTACGGGCTCTACGAAGTACACATTTGTAATAAATATCTTGTAGCCGCTAAATATTTTTAGATTCGTTCCAAACTTTATCGATACAATGACGATGATCGTGTCTCATGTAGTTATATAATATGTCTCATAAAGTAGGAATTGTTAATCAATTTCAAGATTGAAGTATTATTAGATACTTAAAACGTTGTTCGTTGAACACGGTGTACATTATATGTATATACATCATAGATGGATAGTAACGTAACGGGACTAACAAACGACCTTCAACAAGGTGAACTAATTCTTCCGTAGAAGTAAAAGGTCCATCGGAAGTACTAATTCCTTCTTTCCTTTCTTCCTACTTCTTGTGTCAATTGGAGCGAATAAAAAGAACGTCTTCAGTTTAATATTTTGACAAAGGGAAATGTTTACCATGAATTTTGTATAAAAAAAAGAAAAATAAAACACATAGGAAGATATAGAGTCAAAGAAAGATATTAAATACGAAGATTATCTACAGAAAAGCACAATACGCAAATTCCAATTTGTTCAATAATCCACATAGGTTTAGTGCCATGCAAGAATCCGTTGCAACTTCTACGATCCCAATTTTTCTCATAAGTCCATGTCATTAGAAATGATACATTGCCTGTATGTATGAAGCATCATTAACGTTTTCTACTAGAATTTTTTTACTTTCTAAACATTTGTTCACTTTCTGAATAACTTAAAAACACTATATTCTTTATCTGTTCAATATTAGTATCAGTACCATCGGTAAGGTAGATTCCGCTGAAAAGTAGAAAGCCTGTATACTTAAAGGCGCACTTTTTCGATAAATTGGAATCTCAGGAAAAAATTCGATGTTTCTAGTAACGGGAACTGTTTGAACGTTCGTTAGCGTGTTTTAGATACAAAGAAACGGTAATTCATATGTGCACGCTTCGCTTCGATATAGCTTTTCAAATTTTTGTAGGCTAAGCTTCGCTTCTGTCTGGAATGCCGTGTCCCGTGCATGAATGGCATCACGCTCGTTCCTCCCGAACGAACCTGGGAAAATTATCGGTGTTCCGGCATCTATAATAAAGCTGAAAAGAATAAAAGATCCAGTCCGCTATTAGACCTTTACCACTGACACAGAAATGCAATGGTACATTAACGAGCGTGAACCAGTCATTTCTGTTTGCCTCTCTGTCAGTTTCCTTCGTGACCGTTTGCCTCGTCAAGATTATAATTATCCTTTAATAAATTCAATCCTACTACATCGAGAATTCAATATACCTTTTACTTACGTATAATATTTATTTATAGTGCATGTACTATCTTTATATTTTATTTCGAAATAAACTTTCGCTGCAAACAATCTTCACGGTATGAATGAAACTTTTGGATGACGGTCTGGCTCTCATTTTAATAAAATAACTTTAAATTTTTTCAGAAAAATGTTAGTATAAGTTTGAAATAAAAAGATATACATAATTAATATCACTAACGATTCATTCATAACTTTCTGAGATTTGAAAAAATTTTAACAACAAAAAAGGTACAGTTAGGTGAAAGACAACTTAAAAAACATAATTAGAGGAAAAAGAAATAATATACGGGGTGAAAAGTAAAACAGGTAAGGTAAGCGGAAAATATAGATTGGATAATATAATTTCAGAAACCTAACTCAGAAATTCATTTTTATGGGTACTTAGTGGCAAACTAATTTCATTTTGTATTACATACTGGTAGAATATCTATTACAGCTACTTGACATACAAAGTGTCAGGATAGCGGGAATCGTTGAATGTATTCTATCATTTGTATTCTGCCTCCCTTTTCTTGCACGGTGCATAATAATTGTTACTTTGCAATTCATTCTAATGAAAAATGATCTATGAATTTCATATTAGAAATAATGGGGTATTGTTTTATTGCATGTTTAAAGATATCCTTCTCATTAAAAATATAATAATTAGAGTGATATTTCAACATATACATGTAGCTACTTTTATAGAAATACTTTTGTAATATTATATTCCCTTGCTAATATACTATATATATGTAGAGCTTTTATTCAGGTTCGCGAGATTATATTTATTAAAATTCATATCCTTAACCTTTAACAGATGCCTAATATCTTTAACAATGAATGAGGATTCAAATAAAGATAATGGCAATCTACTTCCGCTATTAATAAGAAAGCTTTTGATAAATGTGAAGATTTTAAATAATTAAACGCTTCGTTCATTTGCAAAATGAGATTGTTTTATTCAATTCAATTTGCAATTTTACAATAAATTTTGTAAATAAATTTTGTAATGAATTCATAATTTTCCGTTTAATAATTTGTGTAATTGTGTAATTTTATAATAACTTGATTCCGTTGTACGACCGATGAAGCTAAAACAACTCTTCTCATACGAAAATGAACCAAAAACTTATAAGTTCCCGTCACGCGATGATAATGAAATCAATATTGGATTACTTAGAAAGTGTAAATTGAATTACAGATTTTGATCTAGCTCTGCCTTTAGTTCTAAACTGTAGACTAAGTTACTCTTTTAAAGAGTTCTATAAAAAAGGAAATAAATTAACTTCATTAAAATAAATGCATGCTTTATATAGAAAACGAAAGTTTTAAAGAAGAAAAGATATATATATATAAGATCATAAATATTTTAAGAAGTTTGAAGTCATGAAGTAGAAATAGGTGAAAATAAAAATAAAATGTGAAACCAGGTAAAATCTAGTAAATCTAGATAACCATTAAGGATGACAGAATTCTTCTCAGCTAGCAGAAAAGAACCTGCTTGCGGTTACCAACTTATTTGTCATTGAACATATAAGACATTGATGACCGCCGCGTTACTTTACTTTAACAGTTGCGATCCTAACCTCATAGTTCGTGACAGGCAGATTTTGGTGTTGTTTAGTCGTGTTGCAATTGCGCTCAAGACAGTAGAAAGAATTATTCCTAAAAATGGAATGTTTAATCGGAATACAATTTAAAGATTTTGTTTTAGTTGCGGCTGATATGACTACAGCTCAATCTATTATGGTTATGAAAAACGGTAAGAAATTAAACGGTTGATTACAACCTAAAAAATACTTCCAGATAAATTATTTGTTTTATTATTAATTTTCTGTTACAAGTATTATTGAAGTATCAAATTTATCTGTATTTGTAATTTGAAGTATTGATACATATCTATTTATAATTATAAGATATTTACGTAGTAAATGCAAGTCACTTTATATATTTCGTTGATTCTGTTACTTCAGATGAAGAAAAAATTCACAAAATGTCTGATAAGCTTATTATGGCAGTATCTGGAGAATCTGGGGATACTACACAATTTTCAGAATATATAGGAAAAAATATACAGCTTTACAAAATGAGAAATGGCTATGAATTATCTCCAAAAGCAGCTGCCTCTTTCACCAGAAGAAACTTAGCAGATTATCTTAGAAGTAGAACACCATATTTTGTCAATTTATTAATGGCTGGCTATGATGTAAATAGTGGACCAGAATTGTACTTCATTGATTATCTAGCATCATGTGTTAAAGTGCCCTATGCAGCGCATGGCTATGGAGGCTTTTTCTCCCTTTCCATTTTAGATAGATATCACAAATATGGTAAGAAAGACTATTAAGATCAGATTTACATTAATGTTTATTTTGTATATGGTATTATTAATACAAATTTTTTATCAAAATATGCTGCATACACTATTCTATATTACAGATTCAACGGAAGAAGAAGCATACATACTATTGAAAAAATGTGTCAGGGAAATACACAAGCGATTAATAGTTAATCTTCCAAATTTTAAGGTACAAAAGGTATCTAAGGAAGGTATAAAAGAATTGGAACCTATCACAGCAAAGAACTTGGCTATTGAAGATGCTGATAAGGCATAAAGTATCTATTTTTATTCATACTATTTGTAATATTATTCGCAATTCAAAGAATAAATGTTTTAAAATGAGGTAATATCGCTAATCACTACTTTTTGAATAGAAAACCTATAGGCAATCACATAAAAAAGATAGAATGAATAAATGAAAAAAAATGTAGTTTTATTATGTTTTCGATGTTTACACATTTTTTTAACTAAACACGCTTTATAAAATCCATTTTTTAAGTAAGTTTTATCAATTAAAATATTGTTATATTATAGAAAAATTGTATATATTTAACAAAATTAGAAATGGAAAAAGAAGTTACTAACAACAAATCAAAAAATTATTTCAATTTTTGTAATCATTTTTTCGAATTGTGCATGTGAAAAATTGTATTATAATTTATAATTCATTTAAGTAATCCACACCTCTAATAAAATACAACATATGTTGTAGACTATAGATCTATTGGAATAGGAATTCAATCTAGTTATTCATAATAGGGTAAAAGTTGTATTTTATACAGAAATAGAAAATTCCAACCTAATTCTCTATTCTAATTATTTCCTTCTTTCAGGTCCTCTGATCCAATAAAAACTAATTCACACTTGTAATATGCATATTAATATAAATTCTTATTTAAAATTTTGCTTACAAAGGAACAATTTATCTAAAAAAAATACTACTTTTTCTTTTTGCTTTCACTCTTGAATGATTTATCTATAAATTATTGATATTAATCTTTCTATATATGTATATTGGCATTTATGAAAAAGGATATACATACAAAATGAGTTACGAATCATCAATTCAGTCGAATTTGAATGTATGAATGTCAACTAAATTTGAACCAAGCATAAAATTATATCTCACAATGTTTATGTAAGATATAATTACATATGTTGTTGATACTTTTAAATTTCATGATTGTACAGCTTGAGCATAAGAGAAACTATCATTTCTTTCCCTATAAACGATAAATTTGAAACGATAACAGCATAATGATAATGCTGACAGTTTTATTACATTGATCACCTTAAATACGAATATTATGTGTCCTTCTTCGTTTCTACTTGCGTTTGTGCAGTTTCTTCTGTTTGTTTTGGAATAACTGGATGATCTTCGTAACTGAAAAAGATTAGTAAATTATAATCTATTGTTTAAAACAATTTCAAGTAGAAGCATATAAGTGAAACACTTATAGATACATACGAAAATAATGCTTTTAAGTCTCCCTTAGCCAATGCCAAAAGTACGGGAGTACCCAAACAAGCAGGTACTAGATATAGCAGAGCCGGTTGTGCGTGATTAAATAAATGCATAATCAGCATCGTCACTAGTAATCCCATGAAATATGCGAAGAATGTTGAGTAGAAATACACATTTGTCTTTCTGCTTAAACTATTGTCGAACCGCAATAGAAGGGCAATGAAAATCCCTGGTAAAACAATGTCACCTAAACCCAGCATAGCAAAATTGCTGGCTGTAAGTCCTTTCTCTAATATATCTTGAGGGAACACTAATTTAATTGGTACTTCGAACGATTTCGCGACTGTTACCATTACATCTGTACCAAACACCCAAAATGCATCATAAAACAAGAGTCCGCAAAGCAAAATACATCCTGTTGGAACATTGTTCACATGTAGTAATTCAACTCCATTAATCGCAAACGCGATTCCAAATAAATTATTGGCAATCCAATGCTGTAAAATTTAAAAAAATTATTTTGACTTGAGGTACACTTGTACCAAAGAAAATTTTGTTTAATGTCTATTACCTTTTTTAAAAGATACCAAGTTCCAACAAGTGAACAGCATATTAGACAAACAATATCATGAAGATTAAATTTGTAATTAATAATATGTTCTGACTTATCACCTTCTCCTTTAGTGAATGATATATGATACTGAGTTTTTGGTATTGCAGCAGGTACCAATGATGAAATTAATGGACTGTAATCAAAATCATAATATGTAATTTCAAGAACGCTAACTACATATATTCCAATAAATCAGAAACTATGTATACCTCGTAAGGTGACACAAGGCTAAGATACCTAAGAAAAAAAAATAGGCAGCCAAAATTTGATTAACAAACTCCTTGGCAAATATCTGAAAAACATTGACATAACTCTAATGTGGTATAAATAAAATTCTTATACAAGAATCATTCATTTAACACTTGTTACCTTATATAATACATATAGTCCAACTAATGTAATACTAGAAATGAAAGGAAATATTGCTGCTTCCTTGCGTGACATTGTGTCTGGTTGTTCTCCACTTTTTTTACATTGTTGCTATAAAAAATATAAAAGCACTACATGCTACAGAACATTAATAACAATTTTAAAATGCTACATCTTAATGCTAATTAATTTAAAAATTACAGTGGTATATGTCAACATTTTGAAAATTTGAATTTAGTCATATATTTCAACTTTTAAACAGTATAGGCCCTCTAGTTTCATAATTAATTAAGCTATAAATTACAGTAGTAAAGTTATAATTAGGTTATAAGCACAACTTTATTCTGTGTTACGATTCTTCATGACTTGAGAAAGTATAATGAATTTTTTATAACAATAATTGAAGACTATTTTACAAAAAATAGCAGCAGTGAACTGATTTACATTACTATGATTTTCTGGTCTCCAATTAAATACTTTACAGTTATCAACCTGTAAACGCATTAAATATCATCCAATGATAATAAAAAAGATATTCTATGCAATATAAAATTATCATTTGAATATTATGAATTAATGAAAATTAAACAGTCAATTATTAGAAAGTTCGAAGAATTTGTCCGACATACGCGTATAAAACATATGTCAAACGCGTGGCTAACCTGCTGCTCCTTATGGTGTCTAACAGCTCGGTAACTACCAAAAAAGATAGGTAATATGGCCATAATTATCAAGCTTCCATAAGCAAGAACCATTCCTTCAGATGTCGATGATATTCTTCCAGTAATCGCCTCATTATTCTCTGTTATATTTTCACTCGCTTGAACAGCAATTTCGTTTACCTCGCTTGCCATCTTGGACTTATTAATTCGACTGTATGTGTAATGTGTAGTTGCAATTTGTGACACGACTTCAAAAAAAATCTTCGAAAAAATAATTCAAAGATGGATAATCTTCATATCATGTTACCATTAAACTCAGTAAGCTATTGAACAAATAAGAAAATTACATTTATATAATAAAGAAACTTACAACTTAAGTAATTAATTGATAATAATACAGCAAAATAGTTCGTTTTTATTTTTTTTGTGATCTATTATGTATTTATATATGTAATGATAGATGATAATTATCAACCGAGTAAAAATTTTTTATATTTCTTATAGATTTTTTAATTCTTCAAGCGAAATGTTCAATTTGATTAGTAATGACAATATTATGATAGATTAATTGTGTTTTGTTTACGACAGAATATATGATTAAAAACCAACCTTTAGGTATTCTGACACGTGGACGAATAAACATTATCTCCAATACAGCCGTGCCTTCACTGGTACCGTCAAGTCTTGGTTTAATGAAGCGATGAGAACTCGCTATGAAAATGACAAACAAGAGTTTACGATCGTGTAGTGAACATTAATTATTAAATGGACAAACAGAAAAACGTGTATTTTTCTCCGTCGTCACGTAAAAATAATACAATGTTAGCAGCTTCCAATAGAAAATGGACATAAAGTTCCATAATTTTAAAATGAATTGAATCTCATAAAGAATTATATAGGTTAAAAGTCTGTATCATTTTACACTTAAAAGAAAATGTAAATTTTGTTTGATTATATATTAACTTTATTCGCATGTACAAGAAGAAATTTGTTCTCCGTACGCAAATGATAATGAATTATTATGTGGTATGTTTTATATTTAATAAAGACTATAACTATTTCCTTTCTTTTCGGAGAAAGTACAGTACATATATGCATTTGTAATATTTTATTTTTAAAAGTATTACATTTTTTACTTTTTTAACAGATACCAATGAGTTAAGAAAGTGAACAATGGACACACTGAAAGCAAAAAATGTACCAAGGAAAACATTTAATTTGTCATTGGAAAGAATCAGTATTAAATCTCTAAAACATGAAATAAATATTTACCAAGAGGTACTTAAATTTTTACCTCTGAAGAAAGCATATATTTATAAGTTGTGATAAATTGTTTATAGATATTATTCCCGATAAATAGATCTTTTTCTTTTAAATAACAAGGTATAAAATCTCATAGTTCTTAAATCTCTCTGAAAGAATCATAAATTATTTGAAAATTGAAAACATGAATTCACTTTATAATACCACAGACAAAAAGTTGTATCATAGAGGACAAATTGATGTAATAGATATGCCAATACAATTAACTTGTAATTACAAGTATTTCCTTGTCTACGAGGATCAAGTATCCAGATTTGTTGTGTTGAAAGGTTTACATGGAAACACAGCAAATGAAGTAGCTGTAAAACTGTTAGACATACTGGCTATTATCGGAGCACCACAGGTCTTACAAAGCAGCAATGGACGCAAATTTGCTGAAGAAGTTGTGCAAGAGATACGTCTTTTGTGGAAAGATTTCATGATACTTCATGGAGAAATCACTGAGAACAGTGAGCAGAGTAGAGATTTTAAAACCTTACTTGAATGTTGGGTAGAAGAAAATCCAACGAAAACATGGTACGAAGCTTTGAAACATATACAAATTTTTCAAAATTCAACATTTCGTTGTGAAAATGGAAAAATTCCATATGATATATTATTTGGGAAAAATGTACATGAAGAATTCCAAAAACAAACTAATCTAATAAATTTAAGAGATAATGTATGGACAGAAGAAGAATGGATTAGCCTCTTATCCGACAAAGAAGATGAAGTTAAGGAAGAAGATATGCAGCAGCTTATAGATGAGCCTGCCTTTGCAAATAGAGATGTAGATAGCGTAAGTATATCATTAATAATATAGTTATTCATATATATGTTATTGATCATTATTTTAATTCGTTAGTTAAATGATTGTGAGAGTGAAGATTCTTGCAATGAAGTCAGGGGTGAATTTCAAAGAAGCACTCCTGGTTTTAATTTTGTGAATGTTAAGAGTGAACCTTTGAACATGCATACAGAAGATTCAATATTTGAGGATGAATTGGGAATAGATGACAAGGCATCAAATGCGGAGAATCAAATCAATTTAAAATGTAAAATCTGCAAGAAACAATACATGAAACCCGGCCACTTAAGAAATCATATGAGAACACATATAAAGGGGAAAAAGTTCGAATGTAAACTATGCAACAAAACGTTTCACGTTCTAAATTTATATGAAAAACATATGAGACAGTCTCATAGACAAAGTAAATTATCCAGTCTGACCAGAAGTAGAAGAAGTAAAGACTCTCAAGATGAAACAACATTAGACACGAAAGCATCTAAATTAAGAAATTTCTCACAATTAAATGCCAATGAAACACAATCAAATGAAGCAAATGATTGTACAAAGACAACAAAGAGTTTAAGTCTCCTCAAGGAAAGGAAGAAAATTGCTGCAGACAATCGTCCAATGAAAATAAATGGAGATCCAACTTTGGAATGTTCATATTGTAATCAAAAGTTCAACTTTCCTAGTGTATTAAAAAGGCATATGCGATCTCACACGAACGAAAGACCCTACATTTGTTTAATTTGTAATAAGAGTTTTAAGCAATTGGGCCATCTTAGCCAACATTCATTAACGCATAAAGATTATCGGTCTTTCCATTGTGCGGTTTGCGGGGTGAAATTCGACTCTTTAGGTTCGCTGAAGATCCATGCTCAATCGCATAAAGGACATTACATTTCAAAAACTAAAGAGACTCTCCGTTTGTTCGAATGTGATAACTGTAAAAAGGTGTTTACCACCAAAAGCGTTTTGGAACGACACATACTTACTCATTCTCATGAACGTCAATTCCCATGCATCATTTGTGGGAAAAGATTCAAACAAGCGGGACACGTGAAATCTCATATGTTGGTACACACGGGAGAACGAAAATTTGAATGTTCTGTCTGCAAAAAGAGATTTAGCCTTTCGAATTCTTTGAAGAAACACATGTATGTTCACAATGGAGAAAAACCTTATCAATGCGATGTATGTGGTGCACGGTTTCTTGAAAAAAGAAATCTAAACGGGCATCTAATGACTCATACGAACGAGCGTCCGTTCCGCTGTAAAATTTGCGGAAAAAGATATACTTTAGCCGATACTTTGCGTCGGCATATAAGTGCTGCACATGAAGATGGACGCACTTATCAGTGCGAGATTTGTGCGAAGATGTTCAAGCAGCTCGCTCATCTGTCTGTTCATAAAAAGGTACACAACGACGAACGCCCATTTCAGTGTCATTTATGCGAGAAAAATTTTAAACATAAAAATGTGCTTAAATCTCACTTGGCCATTCATGCAAATGTAAGGCCATTTGAATGCGATGTATGCAAAGCTACGTTTGTAAGGAAAACAAATTTACAAACTCACATTGCATCAGCTCATATGAACGAAAGACCATATGTTTGTACTATTTGTGGAAAACGGTTCAAACAGATTAGTCACTTAAACGGTCATGTAGTAGTGCATAGCAATTTAATGCCTTATCAATGCGATTTCTGTGATCGACGATGTAATAGACTCGATAATCTAAAGAAACATATGCGTCTTCATACGAAAAATAAAGAGTAAACAGTGTAAAGTAATTGTTTTGTAAAAGATAGAATAGAATTGTTTCAATATGAAACTATCCAAACTGAATCTTACGTATATCGTTAGTAAAAAGAGGTTGACATTAGAAGCTTCCATTTTTAATCTATGATAACTCTACTTCTTTTTGATTAACTTTGAAAAAATTGTTTTTGTAATCATATATGTGATTGGTGTATACTTATAGACTTCAAATATTTTTATATCTCGTAAAGAGCTTCAAATGCTTAACAGCTTTATTCTTTTGAAAAAAAAGATTCCCCATGTCCTAAATAAATTAGGACTGGTACCAACAATCAGAGTTTCAAAAGAATACAGCTACATATTTTAATGTATGCCCTCTGTATTTTTACTAATCAGTATCATAAGTTCTTTTTTTACTTTTTCTATCATATTGCAATCTAAAAATTATAATTGTACAAATATAGAAGATGAATTCCTAAATCAAGATCAAATTTTTAAAATTTACATATGTATGTATTCTAAGAAGTTCTATGTTCAATGAGATCAATTGTGTTGTTTTTTTAAATAAATATTATTTAAAAACATATATAGGAAGTACTTTTATTCTACGAAGAGCACTTGTATACTTCGAGTAGATCAATATGTTGCCCTATAAGTTTATTCATCTCTTATTCCAAAAAAATTATTGCGTGGCCCTTGAAATATTGTAACTTTGTTGTATAAAATTTCTTCATACAATAATAAATAAGGTAAATATTCATGTGATCCCTTTTAGCTGAGTTACCATGCATATAATATAGTCAAACTAGTATAATGTAACATACATTTTAAAATTTCTCTTTAAAAAGTAAAGAATTGTTTTAAATTGATATAGCATGGTTATTTATTATGATCAGTTATTTGTCATTATTAATCATAATCTAACAAAATTATGTATCAACTCTGCATTGATTAGATTTTTAAAGAGCCCAGTGATTACAGCGCTTAGTTCATTGTTATTGGAACTCAAAATGGGGTACAACAGGGGATTAAAATTTGGTACAGCGTTCACTGTACTAATAGTTCTAGTCGCAATTTATTATAGAAATTCAGAAAACATTCTTCAGAAACGTTTGCAAACTTTGATCCATGGCTTGGAAAGACTTGAAAATAAACACGTGATGTCATCACGACCAAAAGTTGCGATAGGTTATGGCGTGTGTACCGACGTATACGTCAATGCTAAAGATTTACTTAACTATTCCGATGAAGTCGGACAACCACAACATTTTGATGAAATCAACACAGAGCTAGAACTTTTAAAAAGCTTCGCTTATTATTTTCGCCATGGAGCTGCTGCAGAGTAAGTCTTACTTTTGCCATGTCACCTTTAATCGAATTTTTGTATTTCTCATTGAGAAATACATTTTTCCTATTTCACATTTTATTAACATTTCATTTTTGTATCAGGAGATATATGGCAAATAGAACACTATTTGACAATCTTGTTGCCAAAGCTCGTTCATATCCATCTTCATATTCTACCATTGGTGGTAACGCAGCAGTTATGGCCTTAAGATTTGCAAGAGAAGGGTGTGATGTTACACTTGCTGCAAAACTGACTAGATCCTTGCATCAAATGATACCACAGGTTATTAATATTGTAGGGGGTGAAGTGAAAAGGGATGACATTCATTTAGTAATTGAATACAAGTATGGAGATATTTGGGGTCCATATTCCAGTGCTAGAGCTAATAGGTATAATATTTAAAAAACTTCAGAAAATATTGTAGACATATATAATTGTAATAGATCCTTCTAAATCACTATAACTATTTTTTAGGTACATAGTTCACAATGATGCCAATAATCCAAAAATTAGTTCTCTTGATGCATTTGATAAACTACTGTTAACATACGAGCCTAACTTACTTGTTATCAGTGGTCTACAAATGATGGATAATTATCCATTTCCTAATGGTAATTGAAACACTATTCTTAGTTGTGTAAGTTTTGTGATCTGTTTAGAAAAACGTTTATTGAAATGCAGGTGATAGACAGAAACTTTTACGTAAAGTAAAGAAACAAATGACGGATCGATCTGCATTGACTAAGATTCATTTTGAAATGGCCTCGTTTGCGGAAGATAAATTACTTTTTGAGCTTTGCGACTCGATTATTCCATTTGCCGATAGTTTAGGGATGAATGAGCAAGAAATAGCCAACTTGCATAACGCAATGTATTACGGAAATATTTCATTAGTGGCAAATTCAACGCCACGTATAGCGACAGTCTTAGATCAAATGCGAACGTTATTCAAATTGATACGTATGAAAAGTAAGACTATTGAGCATTCTCGAGAATTGACTAGAATTCATGTACACACGTTAGCCTATCAAGCTATATTTACTGTAAAAGGCTCTATATGGAAAAATACGATGGCTGCAGCAGCCAAGGCATCACTAACAGCTCATAGACACGTATGCGCGACGAGCCATGTAAGTAAATATGATTATATTTTGTTAATTATAAGCTTATAATTATATGAATATATGGGTGAGTCAGCTAAATGGGATGATCTAAATATCTCCTTTACTTACTATTGTGTGAAAAATCTGTTTAGGACAAAATTGCACTGTTTCAAGGGGAACATATATTAATGGACAGACATTTTTAATGTCATTATTTTATAAGATTACAAAATGTAGTTTATCGTGACAAACTTATAACGTCGAAAGATATGAAGGAGAGAATTGCAGCTGTAGGTGTATCCATAACATTGGATGAAATAGAAACTATGTATGAAAAACTAATTAGAAAATTTGAATTATGCATTGCAGCAAACGACCACCATATCAAGCATAGTATTAGTCATTTGTGCCCTTTGAAATAGTGTAACTTCGTTCTGAGAAGATTTTTCATACAATAGTAAAGATATTTAGATGATACCTTTTAGTTGACCTACTCTGTATATGTATATATATGAACTTATGAAATTTTAGGTCGACATTAGTAAAGCTGCGTTGATTTTAGACGATAGCTTTTCGACGTCTATCGTTGATGGCACCCGGATAGCACTAGATATTGAGAAACCAGTATCCTGTTGGGACGAAACATTAAAAATAGAAAGCAAAGATGTTATTATTCAAGTTTGTGTGGCACCAGTATTAGTTTGCACCGAAGCAGCGCAAACTGCTGGCGGCGGAGATAATATTTCAAGCGCGGGCCTTGTACTACAGATTTAATGTACTGTTTGTACTTTTCAAGATAGTTGAGCAATATTGAATTTTCGTACTACTTTACTACGATACTCACAAAGTCAAATTAGATTTTAATGCACAGCAGCTTTGGAAACTTAGATTATAATTCATTCCATGGGCTATCATTCCAATATATACAACACGTTCGTTGTTGTTTTCTGATATGCAGATGTTGTTCATAGGTTAAAGAACAGCAATCTTTTGATATTTTATTCCGTGTTGTACTTATGTATGTTAAAAATTACAGGGCTTAAAAATAGTATTAAATAATATGGTAATGATTTGAGTTATTCAAATATCTAACTTTAGATATAGATTTTCACATATAAAAAGTATATAAGCATTTTATCTCCTTATACATAATAAAAAACGCGTTTGAAACTATGCATAATATCGAATGACATTTTTAAAAGAGAACAAAGTATAATAAATATTATAAAAATTAAATGTCATTTTATTTCATGCATGGGACGTTTCAACACTAGCTTTAAAATTGGAGTTAATTAATTATTGCTCTAATTTGCGTGCCCTGTACATACAGTTTGAAGTTTGTTACCGTTCGTTCCATTGTAATGTAGTAAAAATATCGTTGAGTCTCAAAATAATTATTAAGTAATTAAGTGACATTTGAGAAATTACAATATGGCAATACTATATAGCACCATTAGGCATGTTATTTATGCCCAATATACTTAATGAATTTTTAAATTCATTTTCTCGAAAACAAAATGTCATATGAAAAAAATTTATTGTATATTTTCGACTTATTCTTTTATGTAAAATCACCCTGTACATGATTGTATCATCGATTACGGGACACGCTGTATAATTTATGTTATGTGCCATGCAATACCTGTATTTCTTATTTAGCATTACCTGGCATTACTGACGAAAACAAGGCATTGAATTATATTGTATTGTATGGAAGGTTGTGCGCTTCAGGATGAAGTTATGTGATATAGCATTTAAAAAACCCTATAAAATAATTTTCAAATGAAAAAACAAAATTTCATGAAAAAGAATAAACAAAGCATAGTTGAATAATGCAACGAAAAATGCGTCCATTTTTCTTTGAATCCCTTAGTTTTATAACATCACGTCTCGTTTCATGTAATTTCGTTATTTATTAATGGAATATTATTCATAAATCAAATGTACATTTTGAATTTGTTTTCCAAACAGTGTTTATGCTGTTCTTACAAGTATTCAAATGTGTTCTGGAAAAGTAAATAGGCTGATTACTTATATTTCTAAAGAAGTGTTTTTAATACTCTTATACACATATGGAAATTTAAGTATTGACACGTGCCTAAGGTGTATATATATATATATACGCCTTAAGTAAAAGTAATTATATGACACTGTAACGTTTAGCTTAACTGTTTAGTTTTTTTTTTTTTAGCAAACTCATAAAAACCTGGAGATATCTTTTTCAATCAGAATTAAATGAAAACAGTATAGTTAATAAAAAACAGTAAATCTTTCACAAGCTCATTTCACTCAGTTATTTCGCTAAGGCAACGCTTTAGTATCAACCAATTCGCCATTAGCACATGAGAAAGAAACATTTACTATTTCTTACTTAAAATACTAGTTTACATAATTACATAATATTCGATGTTAACATACATAACATATAAATTTTAAGTCAAGAAATTACAATACAAATAACAATTGTTTCAAAGTAGAAGGAATAGACAGTCAACGTGACTTAGAGTTTAACGCTAGATCCTTATCAAAAAAAACATTCAAACCAGAAAACATTGTGAGTTTATAAAAAGTTTTATAGGATTGTATCTCCTTCGTCAATGCCTAACATCTTCAAATCATCTGGTCCAGGTTGAGTATCTACTTCTGTCTCCGCTTGAGTAATTTCAGGTGGTGGTTGATCCATATATTCTGGCCCATACCCAACACACCCTAACATACTATACATAGACGAATACATAATGTTACTTTCTTGTTGACTTTGTTGTTTCGTTTCTGTTTCCTCTTTTGGGAAGATGATATTTAGGGCCTCTTGCAAATCATCAGGCAGAGGTATGCTTGGATCAGTTCGTTTTTCAGTGGGTTCCGGGATGTCGGAAATATCTTGTGTAGTATTCTCAACAGTTGGTAGTGGAGGTGGTGGTGGATTTTGATGATTTTGAACGAAAGGAGGTACAGTGGGCATTTGTGGCGGTGGATTTGCCATGAAAGGAGGATGACTTTGCACCGGTGGCCGTACTGGTTGATGAGGCGGAAATCGTGGTTGACTCTGAACGAACGGTGGTGGAGTTGTCATAAATGGCGGTGGAGGTCGATTCGTAGGGAATTGCGGTCTACTTTGCACCGTTGCCTGTTGCTGTTGCTGCTGTTGCTGCTGCGACGTAGTCGAGAAAGGTGGTGGTGGTCTATTCAGAGGAGGAGGAGGATGTGGAGGCAGAGGTAATTTCGATATACTGTGCGTTTGTTTTTGCTGCTCTATTATTGGTTCCTCTATTACTGTTTCCTCAGATTGATCTTCAATCTCCATATCGACCACCTGCTGTGTAGGTTTCGTTTCATTCAATACCGGAGGTGGTGGAGCTACCAATATTTTCATCGGTTGACTTTTGTTGGTTTGAGGAGGTAGAGTGCTTGTACTATTAGCTGTGGTAGTAATGCTACTATTATTGTTACTGCTGCTGGTAGTGTTATTATTATTATTACCCAGATTTATTGGAGTTGCAAGCTTGGTGATATGTACAACACCAGGTGGGTTTATGATCTCATTGGGAACTTTCGGTGTATCTTCGAATTTACTCTGCTGATAGGGAAGAGGAGTAATATCTTTCTCAGGCAACTTTGGTTCTTCAGCTTTCTTCTTAAATAGCGGTAATCTACCAATGAATGGTAATTTACCTTTCGATACCTGAGGCGTTGACTTTTTAGTCTGTATACTACCCTTCTTAGATTTAGACGCGGATTCGTTTGTTTTCTTCTCGAATTTGGACTCGTCGTTAGATGAATTATCGTCTCTTCTGTCCTTACCATATTTATCGTAACCTCTTTTTGGGCTGTCGCGCCAACTTCTTTCACGTCGAGGAGATTCATTACTATCTCGTTTTCTTCGATCATCGTAATAGTCCCTGTCTCGATCTCTATCCCTGTCCCTGTCCCTATCACGGTCCCTATCCCTATCTCTGTCACGATCACGATCTCTGTCTCGCCCGCGCCTTCTTTCGTACCTGCTGCTATAACGATCGTATTTATCCTCCCGTCTGTCATACTTTCTATCCCGATCGTCTTTGTATCTATCGCTTTCTCGTTGTCTCTCATCCTCCTTCTCTACAGATTTATTTTCAGGCGGTTTTACGGTCATGTTGACTTGCTGTTTTGTCCAGAATCCCATATGCGGTTTAGGCATTTCTTCTGGTTTGGGTAATTCGATTGGTTTGTTGGCTATGGGTTGCGGTTTTTCCTCTTCCTTCTTTATCCAGAAGGGTTTAGGAGGTTCTTTTGGTCCCCAAGCTTCTAAATTCTCCGGCTTTGATTTGTTCGAAAAAGAAGCCTGTTCTTGTTCTTCCTCCTCTTCTTCAATTACTTTCTCTTGGCTCAGCCTTCGATTACTAATAGACTTCATTTCTTCTTCCTGCTTCGCTTTTAATTTGTCTCTGATCGAATTCAACAACTGTCTTTCATCAGTTTCGACAGGTTGAGGTTCTGGAGTCAGTGATTGATTCAAGTGTTGCGCCATTTTTGACCAGTGTCCTTTCAATTTTATCCGATGATAATCTATCTCTTCATTCAGAATGGCTTGCGTCGACGCTTTCATTTTATTTCGCATAGCAACACGAATGCTCTTGGACATATCCTGATCGGAATCTGTGTCCGAATTTTCTGATTCGCTGGAACTGTCGCTGCCACTGCTTCTGTTTCTTCGCTTCTTAGATTTCTTCTTACTCTTCTTCGACTTCTTTGATTTCTTTGATTTCGGTGGTGGGTCGTCGTCTTTGTGCTTCTGCAATTCCATTTGGATCTGTTTGTGTTTCTCCTCTGAGAATGCTTTCTCACGATCTGCCATCCAATCGGTTTCCCAATGTGGATTTTGCTCGACAAAACGCTAAATAAAGATGTTAACTAATTAATTTTATATTGCCCCTTTTTTTGAAATACAAAATTTAGAAAATAAAGAACATACAGAATAATTTTCTGAATGCTGTTTAGATTTCAGGTGCAAACTTGCACAATGGAGATCCCCGATCCAGGAATCGCAAAGCTTGCAGTACCATGCCGTTGCAGCGCTGAAGAACTGTAAACCTATAAGCAAATATTTTAACACTTAGCATTACTTAAGCTTTGAAAATGGTAAACAATTTAAGTTCATAAAGAATGACCTTATATTCTGCCACGACACATTCATGTCACTGAAAACAAAAACAATATATATTAAAAGATGCTCAATAAATGGTTGATAACATTAAATATTCTTCCGTAGTCTTCCACGTTGAATTCTAGAAGAAAAAAAGGATGGGAAGAAATCATATTTTATTCATACAAATATACCACAAAGATATTACAAGTAAAATGAAAATAAGAAATTACATAAAGCAACATAACATAGAATTTTTACACGTACTGCAACTACCTCATGTATTTTTTTGACCTTTTTTCTTAACTTTTATTAATCATATAAAAGCTAAAAATTAATAATTGTTTTAACTTCTATATATATCTCAAAAAAATTAATCGGCATTTACAGTACGTTTCACAAAAATATTTCGATTTATAATATATATCATAAACCTATTTAATAATATAATATATATGCTAAATAAAATAAGTGACACGAGCGAATATCACAATTTACACATTTTCATATAACTATATACGTTATTTGTATTTATACACGCACCAGCATTATGATAACATTGATTCATATTAATATATATTTCACATTGATAAGATCTTCCTTTGTTCATTCTTGACTGTAAATAGACCTATATATGATGAATCGACGAACAGTACACTTGCGAGGAATAATTTTAAATGGTTCGATTATAGAAGCTGAAATATCTGAAATCGCCCGAAAGTGTGCTCCTCGAGTCCATTTAAAATCCAGTGCATCTTTATGGTGTTTACATCATTGCTACAAAATTTGCTGCTAACATTGTGATGTGTAAAAGACACTTCACGGAAAAAATAAAAATTATTCCGCGTACAAATTTATAAAACGATTCATTTCCATAACGGACATCTCTGATGTATATTATTTTGAATAATTTGGAGAAAGAAAAAGGCAAGAAATGTTTGAAGCCTAATTATCTTTCTTTTCGCGTACATAATACGACTATGTAAGTCGATAATACGTATGTTAATGCAAGCAAATTTTTTAGCAAACCATAGTCGTAGATCTCTTCAATACATACCGGACACAGTGTCTGTGCACAAGCTACGGAATTGTATGCTATTAGTAATTATCCACTGAAATGAACCATACCTTTAATAGGTGTTCTTTTCGTTGGCAGTCCAGGATAATAGGGCACTTCCTTTTCCGTTCCCTCTCCATTCCGCTCATGCCACGGCATGTCAACTATCTTGCGTTCCTGTTGCAGGGAATTAGATGTTAATGAGAATGTTTCCTACAATACTATACAAATATTCTGTGGTACTTCTTAATGAGACATTGTTATGATACATCAATCAGACTATGTACCAAGTACCTGCAGGTTGACTGTTACTGTAATATATCATCCTTATACAAATATAGTTCAAATTAGAAATACATAGTTTTAATCGAATCCATTTGTTCTCTCACAATGTAAATCAATTATCAGTTAGATTTTTCTGCATCCTGTTCTAATGGTTATAAAAGTTATTTATGAAAACGATCTTCAGTTAGAAATTTCTACATTCAGTTATTGAAAGTACCTATACCAGAGCTGAATGAGTTTCACTAAGACTCTATTATTAGAATAACAGGCAACTTACTAAGCAAGCTTCTTTGTGCTCATTGCTATGCAGATGATTCAAATATTCCTTTGCCGTTTTAGGAAATATATCGCAGACTTTACACCAATGCATTTCTGGGTCATAATGTACAAAATTGTACATAGGTTTAGAATCTTCGGGAGACCTTCGTTCTTTTATGTCCCTTTCAATTTTGGATTCCTTGTCGGAGTCGGATGCCGATGATCGGTCGGGCGACAATGATTTTCCTTTCGGAAAGTCTTCTTTGGGACTTCTTGAACATTTGCTAATTTCTACTTTAAACTTGCTTTTCAGATCATCAACAGTAGCTTTATCTCCTATAATTCCGGTAAGCATATCGATTACATTATGTATCGATTTCATTTTATTTTGTATCTCAATCTGCAAATTAAGAATTAACATACAATGAAAAGCTGTTGAAATATATTGTTGATCATTTTATGTAATAATTGCGTACCTGCAATTTATGATTCTCTTTTAAAATACGATTATTCTCTCTTCCACCTTCTTTACCAATTTCATCGCACTGTTGTCGCAGAATCTCCAATTCGCGTTGTAATGTAGTAGATTTCTTAACGTATTCTTCACGTTGTTTACCCAGAGTTGCTTTTTGCTGTTTTACCTCAGCTGCAATTGCTGCTGGGCATAGAACATAAAAATGTATTAAAATAATATCAGCTAATAAATTTAAATCAAAATAAAATAAAAGACTCACCTTCCTTCTTGACATCTTCAGGTCTTGCCAAGGATGACACTAATCCAGAGGAACCACTATCCACTGGTCTTGACGATTCTTGCTGGGATGTTAATGAGGGAGGAGGTGGTGGTTGTTGATTGTTATAAGCTACCTGATTCCCTTGCCAATTTGGTGGTGGATAATCCTAACAAAATAAATATACATTTGATGTCAAATACTCAAACAATGCTTCTATCAAACCTTACCTTTATTTGTCCATACTCAAATCAGAACTTTGGATAATACACGGAAGATTCTTGAAGACAAATCATCTGGTCAATAATACTGGTTTCCAATGTCGATGCCAATAAAATAAACAACGCGAACGTTATACTTACGAGGGGATTCACAATACTTCGCGATACAAAAGAACGTAATGTTCATCCGCCAAAAAATGGACAGTACTACCAAATATTATTAAAAACATTTCGGTAGTTTGTGTAATAATTTCATAATTACTTTTACAAACTCATACAATACAATCAAACCTATGAATAGGTAATGTTTCAAAAGTATTGGAATTTAATTATATTGCCTTAAACGCAATATAATTTTAATTATTACGATATCAGCTAATCATTATACATACTCCTTTGAACTAATGTACTCTCAAAAAACTTACACTGCGATAACCAGTGGGTTGCTGGTAGCTGTAGTCATAGCCTTGTCCATAGTTGTAATTGTAATTATTGTAGCCTTGGTTATAAGCTGGCAAAGGTGGTGGTGGTTGACTGGTGTTTGGAGGTGGTGGTGCCTGAAAAATAAATATATATTATTTATTTCCTTCTTTTATATTCTTTCCTTTTTCCTAGACATATTTGATTTACCTGGTATTGATTGTGAACTGCTGGAACATAACCACCAGGATTAGCTGGATTAGGAGTAGAAGATTGAGACTGAGATGCAGCTTGCTGTTTCCATTCTTGTTGTGAACGACTAGAGTCTTTCCTTCTTCTATCTCTGGAACTGGAACGTGATCTTCTATCTCTGGAACGAGATCTTCGATATCTGCTTCTTCTTGGAGATGGAGATCGATCATATTTCCTTGATCTTCTTCTATGAGATGAGTCTTCTGAGTCTGCACTAGGGCTTCTTGGCCCTTTACGTCTCGATTCCTGCTCCATTTCTCTATAACCTCAATCTGTAAAAAGCACATCATACCTATAAAATCAATATATCAGGTTATGTTATAAGAAGATCTTTTTATTTGCCAATATATGACGAAAAATATGTAGATCATACAATCATGCATGATCTAATTCTAAGAATCATGATAATGTTAAACGTTTGGTAAATTTCGATGCTTTCAATTCATTATAAAATTTAATTCTAGAATTCCATACTCCATACGCATTAGTAAAGGAAAGAAATCATTTTAAATGTCGCATTGCAGCCATTGTTATCCTCGATAAAACATCGACGATATTTCTCGATGTGTTACACGTTATTAAAGATATTTACCTTTCTCAATAGTTTATTTGCAACTTTAGTACTCTATTCTCGATAAGTACTAGCGCAAAATAATGAAAATAATATGGTTTGATCCTTTCAAGAATCATTCGCAGAACACGACATAACGTAGAACCAAAAACGAATGGAAGAAGCCGCACTGATTGTAGGTGCAGCACATAGAAGCAAAAAAACCTTAGATGGTAGAACTCAAAATGCTACGTAGCTACTTATATATGTCCAATAAATATACTGACCAACTCTTTGGAAGAATTCACTACACTGTAGTGATTAAATCTAATACGGAGATATATTTAATATATAAATATAGTTCATTATAATGTCTTGAATGTTTTAATAATTGGCCAGAAAATAAGAATTTAAGTTCTATCATTTTATTCACCAATTCATAGCTTATGTTAGATCTAGTATTTTAGATCTAAAAGTTGATTGTCCGAAAACACCATATTTAAATCATTGTCATGTCACTATAGTGCTTCGACGTATAATGTATAATTTTCAAAACAGTTTTTAGAAGTAGAGGTATTATTAACAAAGAAAAAAATGATAAAAAAGCGTATTGAAGGTCGTCAATTGGCACAAAATGTTGGAGAACAAGTAATTATACTTGGCACTATTGGAAAAGTAAGATTTATTTGATATTAATGTAAGAATATACATAAATACCATTACTTGATGTCAATAGTTGTTCCTGACTTATAGTATTTATTCCGTTAGAATTAGTTATATTAATTTATTGAAGTATTTTATAATTTCTAGAAAGGTTCAAACGGTAAAAATATAGAAGTAAAAACAACCGATGGTGTACAAGTTAATGTAACCTTACCAGTACCAATTGATAACGATGCTGAAGGTTATATAGAAATACATGGCACATTACAATCCGCATCTACAATGAACTGCAGTAATTATATAGTATTCCCACTTAGTATGACAGAGAATTTTGGTAAATTTCGATCTTATTTTATATACGTATATATTGTAAGGTGTATAAAAATAAGGAAAATATTAATTATAGATTATTAATTATAGATGTCGATCGATATAAACAACTCATGGTTATCTTGAATGTATTAGGACCAGGAAAATGGAAAATGTCTGAAGATGAAACAGGATTTTAAATTTATAATTGTATAACCTATAAAAATGTTTAAAAACTTTTTATAAGAATACGATTATTTTAATATATATGTCGAAGTGTAAATTATTCTTTTATAATAAATTTAAATAGTATCTTGTTCACAAGACTCATTATCCTTCATTTATAACATTCATGTTGTTCCAAGAAATGTACAAAATGAAATCCTAAAACTTTAATGAGCATCATCAGTATTATTTAAAACTTTTAGAATCTTAGATTTCTATTTATGTTATACCCACTGCTATTTTACATGATGCATCTAAAGAGAAGCATCTACATGTACATGAGGTTACTGGACATTCTGAATGTTGCCTGTTTAAATAAGACAATAAATTACTTAAAAGAGAAAATATATGAATTAGAGGAAATTAATACGTATGATCTTAAAATATATTACCGAAACCAATGTGTAATATGATCAGCATGACCACCATGTCTACATGTTTGACACCATGTAAACCAATTACTAAATTCTGTCAATTTATTATCACATTCTTCGCTTCTACTAACACTGGATGTTGTCATTTGCAATCCACTTACTGTGCCCATATGCATTAAGCATATTGCGCATCGCGGTAGTGGTTTTCTACAATTTGGACACGAAGACATCTACAAAAAAGTAAGAAGACATTATTTTATAAATATAAAATATTATTTTACTTGAAACTTTAATTATTGCTCTATCAAATATTCTATCAAATATTCAGAGACATATTACCTTCAGTTTATTGGGTGTACTTCCTAACCTGCCAAAAGGTCCTCTTGCTCTACTTAAACCTTGCATAAAGGCTGATATACTTTTACCACAAAAATTACAAGAAACATATATTTGTTGCGGAGGCTTTTCATTCGTTGAAGACCTCATCGCGATATCAAAGTGAGCCCTTTGGGTCCACATTTTCCAAGCATTCAAAAGATTTCTATAACTTTATTGCAATTTTTGAAGTTATATTTATTTCCCATAATCTTTTAAATAAATATTGTTTATTGTAGTACCTTGTAATCCAAACTTGGACTTGATTTTCTTGAAGTAATGTTGGTGTAAATGCTCTAATAGCTATTAAACTACAACTTTGAACATCACCAGTAATTTCTAAGTACCGATTTAATAATTGTATACCTTCTAAACTAGTACCTAAGACGCAATACATAATAAGTAAATATTATAATTAGCATGTGTTTATTAAATTATGCAAACCTGTCAAAAGAAAACCCGCTAAATTTCCTTCATCAGTTAACTTTTGAGTTAATTTTTTTAAATATTCGCTTAACTTATTATCCGATAAAAACATAAGTGCAAAGGCTACTCTGTCTTCAACTGCCATACCGTTTTCATTCTAAAAATATTTATTTTTCTCATTTCATATATGAATATTATGTTTCATAAGGAACAAAGATCAATGTGTACTTACAAGAACATTTTCATAAGAATCGTCTGCTGTTAGAAAAGCAAAAGTTGCTCTCAAATAAGGGTCTGAAAGTTGAGATCTACATTTTAAACATGATTCTCTCCACATACTATTCCGGTCTTCGGAAAATCCTGATAAAGCCATAGCAACGATATTTAAATTTGTAGACATCGACATTTTAGTAGCTCCTCGATTTAAAATTTCAATAGCTTGCCGTAAACACAAATTAAAAACTGCAATTGCTGCTGCTCTTGGATATGCTCCTTCTCTTTCTAATCTTTCTAAGAATAAGTTATCATAAAGGGTATTGGTATCTTTATCAAATCTCCAACCACATAAAAGCAATCCTTTATCTCTGTCTGCAGATCTATTATATAAATATTAAATTATGTTACAAAGCTTTAGTATGATACATTGCATGTATTTTATACCTGTAAATTTTTGCGGTATGATTAGATCCTATATCCGACCAAGGACGATGAATTAGTTCCGACTTTAAGGAACCATTGGTAGATCCTTGTTGGCCATCTAGTTTTAAAACTGTTCTATGTAACATTAATAGATATTATTTTGTGAATTTTCAGATATATGATCAGAAAATCATTAATTTACCTGACACCTGGATGTTTATTATCTGCAGATGGTATAGTGCCATCCTCTACTAAATAGCGACTTAAGTACAACCACTGCCATAAGTTTTTCAGAGTTTCATTTTCAGCCAATTCCCCATTTTGAGCCAGCTCTGGCTACAGATATATATATTAAAGATGTTATATAAAAAATATAAATTGTAAATTTCCTTAACTTACAAGTAAGCCATATTCTGAAGCAGCACGTGTTTTAGTTAAGATAGAAATATCGTTCAGGGCTTTGTAAATATTATCATTACTGCATATATATTTAAATGATTTTGAAGCATGATTCCAGGCAAGATGAGATCGTGTTGACCAGTTTACTGTAATTCTTTCACAAACTGTATAATCTGTAAGTCCTTTAAAAGGATAAAATAAAATCAGAAACACTTTATTCTATAATTTGTATAAGTTTATAATATAATATTGTCAAACCTTGTTGAGATATTGCCAATAATCTGTTCACGTGTGTTGGATGCCATGAAAAACTTACAGGACTATACCAAGGTGGTGCAACTGTTCTTTCTAATGCTCCAGGTTCTGTATCTTCTCCTCCTCCAATTCCACAATGTTGAATGTCATACAAATGCAGTGTCGCTTCATTAAAGATGATATCAATGCTTATTAATACAATTTATGATTAAATTAAGAGAAAATTAAATTGATACTTTACCTGAGTCTTTTTGTAAAGCACCCAAAAGATTGTGCCTAGTTGGGCACCATAATACTTTCGTAATTTGTCTAGTTTGTGATAATGTTAAAACAGGTTTTTCAAAGCATCTTGTATCCCAAATTGTTATCTGATTATCAACACTTGAAAGTAAATGATAATTATTATGCGGATTTACTGATACATTATAAACAGCTTTAGTGGCTGTTGTGTTGACCACTTTTGCAGAATCTAATATAAAATAATATAATGTATATATGGCAAATTACATTACGTATAAAAAATATGCAATGACACTGTTTTATTATAATACCTCTGAAATCAATGATTTTTAATTGTTTGTTATTAGTGCCAACTACCATACATTTTTGTTCATGTTTGAACCAAGCAATAGAATGTATAGTTTCTGAAACACCAACTTCTGCAATAGGTCTCATAGAATCTGTTTGCACTGTATTGTGGTGATGCACTCTTTCAGAGGTTTGCAAACCTTTATTTATATCCCATAATAAAATGGAATGATCTTTACTATGTTTATCTAAACCAGACACAATTAAATTTGTGTCTATGGGATTCCAAGCAACCGTATTGCATTGTCTTGCATGTTTTGGGACTATAATAATTTGTAAATGTAATAAAATATAAATGTGTAATAGATTTTATTTATCGAAATAATTTACCTAGTTCCTTTCCACTAAGACCTTGGGAATCAAAAATTGTTGGACCAAAAGTAGTTAAAACAACTTTTCCATTTGCTTGTCCAACAGCTAATAGAATATCTGGTTCTAATTGTGGATATATATCAATACATTTGACATAATGATGATTAGTATTTGTTGCAAGTAAATGAGCAACTGTACAATCAGAAATCTTTGTATCTGTAACGAAAATATAAGATATGGAATAACATTCTATTTCTATTAAACTATGTATAGAATACAATTATATTTTATAAGAAACATTTACTCACATAATTGTCTATTATTGTCTTTTACTTGTATTACTTCATACAAACAGATTTCTGTACCCCATGTAATAAATTTATTGGCATGAACTGGAGACCACTGTATATCAAGTTTAATACTACTCATTTTGTAGTAGTTTTATGAAATTTTGTCAACAAAAATAAAATACATTACTCTAACTTTTTGCTTAAAATAATAAAAAAAGGATGATGCGTTTTGCAGCTATGCATTATGATCCTATTTTCTGATCTTAAAAAATGTTTCTTAACCTCGAACATATTTTTTTAACAAACATTTTCATTTAAATCTGACACTTCAGTATTCATTTTTTTGACTGTTTTACGAATGATTCATGGTAACTTTGGGTGTTAATAGTAAATTGCAGTGACAACAAAAAATTTCTATACGTTTATACTTCTGATTGGATATTTGTGAAATTTGTCCAATACTTATACTTCCATATAACGGGTACTCAAAAAGTACAGATAACTATAATCATAATTTGTTACAAAAATTACTCGATATTTAATCAAATATTATTTGATAGTTAAAATTTTATTGTAATTTGACGATCACTAAATTATTAAGAAATAAAAATTCAGGGCTATTTTTGTTACATTATTTTATATTCATACTTATTTATTTAGTTTTGTGCAGAGAAAATAATGTATGTAACATTGCACTCACATTACATATATATGTACTTACTTCATACAATTTGATTAATTTACTAATTAGTAATACATTTTCATTATCTTAAGACGCATGATGTATGTGTGTGTGTGTGTGTACAAATCATATACAACATTGTTCTTCTAATTTGCACAAAATAGATTCTATCAAAAGCTATAGACATATAGTTAAATTATAGTGATGATAATACATGATAATTACATAAAGAATGATTTAATTTATGATAAAGCAATAATTTTATATTTATATGCATAACATACTTTTATGAATAATTATAATATGTAATATATCTCCTATACAGACATTCATGAGATGAAATTTTTTTTAATTTATACACACTGGTAAGCTATATTAAAAAACTTTATTATATTATTAATTTCAATTTCTTAGTAGTGAACACTTAAAAAGGCACAATTAATTTCAATAGTACAAAAATATCAAAAGGAAAGTGCAGAAAAAATATTACTTATCCTCTAAAATGTTATTTAATAAATATGTTTCAAATCATAACCATTTTGTAAAGTTCCAGTACTTAATAGTACCTACATGCGTGTGTGCCTGCGCGCGCGTGTGTATATATATACATATACATACACACACGCGCGCACACACATTTTTCACACACATTGTATATATATATATATATAATAATAATATTATATATATATATATAGAGAGAGAGAGGTGTAAAATGTAAATATAATATCAAGATTTTCTTAATTTTCCACAAATAAATGCACCTCATAGAGGTTCAAGTCTTTTAGATTAGCATTAATAATGTTCTCAGTCTATTGAAATACATTAATTTATAGACACAATATTTTGTATACATTTTAATTACTTGCTTAATAATAAGAATGTGTATTTTTGAATAATGACCTGTGCTATAAAATACATATATTTAATGATCTTTTTAACCAAAGGTTAAAAAGGTTATAGGTGAAAAAAAAGTTATATTATTTTTTCAAAATAGAACTACTTTCTCTGAAAATCAGAATCAACGTTTTTGTTGTTTTCTCAGATGTAAATATAATTATTCTATTTATATTTGCTTGTTCAGAAGAGATACAAAGCTACTTTAATATGAAAATAATAAATTGTATTACATTTGTACATAGCTGTATATTGCAAACTAGTCTTATAACATATTACAAATGATAAATAAACTGTGGATTAGTTACCACATGTATGTCTTCTGTACTTTACAGTGCCGTGACTGTCTCATTCTAGAACAAATTTAAGCAAGTCGAAAATATTAAGATTTTATTAATAAATGATAACATAAAGCAAGAGTGCTGAAATCATCCAAGGATTCAAAGAAACATACAAAATACACCAATGAATATATAATAATTTTATTTGCAAATAAAATCGGTTACAGAGTTCCTATAATAAATATTTGCAACATTTCTTTTGTTAACCATCATTAAATCATCATGAAATATTGTGCTTAATATCCATGTATAATGTATGTATACATGAACATACATTGCATGAACATGTACATATACATACACATTAATCTTTCTCCTTCACCTTTTCTGGTTCTTCCTTTCATTTTTATAGCATTTAATTAAATAACTGTATATATTTCAGCACTCTAGTGGTAATGAAAAATTTTGAAATGGGTTCATCTATATATATAATGTAATTTTGTGCATTGTTAAAAACTTTGTTACTGTTGTTGCATTATAATAAATATTGAGACATAAATTAATAGTAGTATCTACGAATTATAATTATATGCACCAGTACATTACAAATTAATTATTTAGTGGTTTAGTGGAAAAGAGTACAAAGTTTACACCTATTAATATGATAATTATTAAATAACATTTAAATTATGCGTTTTTAATACAATTTCTTCATATTTATTTTTACTGTCAATTCACTGTAAAGTGTCAGAAAACTTCCTTCTGCATATGTATGTGTATGTCACTCACTTATATGTATATATAGATGTATGTATGTATACAAATACACTTCTCTTACTCAGGTTTTCGCAATTAGAAGTCGAACGGTCCATTATAGCAGCTATACGCGTTGTTTTGTGTTTGTTAGAGCAAAATACAGCAACTTCTTTTTTTCTGTTCATTTCCATCTCCTTGGTTTTCCTGTGCTTTACGTGCAGCTATTGCACGCATTAAGTCAAAGAATACCTGCAATAGAATACAAAGAAACTATCAATTTCCATTTTATATCTCTATTTAATATTTAAAATCCATGGTTATAGTAATTTTACTATGTATTATCAATATTAGGACCAAAAATAAAATCTATTTTCTGTCCGTATCTGTCGCTTAAGTTTTATTTATTAAATTGGTGAAACTAAGATATAGTATAAAACGCGTTGAATAAATAGAAATACAGTGCGACAATGTATGGTATCTGCATCGCTAAAATAAACATGCATATCAATGAGCTATATTTACTATGTCATGTAAAAATTTATAAATTCATTCCCATTCTTTTTGCTTTTATAATAAACGTCTCAAAAATTAACGAAAAAGTCAGTCTGTGCCTTTGTAATTTGTGATATTGAATTGAAGTTGTACATGCATATGCAGTGTTTCAGGCATAAGCTGGAAACAACATAACAAGCGAAATTTATATAAGTAATTTTCTTTTGTACATGCCTGAGAGACACTCTTGCAGAAGGTTGATACTTTTGGTATAATTGTTACCTGCTGATAATTGCACATATAAATACTTATTTAAATTTCAGAAAAAAATGAAAAGAATACTGCAATGTACAAAATTTCTGAATCATCATCCAGTTGTCCACTTATGAAAGATCAAAAACAGTGCAAAAAAAGCAAACCTATAGAATTTTGCACTTCTTTTTCTTCCTCTTGGCACGGTCCTTTCCGCGACCGTTGCTTGCTGATTTATCTTCAATCTTGCGCGATCTTATTTCACGCATCAAGTCGAAAAATACCTGCAAATGTGCAATTGATGCCATCTCAAAGCTTCAAGGCTTGAGAAAGTGCTTTATAAATTTAAAAAGAAAAATGCAATATACATTTATATATTGTATTATATTTATATCAGTATGTTTTTATTGCAGAATTATGTGTGCAAAAGCTATAAGATGTATGTGTAGCATAGGAAATAAAACATACAGTAAATTATATGTAAAGCTAATTAAATATATTTCATGCAATTTTTGTGTTCTAAAAACTCTAATAAATTTGAGACGATAACAAAATGTCAATGATGCATGTGCATTTTTTTACATACAATTATAAATATATAAATTTTGTCATTATTAACATAAAATTGTTAATAACGTTAATTTTCTAAGAGACATTTATTTCCATATAATGTCTATAAAAGTTGAAACTTATAATTTAATCATTACCTTATCAACATTTTCTTTTGTCTTTGCACTTGTTTCTACATATGGTACACCCCATTGTTGTGACCTGGCTTGAGCTTCAGCTAAACTAACTTTTCTCTTTTCTTGTAAATCACATTTATTCCCCACTAATAAAAATGGAATGTTTTCATCGTTTTTTACCCTAAGAATCTGTTCTCTAAATATATAAAATTAAATAATTTTGCCTTGAAAATCAAATACATGTAGCTCCCACAGATTAAATAATTAGTTACTCACCTAAATTCTTGAGTAGCTTGAAAACTATCATCCTCAGTTATAGAAAATACACAAAGAAATCCTTCTCCACTTCGGAAATAATTATCTCGAATTGCTGCATAATCTTCCTGTCCTGCAGTATCTAATATGTCTATTTGTACTTCTTCTGCATCCAATACAACTTTCTTTCTGTAGGAATCTGCTTTTGTAGGTTCATAATCTTCAACAAACTAATTTGTATATAAACAGAAAACAATCAATCAATAATATAACACGATTTTTTTTATATACTTTTATGAAATCAATGTACCTCATCATACATAAATTGTAACGTAAGAGCAGATTTGCCTACACCTCCACTTCCAACCATTATAACCTTATGCATTGCTTGAGTGGTACCTGGCTTTTTGGACATTTTGGTTTATATTTCTGAAATCATATATACAAAGTTTAATATTGAAGATAAAAAAACCTTAAAACTTTATTTCATACAAATACTGGCATGTTTTAATTAAATTAAAGATTTTTCAACAAATGATCATTATTAAAAGACATTATATTAAACAAAGACAGGATGTGAAACTACTGTGCATGTGGGAAATCCAAGAATAGGGTCAGCAGTATACATTTACCTATATTCTGTTTATTTCATACTTGTTTATGAGATATAAATTAATTATATCTATTGATTTGATATCATATCTATAACATCAAAATAGCTTTTATCATGATAAACACTTTCATATAATTAATAATGTATACATAAATATATATATATTTGTAAGACCGATAGTACCCTAAAAGATATCTTAAACAATAAGAACTGGGCAACCAATAATTTCCTTCTTCAAAAATATCACACTAATCATCTTTTCTTAGAACCAATGTATTAAAAAAATATTATACAAAAAGGTTATTGTAACGTTCATAAATTACCAAATTAATTTATGTTTTTTTATAGTTACAGTTATAAAATGCAAGACCAACCAGTCTAAGAAGTATTTTGATATATACAGTAGCATTTAATATTTTTATATTAATACATTAAGCCTGTGGATATGGGCATAAGAAAAATTAATTAAAAAGGTATATATCTTTTCAGGAAAATTAAAGTATCATTTACATTTTATACTTAGTTGTGAGGAAAAAACAATAAAATAATTAAAAAAAAAATTGTAAATGTATCGGAGTGACGAATAGTGAAAAAGGCGGTGCCACACGCCCAATTTTAAGAATGTCTATTTCATTCTAAATTCCCAAAATCTCATTCTGTATATACCACTGTACATCTTAAAATATCTCCTACCTTAATCGATGACAATCTCGAATTGGTAGGTTTTTTAAACTCCTGGTATCGGATAATTCTTCCTGTTTTTTTCTAAGAGCACTGCCGTCGCGTTTTGCTTTACTGGATCGCAATTGATAGTACCGATAATTAACCATAGAGGTACCCATGCACCCTACCGGCACCTTTCCATACTGTAATACCGGCGCTCAAAGTACTTCAACAGTTCTCCGTTCAATTTTAGTGTTAAAGAGAAATCTTGTAACTTAAAAAAGACGGTAATGTATATCTTATATTACTCTTATAAAAATCTAGTAATATTAGTAAGTTAGTCTGATCAATATAAAGGTTTTATACCTGTCCATTTACAAATAAGAAATCTTATTCAAGGTAAAGAATTTAACAAAGGAACAAAATCTGGACACTAGTGATCCCTAGCATGATAATCTAGTCTTTTTTTTTAGAACTCTCCCTCCCCACACGGCACGCAATACAATAACTAGCTTTTTAAAGAACAGAATCTTTTCCTCCTTTAAAATATATTTAATGTATCTATAAGAGACACGGCATAACTGGTACCTTCTGCAGAATCACATACTCCTATTCGCTACATTTTTAGTTGAGAATGTTTCTTATTGGTTACAGAAACAAGTGATAAAATAAGCGGGGATTCGGTCAAACTTATCATTTTTACGGGACCACAGATTTTCATATTTGGTAAGCAACTATTTGCAGTAAGTACGACAAAGTATAGGGGACACCTTCGTTTCAATGGTCTCATATTTTTCTATATCAAACCAGGAAGAATTGGTTGGAAAACAATAAATGACGTCAAAAGAAGTCGCGTGATCATTCTCGAGGCTACGGACTGGCCAGAAGTATCTCATATAACAGTGGTGTTTGTCAAAAATTCAATATATATCTATGATTCGTTTTCATCTTAAAATAAATATCGTTCTTTCAGCATATCAATTCTTTTTCAAAATGATATGTCTTATGTATAAAACGAGAGTATTTTTTAACACAGTGAAACGTCATTTGATATTCGTTTTATAAAAGAAAACGGAGCCACACGATGAGAGTTACTGCTGACAAGATTTCCCCGCGCCACGATCTGTACGTAATAATAATCGCTGTAAAATTCAAGGGATATGCATTGCGTTGCGCGGTGCGTACTAAAGTCTGGACTTCTCCGGTGAACAGTAGATGCGCATAGTTCTCCTGAAGAAGAATCTTCTCTCTCTCTCTCTCTCCCACATTGGTGAGATAGCTCGCGGTCGCGACTCCCTGTTGCAGCACTTTCGTCAAATCTCACCGTTTCAGTAGTTCTGCGATAATAAATATATAACATCATATACTAAATTTAACGTACGATGACATTCTGTAAATATGAATTATAGGATGAGGCCGCAGTGACAGTGAACTTAACACGACGAACTTCTAATGCGTGTTTAATAAGTGACATACGTGGAGTGTTTTGGTTTAGTGAAATTAAGATTTCAGTGTTCCTTTTCTTAATAAACAGAAGTTACTGAAACATCTGTACAAGTCTACTGAGGCTGAAAGAAGATCTACATGGTGTCGTAGGATGACTGATCCAAAAATCAAAATGCATTACACACCACCGAGCTCGGACACCATTCAAACAAAGCCTTTTCCTATTCGTGGTAAGATATACTGAGAAATAATATTATTATTTCCCCTATAAATATTGAAATCTAAATATAAATAATTAAATTTAAATATTTCTAATGCTTATTTTTTGCTTTTTTAAGTAATAGAAACTGTTGTATTGAAGTTTTTTGAAGAAACAATTGAGAAGCGAGACTCATTTGATTGCAAAGTGAATCTTTTTATTAAAGTACTTGTCATTTGTTTTCGCCTGTTTGATATTTATTATATTCTTAGAAATATTGGTTTCTCTATAAATATATGCTATTTATCACGTGGGTTACTGTTACTGTATTCTATCATTATCCTACGAGAACATAACCTGAAAAGATACTCCATGTTGAACCGCGTGAGCCGCATTCACACGAATGACACAATTACGTAGGATACATATGTATGTGACAAGAGATCGTATTAATTGACTGAAATCTATGGTAACGTGAAACTGATTGAAACCGGTACAAAGCTGTATTTGACACCATAGGAACGACTTTAATTTTGACCTTGATTGCAAAGATTCATTGCTACGATCAATCCACCTTATTTTCAGAATTTCTAGTTTACGGGTGTTCATACAAACATTTGATCATCAGTATTTTATTATAGAAACAAAGTATCTACTATCAAGTGTTTTTCAAAAGTCAATGAAAATTCTACATTAGAAAATTTCTATTGTATAAGTATTATTTTAATAAACTTACGAGAGCAATCCCAAATAATCATAATATGAAAAACATTTATTAGAACATAAAAGAATATTTGTTATATAAACAATGAAGTACTGTAAATAATGTTTCAGCGCTGGTTGTAAGAGTTCCAAAGGTAATTGATTTTTTAAGTAGATGGAAGAATCGCCGATTTGATGCGTTTCTTTATCTCATGAAAATTTGCAAAGAAGGCATTTTTTGTGGTTATATCTTTCCTGCAATTGTACCTTGGTCTTTGCTCGATTACTAAAAATAGTTGAACGATAAAGTTAATCTGAGAATATTGGACGAAAGATGAAAAATAATGGCACGCGTTTACATGTTTGTCGAGCCATAAGGTTATTTCGCAAAGAGTGTCAGATAACAAAATGTTTACGTTTGAAAAGCTGTATCGGAACCAAACACGGTTCATATCATCACAATGCGATCTAATTTTTATCTAGCGAAGATCATCGAATCGTAAAAAATGCGTTGAACTCACAACTCAATTTCCGTTATTTTGGTTACAATTCCGGATCGATTATTCCCGTATTTTAAGCCAGTGAAAATAGGCAAGTAGTCATTAATAGCACTGACCCGAAATTGCGTAAATTTCTTTGGACAGCTAGTTGATTTCGTTCTCGTTATAAATCTAAGGCATGTTAAGAGTGTGAGCGATTTACGCAGATTCAGAGACCAGACTTCGTACGATTATGTATCTTCAATTATCAGATATTTTAACGGAACATGCGACTGAGTAATAATAACAACAAATTAATACGATAATTTTCTCGCATTTGAAGGACAGTACGCTATTAATATACCAGGAAAACTAACAAAGACAAATAAAAAATACATCTATGTACATATGTATACATATGTATAAAAATATATAGATAAATAAAGCACGCATTGTGCACGTATCGAACGAAATACCAGACTAATATTACTAGAAACCAACAGTTGCCATTTACTACTGCGTGAAAATTGAACGATATCGCACAGTGACAATTGCACTTGAAAAAATTAATTTCCTATCTAGACTATCTAAATGAAACCCAATAACTGGTTGATGTGTATGTACAATGATATTTGGATCCTAATCCGATAAAATTAGATCTAATCAAAATTATTTTCTTGAAAATGACCGGCATACGATAAAAAATAATTCTGAAACTTTCTTTTATGTAATATGTTTGATAATTGCAGGCGAACGAGCGAATTGTGTAAATAAGCCGCATGTGATTGCTATGGTGGGGTTGCCTGCCCGTGGTAAAACGTACATTTCAAAGAAGCTGTGTAGATACCTCAATTGGATTGGTATAAATACAAAGGTGTTCAACTTGGGAGAATACAGGCGACATGCAACCACTGCTTATCAATGCCACGAATTTTTCCGTCCTGATAATATTAAAGCAATGGCAATACGTACCCAGTGCGCGATGGACGCGCTTAAGGACGTCTGCCAATGGTTGGAGAGCGGGGACGGCGAAGTGGCTGTGTTCGACGCCACCAACTCGACCATCGAGAGACGACAACTAATCAGGGACATCGTGGTCGAGAAAATGGGCTTCAAGCTCTTCTTTGTCGAATCTGTTTGCAACGATCCTGAGATCGTTGAACAGAATATTATGGAAGTAAGGAAATGGCTCTTCTAAGTCCATTTGAAACTCGTAATAATTCTTAAAGTATTGATCTACATAGATTCAGATGTTTTATTTTTAAATATTGTTTCAATTTCTTATCGGATAATGTATCAAATACACAGGAGATGAAAAAGCTTTCCCTTTTTAATCAATTCGTAAATTAGCTTTGATTCCTTGCGACAAAGTTATTAACATTTTAATTAAGAAAGATTAACAATTAACAACATAAAACTTCTTAACGTGTAGGTAAAAGTGAGTAGTCCAGATTATACGAATATGAACAAGGAGGAAGTACTGGCTGATTTCATGCTGCGAATCGAGCACTATCGAGAAAAGTATCAGCCATTGGACGAGAATCAGGAAAGCGATTTATCCTTTATGAAAATTTACAACACTGGCGAAAAAGTGCTGGTCCATAAGCACGAGGGTCACATACAAAGTAGGATAGTTTATTACCTTATGAACATCCATATAGTGCCACGTACGATCTATTTAACTAGGCACGGCGAGAGCGTGATGAACCTCGAAGGTAAGATAGGCGGAGACTCGGAGTTGAGCGTTAGGGGCTGGGAATATGCCAAAGCATTGGCTAACTACATCACTGGTCAGGATATTCAGGTACGAGCACAGACATGGGGCAGAAAAAAATCTTGGTTTTGTATTTAAGCAAACTATAACATTTTTCATAATTGTAGGGATTGCGAGTGTGGACTAGCTGGCTGAAGAGGACCATTCAAACGGCAAGTGACGTGAATGTGCCCCAAGAAAGATGGAAAGCGTTAAATGAGATTGACGCGGTAAACTGAGAAATAATTAATTACTTTCGTTTTCAATGAAAATTTATCAGATGGTTTTGAATAGAATGAAAAAGTATTGTTTCTTACACTTTATTGTTCAAAATTCCTTTTTAAATGTTTGATTAACGTTGGACTAATAAAAGATGGCCTTCTTTGTACCCTGTAAACAGTAATTGCATTAGGGTCAATAAAATATTTACTTTATATATAATAAAAGTTATTGAATGACAAAAAAAATATTCGCATATAAAATTATTTATGATAACAATTAAACCATATTTATGCACAGGGTATTTGTGAAGAAATGTCTTATGAAGAAATCGCAGAAAAGTATCCGACAGACTTTGCCGCGAGAGATCAAAATAAATTCTCATATCGTTATCCGAGAGGGGAAAGTTACGAAGATCTGGTCGCGCGATTGGAACCAGTGATAATGGAATTAGAACGACAGGGTAATGTTTTGGTTGTTAGCCACCAAGCAGTTTTGCGATGTCTATTTGCTTACTTCCTAGACAAAAGTGCGGGTAAATATCATTATTTACAAATATTTTATTTATATGGTTGATATTAGTATATAAATAATTGAGAGAAGATATCTTTATCAGAACGACTGCTTAATCAAATTAATAAAGGATGAATAAGATGCATCCACATCGTAAATACAGAAATCATAGTTATACGACATAAACGTATGTATACTTGAACAGGGAATATCGAAGTTGTATAACTTTGGACCTTCGACGTATCGAAATGAACTGAACAAAATAGATATGTATGCAAAGAGTGAGATATCGGGAGTGACGAAATTATACGTATGACGGAAGTCCAAGATACCCGTCGTTCTTGTTTACATAATTTTATTTCCATAAATTGCGAGTAGTTTAATCAATTTCATACGCGTCGAATACATACGTAATTTATCTTATACTTCAAACCATTATTTGATGAGTAAATAATATTTATCTTTTCTCATGACATTATTTTTCTTACTGTAATTCATGTGATTCAAAGATTCTATTCTTTTTTCACTTTACAAAATAATTTTGATCATATTTGTCTCCTTCCAGATGAATTACCATATTTACAAGTGCCACTACATACTATTATTAAATTAACGCCAGTTGCCTATGGCTGTAAAGTGGAACACATTCGATTACCAATCGACGCAGTGAACACTCATCGACCAAAACCAAAGGTAAAAATGATCACAATTGACTAGTAGCAATTGTTTCTTTTTCCTTCCTTGTAAATACATCCGTATGCCGAGCAGAAACAAAAGAGAAAGAATAAGAAAAAATTGACACACTCTTATTTTGCTTACTCATAATAAAATACCTCGATTCCTTAAGTTTCTTATGTTTTAATGTTCTCAGAATGCCTGACCATTAGTGGATTGGGACTACTTCCTCGTATCTAATCTTAATTTAATGTGTCCTAAATGTCATCCAATTCTAAGCTTTGTATATTAAACAGTGCGTTGCATGTATTTTTCTGTTAGAATAGTATGGGTAATAAACAATGTGAGATGTAGTATCACGCACGTAGATGTCAATTTTAGTGTTAAATTTGATGTCACAGTAGCCTGTATATATTTGTAATTATCGTCACCGTAAAGCACACAGAAGGATTGCATTTATGGTCCAGTTTGTTTAACAAATCGTATATTTTATGGTAAATTATTTACTCGAGTGAAACGTTGATCGTTTTATTGATCGTCGTAGTGAATAAGTGCTCTGGAAATAAAGTATATGTATATATATGTTTTAACGGTACGACGTGACTATAAGAGTTATTATTAAAACCTGCTTAATTATTTTGTGCGAATTACTTTTTACATCTCTGTTCATTTAGATGGAGTAGATATGTAGTAGCTGATGCTTAGTATATGGCTACAAACCATTGTCTAAACGATATAACGGTCGTTGTATAAACTCTTTTCAGATCCCGGGATATCTAGAGGAACAATTCCGAAGGAAAGAAAAATTGCCTCGCACCTGATAACGACAACATTGTAGCACGACAGAGCTAATTCTAATCGTCGTTACGAGGTGCTGAAGACGCATTCTTTTGGCAGCTGGCTGCCTTTATACGTCCGATGCAACGTGCATCCATTTAATTCCTTATTTTAATCAAATATACACGAAATATGTCTGATATCATCCGACATTATTTCTATACGAATTACGTGATCAAAGGGTTCCTTTCTATTCTGTCGATTTTCTAATACGTGCCGTATGCTAGTGTAGCGTTAAAATGTGACAAATTTTGACTTGTGACGAAATACAGATGTTTGTATGTAATCGAAATCACGGAGAGAATCCTATGAAACTTAAATGCATATGTAACCACATACGTAAATTTGTTCTGATACTGAGTTTCCTGATATCTAAAATGCTATATCTATATTTTGAGTATTATATTTAAAAAATGGTATCGCATTAAACATGTTTAACTTCTCGATTTGTTATATATTTCGTGTTGTTTGTAAATCGTCGATAGGAAAGAAAAAAAAATCAATCCCCGCAGGTATTTCTAACATACATAGTGGTTATATAATGACGTTTATGTATTTTATAGAAATGTTTTATTAATACTAACATATTCTGGCGATTATGAACTTATCAAATTGCATATATTATCGATTAGGAAACAGCTGTCTTTAATCTTCTACGGAAACTATCGTGCCGAGCGAGAATCATGTTATATTTCAAAAATTTATCTCATATGATAATCTAGTTACTGGTATTAGGAAATAGATTCCAAAATATTTTTGTCAAGAAGATTATGCTGTGTGGAAAATCAAGAACTTTTCGAAGTGTAATTTATTTTAAGAGAAGTGTACATATTTTTTTAATACCCTTCACGATGAGAAAAAATACATTTACTTGAAAACAATATACTCTGTTTTTTAATTTCAACCTATCTTTGCGTCTAAGATTAATATAAATGTTAAACATTTAATTGCGTCCTTATATTTTTATTGCATTATAAAAAATGCACAAAAAAATGTTCTTTTCTATAATAAAAGCGTGTCGAATATTTAGCGTCATGCCAGATAGCGCTAGTGTAAACTAGGTAGCGCTGAAATTATCGGCAGTAATGTCACTTAGTTGATATTTTCCAATATTTTGTCTTCATGTAATGAACAGGACAACTAATCAGGATGATGGCAACAACTAACGAATTTGGTCCTGACTCTGGTGGTAGAGTTAAGGTATATTTCCTTTAAATAGTGTGAAAAGTTCGATGCACTTTTATGTTCCTAACCTATACATGTAGAAAAAAGCAACAAACAAATGTAACGTAATAGTAATTAAAATAACAATTATTCGAGTATTTATTGTAAAGTTGAAGAAGAATGAAAAATAATTATTTAAATTTTATTGAACCAGGGTGTTACAATAGTGAAACCAATTGTGTATGGCAATATAGCCCGTTATTTTGGTAAAAAAAGGGAAGAAGATGGCCATACACATCAATGGACAGTTTATGTTAAACCATATCATAATGAAGACATGTCTACATATGTCAAAAAAGTTCACTTTAAATTACATGAAAGTTACAACAATCCAAATCGTATTATGACCAAAGCTCCCTATGAACTCAGTGAAACTGGTTGGGGAGAATTTGAAATTGTAATTAAAATTTATTTTCATGACCCTAATGAACGTCCTGTAAGTAGATTTTTCATAATTCTAAGCATATCAATCATGCAAATTTATTGAAATTATTTATATTCTAAATAGGTAACTATATATCATATATTAAAACTGTTCCAAACAACACCTGAGATACAACTTGGGAAAAAGAGCTTAGTGTCCGAGTTTTATGAAGAAATAGTTTTCCAAGATCCAACAGCTTTAATGCAACATTTACTGAACTCCAGTAAACCTACAACTTTTGGTGTTTGGCGCCATAATACAGATTGTATATAGTCATTTTATTTAAATTAATGATTTAATATACATATATGAAAATTATTTTTATTCTATTATGCAGTTGAAGCCAAAAAGGAGTCTACAATGAAAGCAATAATAGAAGCAAGAAACAAAATAAGATTGGAAGTCATAGAATTTAAGGAAAAATTAACCTTAGCAAAGGAAACAATTGCTAAATTTAAAGAAGAGATTGCTAAAATTTCTAAAGCTGGTGGAAGTTTATCTGTTGCATAATCTAAGCATTTAAAGAATTTTCTAAGATTATTATGAAATAAAAGAAGTAGTTTTGGTATAATAGACAATTATAAAACAAATAAAGAATGTAAAATAAATGTACATATTGCAACTAACATCTAGATATAAATAATAAAATTTGCATAACATAAATGTATATTGATCATGTATTAAACAATAATGCTCTATGTATATGACAGTATAAATTATGTTTCAATCATGAATCATGATAATAATAATTTTTTTCAATCTACTACCAATAATTATTTAAGCGTAAGATAATTTTGACGAAAGAAAAAAAAGACTATAAACTGAAAAAAGGGATTTGACTAGATATTAAAAAATACAATAAAATGAATTCAAGCTTTAAAAGAAACTATTATAGAACAATCGATCTCAAGATAGTCTCGCAATTCTGATGAAACTACATAATAATTTACAGGTTCGAAGTTCGAATAACGCTGTATTATTACTAGCTCTTATAGCTGCAAACCATTGTGTATTTTACTTTATTTAATACCAAACTGTATGTTCAAAAATTTTCACTAGATATAATCGCCAAATTCTATGAACTAGTTATTCTAATTCTATTAAATAAATGTACAATAAGCGATTCTTAGTTTCATCAAATTGTAATTGCGATTACTATACTTATCAACGCATGCGCGAAAATTTCTGAACATGTACAACTTGGCAAATTTTTCAGATATTATTCATATTATTAATCATTAGTTTATATAAATATAATTTCTATATGTTTCTAATATATACTATTGCATAATGATACCAACTAGAAATTCTTTAGTCTCAACAAAATATACTGACTTCTAAATCTTGACCTTGACACTAGTCATTTTTAAAAAAATATAAACCTCACGCAATCAAGTGATTATACACTTTTGAGAGAAAATATGATCAGTCATGATAAAAACAGAGACAGTATCGTTACTCGCTGAAGTAATTAAGTTCGATTTAAATTAGCATCGCGCGCACAGAAACGTTTTACTATTATATATAGGAAATGACCGCAGCGCCGAATACAAGCATCAGCAGACCGTGAGCTTTTAATACTGATTACGCATTTCTAACCGGTGATATGTAGTTTAAGTTTAAGTTAACTCCAATATCATTCCTACATATGTATGTATATGCATGGTGGATAATAGTTATGCAAGAATTTTCTCGTGTCTAAAATCAGCCGGTCGATTAATATCACTATTGCACATTCCTAAATATGTATTTGAAAGTTAAATTTTCATGTCTATTATAGTCTTTTTATTCCAATGCTTTTTAACGATATAAAATTTGTAACAATTGATCATGATTATTTTATATCATAATTATGAATTCGATTCCTTGGTCAGTGATGACTTAACTATTTCATTGATTTGATCAGTTTTTCATTCAGTGTTTTATTGTTTGGTTCAATGAATGTAATGTAACATTTACTTTGGTAAGAATTTTTAGTACTAATAACTGTTATTCTATTTAAATAGAATTATTTCTAATTTTGTAACTGGAACCTTTTTTGATGTGAATGTTAGCCACGTTGATACTGCAAGTAAAACTCCATATTAGAAATTAATTGAATTTGTTTAGTGTTTATTGTAACTTAGATTAGAAAATAAAGAGCATTTTTCTCACTAATAATTTACTAAGATGTGTGCATTAGTGAAATAGTATTACTAATATTTTCTTTGTACTTATTTGAACTGTCGTAAACTTCAATTATTCATGTAATTTATCATATTAGTCATTTTGTATAATACTGCAATATAATAAAATTTATAAAAATATCGTTATTGCATCATTTTTACATCTAGTTAAACATTCTCTCAATGGTTATTCTGTGAAATACTTCAAAACTGATAAGAATTAACTTAAAGCTGAATAGCGTTATATATTACTTCCGCTGAAGTATAATTATATAAATATATTTCGCACGAAATTTTAAATGAATTATATTTTAATTAGTTTATTAAGGGCCAATATTTTATTCGCAGTCATCTCTTAACCAATTTACATTATCAAATTTTGTATTTTAACATTTTAGCCAGAAAATGGAATGCTAAGCATTCGTTAAATATTTATTCATCATCATATCTCTCATCTAAACGACTTTATGAAATTAAAAAATATTGAAATATCTATAATATTACGATAAACTATTTCTCGGTCCTTAATGGGTTAATAAGGGTTAATAGGTTATAGTAAGAAAACTATAATTATACTTATTAATTGTTAACTTTTATTAGTCCAGGTATAGAGTTTGCAATTGGTGCATTAGCAGCGGTAGGAGCTGGATTTTTTACGAACCCAATTGATGTGATAAAAGTACGATTACAATTACAAGGAGAGCTAGAAGCAAGAAACACATACAAAAAAATATATAAAAACACCTTACACGCGGGTTATTTAATTGCAAAACACGAGGGTATAACTGCTTTACAAGCCGGTATCGTACCGGCCCTATATTTTCAAGTCGTGCTCAATGGAATACGGTTAGGCATCTACAATACAGCAAAAAAGTATGACCTAATCACTAATGACAAAGGGGATACTGATATTTTAAAGACTGTTATAATAACTGGAACTTCTGGTTCTGTTGGAGCTGTTCTTGGTAGTCCGTTCTATATGGTAATTCTTCTTTAATACGTTGTTAATTATTTTGTATGAAAGATGATCCTTAAGTATCAATAATATCATGAGTAATCTATATTAAAATTGATATGTTAATTTATTAAGACACATCGTTACAGTATTTTAATTAACAATGAGCAATTTTATATTACATTCGTCTTTCTCATCGCAATAGGTAAAAACACAATTACAAGCGAAATCAGCACAAACCATAGCCGTTGGTTATCAGCATAATTATTCAGGAACCTGGAGTGCATTCAAATCTCTCTGGAAAGAAGGTGGGATAGTGGCTTTGTATCGCGGCTGGTATGCGAATATACCACGTGTTTTTGTAGGATCCGCAACGCAGTTAACTACCTTCGGTTTAGCTGCGGATTGGTTACGCTCATTACAAGTAAATATTTGAATAGATATCACGTTCAGAATAGTATAAATGAAAATTACAATATTTCATATTTCTTTTTAAGGTGTTTACAGATCAACCGATATTTCTGACTTTTCTGGCTTCCATAATCGGTGGAAGTTGTGTAGCTCTCACTATGCAACCATTTGATGTCTTAGCAACAAGGCTCTACAATCAACGTGAGTGTAATTTAATAAAAATATTTCGAAAGTAACTTTTGTTGATAGATTTGTAGGACTGATAATTTTATAATTAAACATAGAGACGGACGTAGGCGGAAAAGGTACGTTGTATAACGGACTATTGGACGCGATCATTAAAATATTACGAACAGAAGGACTCTCTGGTTTATATAAAGGAATTTTTCCAACGTGGTTGAGAATAGCACCGCACACAGTGCTTTGTTTAGTATTTTATGAAAAATTAGACCAATTATATAACATATTACAAAATTAACAATTGTTTAAATTTGTAAAATACGTAGCAAAGAATTTTATAATTTTTAAATTATTGTATTAAGTATGCTATAGAATGAAAAAATAAAATTTCTTACATAGGCAGTGAAATGTTTTATACTTGAATAACAGTTACATATTTAAAAACATTGGTTCGCTTACTGGAAATTTAGTGTCAATGTGATCTGACTGTAATTTTCGTTAACAAATGTAAAATCTAACAATTTATCGTTTCATGTATTCGAAAATAATTAAATGATGTAATTATATCGAATTAAATCGAATATTTCAAAATTTGTAATTATTTAGATATAGGTGTTTAGATAAATATAGTATTAACAAAATAAAAAATAAAAGTATAATAAATTTCTTATCTAAATTGTAAAAAAATAACCCTTATTAATTAGATATTTACATAAACCTTACAACGAAAAAATTGTAAACCTATCTATTCACTAGAAAGAAGTATTAGACCATATAAAGTACCAGTTTTTAAATTTAGCCATGACGGATGGAATTTGGTCTAGAGTTAAATCCTTGACTTATTAATGCTGCTATATCCATCGTATTCTTTCCTCTAGTCTCAGGTAAGTATATCCTATATAGAATAATATTATATTATTACAGGATATATCGTAAGTAATTACAAATGATTGTATCATTTATAAATTTGATTTTTTACTACATACCTAACAATTTGTTCTAATAATAAAAGAAATACGGCAAATATTAAAAAAGTATATGGTCCCATAATACTTTCTATTGTTGGGAACGTCATGCCTACTATAAAATTTCCACCCCAATTAAAAACACTACCAAGTGCCATAGCTGCTGGTCTAGGACCAACGTCGAATAATTCAGATCCAATGAAGTATGGTATTGGTCCAAGACCAATTCCATAAAATATTACATAAGCCAGAACGGCTATCGTACATATTATTGGCATATGCGATGACAGATGCTGTAAGGATACAAATAATTATTTTACAAGCTAAACTTTCAACTTCTAATATAAATTATTCTATTCAAAATAATTTTACTTACAGTTAATAAAATGGAAGTACATAAAACTATCAAACATCCTAAGCACAAATATATACTAGTAAGGAGGACACCTCTCCTATTCAAAGTTGACATCACTGGTACCGAAACAAGAGCCATACCAATGTTAGCCACGCCAGTACCAAGAGTAGCATATTGTGCTCCAGTAATGCCAAGTCCAGCATTGATAAATATGGAGTTAGAATAGTAAAATACAACGTTTATACCACTCATCTGTTGACCGAATTGTATTATACAAACTAAAAATACAGGAAGCCTTAGACTTGGATCTTTAAAAATGCGCTTGATAGTCCAAGGTTCGGCTGTTGTTTTTGTCTCTATTTCTTGCTGTAGACTAGAAATTTCCACTTCTAGTAACATTATATCCATTTTACGTATTCTACTGAGTTCTGAAATATTAAAATAGTCTTGAATATTATTGTGAATATACCAATTACTACAACACTAGTGTTTTTACTAACCATCCAAAGCTTTCTGCTTCTGTTCCTTGATTATATATAGATATTTAGGACTTTCTGGTAAAATAATGCTTGTAAAAACCAAGGCATATATACATAATGGAACAAATGCTCCTAGCATATAATGCCAAGAATTTTCAGTTCCTAGAACTGTATCAAGCCCTGCAATTTGCCCTAAAAATACTCCACATGTAATTCCTAGTTGACATATTACTCCAACTGCACCTCTTAGTCTAAGTGGTGCAATTTCTGACATGTACATTGGTACTATGCTTGTTGCGAAACCTCCAGAGAGTCCTGGAAAGATATAAAATTTTCATGTAACAAATAATTTCACATTTTTGAATTTGGTATCCTAAAACTTACCAACAACTAATCTGCCTACTAACAAAATTTCGATTGAATTTAATTTGCGTATTAGAAAAAACATTGCAGCTCCTATAATGCCAAATATGTTTCCAACAAACAGCGCTCCTTTTCTTCCATATCTATCTGCTACCCAGCTTGAGAGGAATGAACCAGCTGCCCCTCCAATGAGAAAAATTGAGACAACACTAGACCAAACTATTTTCAGGCCATTTTTGGATACATCCATACCATATCTTTCTCTAATACTTTCATTACAAAATGCATCCACCAGCTACAATTAACATAAATATATTTAATAAATAAATATACTTACAAGTTTCTATAAAACACAAGTTGAGACACTCACATGGGCTGCATTATTTAGTACTCCTATATTAAATCCTGTTGGTACAGCTGAACCTAAGCAGCAGGTAACAGCTGCTAAAGCTAACGTGATGGTCCATCCTCCTGGTATCTAAGGAAAATAAATATTGTCTTGTTTGCTTTTAAAGTGCAAAGTAAAAAGTATTACATATTCATAGATATTTTAAAACAAAATAACAATTCCTATGTATCCTGTTCATTAGAAATTAAAGAAAATGCAAATTACAAAACAGTGTGATCATGTTAATGTCACTGGTGATTTATTCATAGTTGTATCACATTAATATGTGAATGTAATAAAATAATGGAATTTAAACGAAAATAAAAAAAAAATGGTATGTAATGATAACAACACATAGCCAAAAATATATTTGTGAAACATAAAAATCTGTGAAATACCAGCAACACATATTAAGGCACTTTAGCATGTACCATAGGATATGTGATGGTGCAGCACAATAAATCATATGATATAATTTATGTGATCAATGTTATGAGTAATACAATATAAGATACACTGGTAAGTTTGCATTTCTCTTAAAAGAAGGAAAATAAAAAATATATATATAAAACCAGAAAACCATACCACTGAAACAATTAAGCATCATAAGCAATAATGTGTTGCACCTTGGGAGACCAATCAGTGATATAATGGAAAAGCCTGGATGGAATGATGGAATAAAACTCAATAAAACCACACATCACTGGCAAACCTGGAAACTATGTAGACAACCAACCATGCATTACTAAAACTTTATAAAAAGTAGATCTAGATCTAGTCTCAGTTTTTCAATTACACAAATGTGTATATATAAAAACATCTCTTATAGAGAATCTTTTGATGGAGAAATATCAAGAATGGAATTAATAACCAAATGTGGACTTAAAAATGGATCACAAAATATGAATAGATTGCTTATAAATTATTTTTATATAATATTCTACTTTCTCTCTCTTGAATGATTTTCATGTCGTTAGTTTTTACATAGTGGGTGTTATAAAATTAATGAACTGAATACTTATGAAATATTATTATTATGAAATCATATTAAATGAAACAATATCAAAAGGAAGAAAAAACAAATTCAAATGAGGTATATGATAACACAAAACAATTTGACCTTTAAATAAAAGTAAATCTCTGCGTATGTCTTTTAATGATAAAGCAATGATAACCGAAGTAATATATAGACTGATCCCAACACATAATTGAGAAAGGTGTTTGTATATCTTATTCTTTATTTTTTACACACTTTCATATCATTCGTACTTAAGATAAACAAAGGGGCTATGTACAAGGATAATATACATAGAACTCAAGTGTTTTAATCAAATATTATGAAATGCTCGAGTCTCACATGTTCATTACACTATCTGTGATTGAGATCTTAAATAATCTGTTCCATCAATATACAAATTAAGGATATAGCTTGAAATTCATTGATACATACAAAATCGTTAAATGATGCATGCTTTTATTTCGAATTTCATTTAATACATTATACTTACTGATCTTTCGTTCAGATTATCCGAATTAGATGGACGATTAGATCGGTCAGAGTCCGTGAGTACTGCGGCATGACTATCTATAATTACGATTAGTTATTATATTTATCATGTTAAAATAAAGTTAGATATACTTTCACTATGAACATGCTACGTTAACAAATAAACGATCAATCTAAATAAATCTAGAAACATATATAGAAACATAAATTTGAGTAAATACCTTGCTGTCTAAAGCAAAAATTTTGTAGAAATAATATTTTATGAAGAGAATAGGTAATGAAATTAGAGCAACTATTGAAAAATTTCGAAAAATATTACCTAACCCTAACGCCATATTTTGTATAACACGTGTCACTGTGTCACTGACACGACTTCACACGATGTCAAAATGGCAAATAACACTAGAAACTTAAAAATGGATTGACAACACGGAACTTTGGCTTCGACTTTGTATACATATGTATACGTATATGCTATTGTATATAAAAACAGAATGAAGAAACTTCTAATTTTACTTAAGCAATTATTGGTGAGAACGTATACATTTTCTAAGGTAGATGCATCAACCTTAGAGCGGTAGAACAATATATGTTGTTCAATGTATGAACAAACAAATGTTTGAAATACGCAAATGTGTACTTTCAGATGTTTAATTGAATCAGCTTTTCCTTGAAAAGTATTACGTAGCTGGTAAATGCGCATTCTACAATCCCACGAATATTAAATAAACTATTGATTTGGAATAATTATTTAATATATAAAATTCACGAAAGTATTTGAACACTTATAGAAATTTTTTATGAATATATTATGTATGTTATACGAAACATTTTGACATTTTATTAGTACTATAATGAAATATGATTATTATGATTATATTGGTAAAGTATTCAGACAGTCAATTTTCTATTATTTATTACGCTTATTATATGTATAAGTAGTTTATTAATGCTGTATACTAAATAAATAGAGTTTTATTTTATACTGATAATGAAGATGGCCTTGAATAGGAGTTGGTTTACAAATTTTATAAACTTTTCAATATTGCACATAACATATTACTACAAATATTTATAGTTATTGTGCTGTATACTAATTTTTTATTAAGTATGTTTGTTTGCAGTAAATATCTTGTAACTTCTATATACATTTTCCGATTGGTTTTAAATTGTACCAATATAATTGTGGTAATCATGTCTCGTTATAATGTTAATGAAGTTTCAAAATGTTTTATAAGTATACATAGAAAACTTCTTCTGAATATTAAGCGTTCGGAAAATTCGTAGTGTAAGAAAAATTTTACTAAAATTACACTTTTTACCATCTGTATTTTCAAGAATCTTTCCTTCAAAGATAGTTCGCCTTTTTCGGTAACGAATATCCTTTCAATACAGGCTTCTAGAGTATTTTATTTCTTGTCTATGTCTTTTGACAAACTTTCATGAACCACTGTATACATATATATTGCAAATATAATTCGTTTCATATTATTTAATAACAATTGAGTTCCAATATTTGCGTAGAATAAAGTCAATCGATTTATCTGCGATGATATTCAATTATAATTATAACTCTTCTCAAAATATTCTTCAGAAATAATTTCTTTAAATAATATCCAATTAATCCATAAATTGTAGATCGTACGGTTTGAATGAATGATCATCGATTCTTCTATGACACGGTCCTTATTCACGATAAATATGAATGGTACGGATCGCGGTTTGTGTCTTTTATTTTTAAAAGAGGAATGTCGTCCTTCCTTAAAGTTTGCTTTCTGGATGAAGATATCATTTACCTAATTGCATCATACAAAGAAGGCGGAATTACAAATGTAAATATTGAATTGAGAGACGGTCGACGATATTCAAGCACGTGCATACATTATCTCACATGAAAAGATCCAATGTCAACGAATGAAATGTATTAAATGCAAAACCGCGGCTAAAATGTGTTTCAGTATTACATGTACTCATACGCTAGAATTTACAATTTGTCTTTCAGTAACAGAATTCCACGAATTTGTAAAATAAGAAAAAAGTATCGACTAAATTTTTGGAATGCTCTGTTACTCCGTCTTGTAGTTAATACGTATTAAATATTATCAAATTTCAAGATGATAATGATCGATATTTTAAGTAGACTTTCGCTATCGAATTTGGCATAAATGATTTGTTATATAAAATGTACGTGGTATAATGCTTGTTATCATATTTAGTGAAAGAAAGAAATTTCCATTTCAATTCCATTCCTTTCATTAGGTTTGTAAAAATACGAATATGCATGAATATCTTCAGTTTAGTGATTATACATTGCTGCTACATGCAGATTGACAATACTTTCACAACCACTTCATCGTTATTTAATTTCAGACATATATTAATTTCAATCGGACAATGGAATGAAAACTAAACCAAAATGTCCAACGCGTAACTAATAAGAATGAATAATTCATCATTACAATGCATGCAAGATTTCAATAAATGATCTTAAATTAACCAACGTTTTATGTTTTTAATGATAAATGATCCATTACCTGATTTATATATGTCCACAAACACATACGGTGTATGAATAGAGAATAAATAAATTAAATAAATAAATATAATTCATTAGCTTTTACACACCTTTATAATCAAGCATGTCTCCCACTTCGGAATCACAACGCATATATGATGATCTGCGTAAAGAAAAACAATTCTTAAAATAACATGTCACAACTTGCATATTCAAATAATTTAAGAAATAGATCACAGACCGTTCGGAATCGAATACCATCGCTACATTAGTCACTTTCTACACGTTTTTGTCTAAATCTATTTAGTATCTATGTACGTTTCAATGGTTTCCGTTTCGCCTTTTTATAGGTTTAGTAAGTATCGCGTCGATATCACTCAATTATCGAAATTTATCGATTTCGCCAATCGAATTCTCGACAGTTTAAATAAATTTTCGAACATCAACAGATATCAACGAGTGTCTTCTCTCATTTGAAAGAAAACAAGTTGGAAGTTCCCAATTCGTAAAGTAAACGTTTTTGTTTTTCTTTCACCAACGTGATAACGACCAGAATACATGCTTCTTAAATTACTCGCCGATCGCTGCTTGTGCAGAAGCAATGTCACTCTACTTTCTCGGTAATAACGACATTTTTACACGTTTCTAATTTATTTTTATAGAAAGTTTTCATTTATTTCTATTTCAATATTTTTGTCAATTGCGTATTTTCAGTGGCACGATGACATCGCGATGTTTAACTACACCCATCAACGATTAAATTATAATATTTTGTACCAAAGAAATTGAAATGAAAGATACATGAGAAGGTAATTAATACAAGATAAACAGAAAATTTTGACAAACTTTCTTACTTTCAAATTAAATTCTTATTCAGAAAAAACATTCTTACTTTACAACAAAGAAATATCTGAAATTCGTCAAAATACATTGGTGTAAATCTATAAAGTTTTTATGAAAAGTTTCAACTAAATTGGTTATTTTGATCATTCTAGTAATTCTAGTATTAAGTTGTAGATAATTTCACATGTGATTGCATATAATGTAGATGCATAATGTACATAGTTTAAATGACTTACTAACCTTTTCTTGCAGGAAAGATTTTTTCGATGAACCCGAATCCTAGTATGCACGACTGCTTGTCTACTTCGTTGCACTGTTCACGGGGGACTAGCTGAAATGCTGTAAATGATTTCCGAAGTGGGAATCCCCACCATTTTTCTATCCTCTCCTACCGAGTTTATATTACGTACTTCTTATTTATTCATGTAATTAATTCTAGTCTTGAACAATCGATCCTGTGAGAAAAACTTCACTTTCAACGAGCTAATTGGTCAGAATTTTGCCTTGATAATTGGCCGCTGCTATCTATCATTTGAGGAAGTATCTTTGTGAAGCAGAATTTCAGTGTTACAATGTATTTCTTTCATTTCTATTGTCCTGAGTCAAGAAAGCCATTTCTTTTTATATAGATGAATTTAAAACTTCGTTATCTCGGGTTGGGTATAGAATACTACTGTTTCATTCTATGTCTTTATTCATTCCACATTAAGATAGGATTATCGCTGTAAATTATTTCTCGCTAACTGACTAGACTAAGTCTCAGCCAGTTAACAAGCCAATATTCCATATAAAACAAACTTTTCAGCAGAATCTGAATCAAAGTCAAATCAGAGTCAAGCTATAAAAATCTTTGCCAGAATGAAACTCGTTAATTACTCATTTCTCTCATCTTTCGGGATAAATAATTCATTCGTATAATCCACTTTGTTCTTTATCTTGTACTGATAATTTATACAAATTTTATGAAAATTGCGTGTATTTATTATACATACATGTATATATAATGTATAATACATAGTGCATACATGCAATTCCGAGTTTGATTAAAATTGTCTTCCCGAGGAACGTACTGGCAATTTCATGTTCTCTACTTTTGCGCGTGAAAGAAAATTCTATGCACGTCACTCGGAAGAGTTTTTCAGATAATTTAGGTCTCTTTCATACGACGATGCATGTATGATGGATATATTCATTATGGAAGCGTTCACACGATTCTATAATGAATGCTGTATAATCGGTATCTATCGTACACGTATTATATACGTGTATCGCCGTATGAAATAAGGCTAACAATTTTTGTTTGTTTATATGCGATTACTTATCTATCGTTTCGTTAATTTTTCTTATTTTATTTCAAACATAAAGTTCAAGCGTTAAACGCAACATACGTAATCGATTTTTTAATTACAATGAATCGGATTATTATATGATATTTATCTCCCGATTCATCGTATGTAATGCCCCATTACATCAACAACGAGTTAATTAATTCACTAAAGAAAAAAAAGAGTACAAACGTTGGATAGAAGAAAAATTATTCTTTTTTTTTATCAATGTAATGTTCTTATCCGTAGATAGATTTAAAGCAGATGATCACTCGTTACAGAGATATGTACTACTATACCATGAAACGGAGAATAAGGCGAATCAGAAAGTGCTATGATAGAATCCTGTTTGATCCTATACAATCACATTGTTGGCAATTGTAACGCGATACAAGAATCAAGGTAAACGCTGTTCTCTTCTTTTTTCTCTAAATTGTATTGTTCTTCCTGAGACATTACGTTTGTGAATTCTTGCCGTACAGTACTTATGCTGGTTGATACGGTCGATCCGAGATTTATGGTCATCCGTGAAAGTGGAACGCAACGTCAATGAATTGTCATCCGTGAATTACTCGCGTGTTTGTCTAAAGTACGTGTATCTCAAGTACAATCCATTCTGAGATTACGTTCTTCTCTAAGTCCTTGACTAAGCGCTGTTGTTAAAGGATATTTTCCACAGCCACAAAGATTTGTGAAGTCATCTACGTCTAATGACCATATCAAGGCGCCACCAAGATTTAAATCTCTTATGAATTTCGTCTGGAAGAAGACAAGTGAACATCTATGTATTTAGACGATAAGAGTACAACGTTACAACGCAACATTCTCGTGCATCATTCTTGCGTCAATGATTCATAGACGTTAGTTACCTTTTGCGCTATACTGGATACATCTTCATAGCTGACCCATTGGTCATCTCTGGTAGCATACGGTCCACTCAGATTCTTCGAATCCTTGATCACGGACCAATCTCTGTTTTTTACGTTGTTACATATCTGAGAAAATGTTTATTAAAGGAGAGAACATTCGGCTTAACCTCCGGATATAAAAATAAATTAATGTTGCAATCCATGTAAACACGAGAAAATAGGAAAGTTTTCCATAGATAAATCAAATTCGATTGCAATAGCAATTTAAATCAAACACTTACCGCTTACTTATGTTATTTAACTATTTATCATACAAATATGATTAATCTATAGAATAATAAATTCATACATACCTCGTAATAAGCGAGCATTCCGGCTGATTTGGTGAAGTCTCCTGGATGCCCGGGCCCGGAAACTTGTGCGTTAAGGCCTGGTGTTCCTCTTCCTTGCAATTTTCTCGATAACGTAAAGCTTTGCCCATATGCTGGTATTCCCATTATCAGTTTATTCGATGGCACACCTTGTTCCAGCCAATGGATTATTGTAAAGTTCACGTTCAAGTATTTGGTCTGCTCATCCAGATTACGATAAAGCGGGGCTACGTGACCAGTTCTGTCCTCCCAATAGCCATGATAGTCGTAAGTCATAACATTTATCCAATCGAGGTATTTGATTAATGCTGGAACGTCGTAAGCTACGTCGATGACTTCTTTGCTAGCAGAAACACCGGTGGAAAGGAGCAACCCTTTAGGTTTGAAAGTTATGCTTAGTTCCTTTAGCAGGGCTGCAAACGCTTCCCTATCACTTGATGGTCCACGATTGCAATCAACCTAGAAAATGGCTCGTTAATTTATATACAGATAAAGATAAAGCAAAATATGATTAATAATGGCAGAAGAATTTTATAATCTATAAGAATACGAGTGAATCACGAATGACTCACGATAATATAAAACGTAATATAAGCGTAGCTACTTATTTATTTGTAGCTTTTTATTTTTTATTTTTTTATGTGAATTTGAAATGTTTAACTCATTTTTGCATCTCTATGTACTTTTTCGTACCTGCCAGCATACTGGATACTCCCAAAGGAAGTCAAGACCATCAAATCCGCGACTCTGAATATAAAGAGCAGCGTGGCGCGCAAATCTTTTCCGTTCCACCGAATTGTGCGCCAATTCGCTGTACTTATTATCCGTAGATTCATCCCAGCCACCCAAACCAAGCAAAACCTTCAGTCCAGTTTTGCTTTTAATATCAGCTATTTTACTAAGAAATTCCTTCTGTCCAGCAGCCTGTGGATTTTGTATAGTTAATCGTTCCGGATCCAGCTTCGCGAGACCGTAAACTATATGAGTACACAAATCTAGATCAATGTCCTCTGGTAGGAATTGTCCTACCCCAGGCCGCTTTCGTGCCCAGTTCATTACATAACAAATCATTTTCTTCTTGTTATTCTCCTGGTCAGAGATTAATGGCAATAACTCGTTCGACTGCAAATTAAAAAGCGAAATTATGTCACTATGCAGCTTAATTTCGGAAGAAAGTGGAGAGTCTCATGCAAAACACGACCTTAATGAAACATTGATTCACCAAGGCCCTTTAAGATTGTAAAACTCTTACTTGTCGCTGAGAATCCTGGCATTTGGTGTTCTCAGGCCAGTCGCAACGATTCTCGTTCCAATACAGACCAGGAGGACAAGAGTGTTCAGTAAGCTTTCCAAAATTACATAAGAAGTATTTAGAGCAATCTTTCTTATGGGGAACAAAAACACGACCGCCGCAGTCGTCTGGTGAACCACCTATTATCGGCGGCTCAGCTTCTATTTCAATAGTATCATCGATATCAGAATCCGGATCCGCGGTTGTAGACGTTGGCGGCAAGTACGTTGGTTTAGTAGAAGTAGTAGGTTCCCAACTTGGTCGTTCAGTAGTCGTAGATTCCATCATGGATTCTCCAGCGTCAATCGTGAGAAATTCTGTTTTTAAAATATTATTACATTTATTTCCATCTTTTGGACATATCTATAAACGAATGTTCATCTTCCAGAATATTTACCATTCGTTACTGGACACAATGGACCTTTGGGATAATTTCTTAGAACCCTGTTCATGGTTCTGAGAAGCGGGCTAGGCTCACAGCCGCATCTGTTCTTGAAGTCGTCCAAATCGAGAGCCCACACCATGCCGCCGCCCAAATCAAGATCCTTTATTAATTCCGCCTTCAGTTTAATTTGTCTGGTATCGTCAAAGCTGACCCACTGATCACCTTTATACGCGTAGGGACCGATACGTCGTTGTTTGTCTTGGATCACGGTCCAACCCTTCTTTAATGTCCTTTCGCATATCTATGATTATTTAAGACCGTAATATTATATGAATATTTATTAAAAGAAAGAGAGAGAGGGAGAGAGAAAAATAAGAAATTAGGAAAGTAGAATACCTACTTCGTAATAAGACAGGAAACCTCTGGCTCTTGTTGCTTCGCCGGCTTCACCGCCGCCATAAGTCGGTGCATTTAATCCTCTCTCACTTCTTTCTGCCAAGGAGAAGGACTGACCGTACAGTGGTGCTCCCATTACAAGCTTTTTCGCTGGTGCACCTTTCTCCATCCAATAATGAATTGAAAAGTTCTATACGATTATTAAAATAATATTTTGAAAAAATGATATGCAGACGTTCGGAATATTTGATAAAAATTATATGTAATTTTTTGTATAAAAAACATGGATAAGAATTTTCCGTTTTTATTACAGTTCGTTTCTTAAGAAATTAGTAAGATTCAGATGTAAACAGATTTATCGATATACATATTCATCGTTAATGGTTTTAAGTTCTGACGTGCACTTACCGCGTTAAAAGTTGGCTCCCAGTCATTGGGCAGTCGATACAGTGGCGCCACGTGACCGGTTTTCTTGTCCCATTGACCATGATAGTCATACGTCATTACAGATATCCAGTCTAAGTATTTCGCCAAGCTTGGTACGTCATAGCCTGTGTCAATGACTCGTTTGCTCGGAGAAACCGCGGCGGATAACAGTAAACTTCTTGGTTTGAATTGTTCGCTCAACTCCTTCACTAAACTAGCGAATCCTTCTTTGTCTGTAGCTGGACCTTTTTTACAATCGACCTAAAATTTATTTATCGACATATCACTTTTTACTAATCGAATAATCAGATCGAAGATTATAAATGAATAAACGCGAGTTTATTACCTGCCAGCATACTGGATACTCCCAATCTAGATCCAAGCCTTGAAACTCGTATTTTTCGATAAATTGGATCACATTCGTGACGAATCTTTGTCTAGCCGATGGTGAATTCACCAAACGACTGTATTTGTTACCTGCTGAATCATTCCATCCTCCAATAGCCATTAATACTTTTATTCCCTTCGATTTTAAAGCCGCGACCCTTTCGTAAAACTCTAGAAATGATAATACAATGATACACGGAGAAAAAGGAAAAATTGTATGGAATGTATCTCGATATTTACTGTTGTCTATATCAGCCCACGAATCATGTGGTTTAATCGTCAACTGCGATCCATCGAGTACTGCGAAACCATACAGAACATGAGTACAGAGATCAGGGTCTATATCTTCTGGCAAGAACTTTCCTCCTTCTTGACGATACCAGGCCCAATTTGTAAAGTAACAAATCATTTTGAATTTATCGTCAGGTTGCAGTTGATCCCTCGACGTTGAAGATGGCACGGGTGTCTTAACAGTGGTGGATGCTACCGTGGGCGCCATCGGACCTTGATCCAAATCATCCACTGTAATCGGTGGCTTCTCAACTAAGAAAGAAACACAAAATAAAAAGAAATATATATATAAACCTAAAACTGAAGACAAAGATGAACAGCTAAAAATTAATTGAATAAAAATGAATTACGTTCTTCATCTTTGTTGGGAGGACTAGCTAAAACTTTTTGAAGAGTATGCATCAACGGATGCGGTCCTTCGCCGCAGCGTCCCCGGAAATCATCGAGATCCAATGCCCACACCATTCCACCACCAAGACCCATGTCTCTAACATACTCGGCTTTCCGTCGAATCATGTTAGCGTCGTCGAAGCTCACCCACTGAGTGCCCTTATATGCATAGGGACCCATTCTGTGTCCTGAGTCTTGAACGACGTTCCATCCACGGTTCCGAATCCTATCGCAAATCTCGTAATAAGACAAGAATCCTGCAGCTCTAGTAAATTCACCGGCTTGTCCAGCACTAGCTGGCACATTTAATCCTGTACCTGCGTTGCGGTCGTTTATGGAGAACGACTGTCCGTACAATGGCATTCCTGTTATTGGGATAAGTCAGTTAGATGAATATTTAATTCGTATTTTTATAATTAGGCTGCGAATTTTTATGGCATTTATAAGAAATTTAAAAGTGCGAGATTGCACATAATATACGAAGATATAAACAATATCGAAAGTAAGGTACTCTTTATAATATTTAGTGGTTGAAATATAATATGATTGATATAAACAAAAATATAAAATTGTATAAAAATCCGCAGTCTACGTATAATATAAGATTGTAAAATAAGAAATAAATACCCATAACGATGTTTCTACGAGGAGCTCCCTTAGCGATCCAATAATTGATGGAATAATTTGCGTTGAAGTAATAATAGTCATCATCGGGATGGTAATAGAGCGGCGCTACGTGGCCAGTTTTCTTGTCCCATTGACCATGGAAATCGTAAGTCATCACCGCAATCCAATCCAAATATTTAGCGAGTGCTGGAACATCGTAGCCTTTGTCGATCACTTGCTTACTCGGCGAAACCGCCGAACTGAGTAATAATCCTCTGGGTCTCAATTCGTTGCTCAGTTCTTTAAGCAAATCTGCGAAGCCTTGTTTATCTGAAGATGGACCTTTATTGCAGTCAACCTAAGATAAATGTAATGTACAGTGATTTTTATATACGTATGTAAGGAGTTAGAATATTTATGTATATTTTATACGATATACATTATGCATGTTCATGTATATATATTAACGTTGATATGCACGTACTTGCCAGCAAACTGGGTATTCCCAATCCAAGTCAAGCCCATCGAAATCGTATTTTTCCAGGAATTGGATTGCTTGTTCAACGAACCGTTTCCTAGCAGTAGGATTATTCACTAGACGACTGTATTTGTCTCCAGCTGAATCGTTCCAACCTCCCAGAGCGAGAGATACTTTCAATCCACGTTTCTTGTACGCGACTACGCGTTCGTAGAAATCTGTTCGACATAGATTTACATTTATATGTACACTCCGCGTTTGACAATGTCAATATGTTTTTAACAAATGACTTACGATTGTCGTAATCCGCCCAGGAGTCGTGAGCCTTGATGATTAGGTCTGAATAATCCAAAACAGCAAATCCGTAAACGATATGGGTACAGAGAGTGTGATCGATATGTTCAGGAAGATAACGACCGACCCCTCTTCGATACCAGGCCCAATTCGTGAAGTAACACACGATCTAACACAATGAAGAAATAAATGATCAGACGCAAAATATCCAAAGTACAGTACTTGTTATAATATTTAATGGGAGAAAGAAATTTCTGCCTAGGTGCTATTCTTTCTGTCGTATTTACAAAAATATGAATTTGCATAACTGTCAGCAGTTTAATTACGATAATGATCTTACTTTGTAATGGCCAGACAATGGAGAAACTTTGTCAGCATCTATCACGGCTGATGGCAAGGTGGTCGTAGCTTGAGTGGTGCTTGCTACCCAAGGCTTTTCAGTACTCGTTGGATGATTAATTGGCTTATCGCTAGGTGTGTTGGGATCTTGATTATCTGTCGATACAGAGTTATCTTGACAATTAGCTCTAGATGGCCAGTCGCATATTCGAGTTCTCTCGTTAAAGTGCAATCCTGGAGCGCAACGGAATACTTCGTAGCGACCCCATAAACATGCTTGGAAGCTCTCACAATCTCCTGGAACGCCAGTGTAACTATCAGGCGTACACGACTAAAAGAAAACAGTAAAAAATAACTACGTGACTTGTAACTTTAATGATATTAATAATTTTAATAATAGTTTACTTACATTTGACTTGGTACCTCCTGCGACCAACGAGGCTGTTTTCTTCGGCTTCTCGATGCAAGGATTCTTGAAAGCCCAGTCGCACATGCCCTTCTCCTTGTTCCAGTTCAATCCTGGTCCACATTGTTGAGAAATTAAATTTCCATTCACGCAGATATGGAAACCTGTGCAGGAATCTGGATAAGAGTAATATTCCCCGTGTACACAATTTTTTGGCGGCTTTCCGGTCGAAGTTTCCATAATTGGTCTTTGGGTGATAGGTTTGGACGAAGAAGGTATGAACGACGTAGTTGGTTTTTTCGTAGTGGTGGTTCTCATGGTGGTCCATGATGGTTTTTGAGTCACAGAACCTATTTTAAACAGAAGTGCAAGATGTTAAAATTTACCACAAAGTACTTTTAGAATTAGTCATTTCTTTGTTTTATGTTTATGAACGTATTTATACCAGACGGTCGCGAAATTTTGTACACTTGCATCAAAGTGGGATTTATTGAGATTAGAACGAGAATTATACGATTAACGTAAATCATCTTTCGACCAGACTACGAGAAGAAAAACACGAACAGTGCAGAACTCTCGCTGACACTGAGCGTCGCATACGAATAGAATTGATTACAAAGGGAAGATACTTGCCTGGAGGCGGCGATTGCAAAACTAGCAGAAAGATGTATGCAGAAATGAAGATGTTTACTGATATTGCACGGGGATAAACAGGTTTGCGTTGTTCCTAATGAACCGATGCGTCTGTCGATGACAACGTCTCAAGAAGTTACGTAGAAGGATACATTGTATAATTATCAGAGAACATTGATAATAGAGTAAGTTGAATCTTTTATATGTAACATAATATGCATTTTTTAAACAGTCAATATTGCCAGCTTTAAAAAATACAAACCAATTGACCATGGAATAAAGTATTTGATTGACAAGAAATATATTCATCGTTCAAATATCAGAAAATTTTAATGTCATTAGGCATACCTTTACGCAAGAAGTTATTCTGGTAGCTGAGCTTCTTTCGCTTTATCGAATTGAATAGCTTTCTTTGATGAATAAATGCATACGATAAGAATGGGGAAACTGACCTGTCTCTGCTTGACATTTCGCCGCAGCTGGCCAATCGCAAATGCGTCGTCTCGCGTCCCAGTGCAATCCTGGTGCGCATTGTTCGCGTTGCAATTCACCAAGCACGCATCTAAAGTAGTTGTTGCAGTTATCAGGATCCTGCACGTATTCTCCTACCATACACGGCTTGTCTGGTTTTGAGGAGTCTGTTGGTTTCTCTGTACCTTGCGTGGCTTCCGTTGTTAACTGCTCCGGTGCTCTACAATTATTTTATGGTAAAAGATATAATAAAAAATACATACTTATTGATTATAAATAATATATTTAGTATGTAGTACTTGGTTGAAGTCCATGTTGAAGAAGCAGTGCTAGTTGATTGAGTCCACCAGACCGTGGTACTACTTTTAGTCGTTGACTCCGGTCGTTTGCTTGGTTTCCAAGTCCAAGTGGGCCAAGTAGTAGTTGTGTGATGATTGCCTGTACTCGGTTTTTCAGTCCACATTGGCCACGTGGTTGGCTTTGCCATTGGCGTCGTTGGTCGATGAGTGTCTCCCACTGCGTCACTGTGAGTCGTCAACGTTGGAGGTTGTGGTGTAACTGGTTCTGGTGGCCGTCCGCATCCTTCGGAAGCTTTATTCTTTAAACGACCTACAATTTAACATACACGCGTCTACTTTTCTGGTACTCGAGGTTTGTATTTCGATTTCAAGATGATTCGTGAATCAACCAAATCACCTAGTGCACGATTTATGCTCTTCAATAGTGGGAAGGATTCCGAACAACAGCGATTTAAAAAGTCGTCCAAGTCCACTGTCCACAGTGTTGCACCCCCATAACCACGTTTCAAAATGTATTCTCCTTTGGCGAAAACGCTCTCCTGATTGTCGTAGCCTACCCACTGGTCTCTGCGGTACGCACTTGGCCCTAGAATGGAACATTTTGGGTCAAAAGATAGATATTTTCTTCCTCCTTTTGGCTTTCTACCTAATCCTGTCTGCCAGCCCTTGTTCTTGATTCTGTCGCAAACTTCGTAATAGGCCAGCATCCCAGGTTGTTTGGTAAATTCTCCAGCAGTTCCAGGTCCAGTGGCAGGATCTCCAAGATTTGTTAAATTCTCGCTAGACAGTCGATAAGCTTGTCCGTATAAAGGTATGCCTACCAAAAGTTTCGATTTGTCCGCTCCAAGGTTTATCAAGTACTCCATCGTGGAATTCTAAACAAAATTTGATAATAAATTCTTCTTGTTTCACAGAATGTACTTTGTTGCAAAACTTACGACATTGTAGTATGGATTGATGTCGTCGGTATTTCCAAATAAGGGCGACAAGTGACCCGTTTTTGCCTCCCAAGCACCGTGATAATCATACGTCATCACTGACATGAAATCCACCATTTCCGAAATTTCACGGACTTCGTAGGCTCTGTCGATCACTTCTTTATAACCTGAGAATGCTACGGCTAACGTAAGCCTCGGTTCCTCTTGATCGAATCCTTTTCTCAGTTCCTGGATTAATTTGGTGAAATTGGGCTTGTCGGAATCGGGTCCCTTTCTGCAATTACTTTGCCAACATTTCGGATAGTTCCACTCGAAGGATAGGCCGTCGAAGTTGTGCTTCTTCAGGAAGTTTATCGTAGCTGCAACGAATTTGCGACGTGCAACGCTACTGCTTATCAAACGAGAGTATTTGTCACCAGTGCTGTCTGTCCAGCCTCCGATGGCTAAGAGCACTTTTGATCCTTTCGTCTTTGTCACTCGCTCGTATAAATCTGAAAATATTTATTTTTTATTTAAGAAAGATAAAGAATTGAACTCGTCTTACTCAAAGCAAGCAAAATGATTGCTTTGCAATTCTTTATAAAAATTATATGTATAAATACGAAACAGTTCTTTACTAGAATTTCTTACGTAAAACCTTATCATTCTGATTCCTTTTAATATCGATATTAATATGATTTAATGTAATTACTGTGTTCTATGTCGATCCAAGGATCTAACGGTTGGATGAGCAACGTGTCTGGATTCAATCCAGCGAACGCATAGATTATATCGGTGCATAGACGGGAATCTAATCGTTCTGGAGCGAACAGTCCATCTCCTTTACGGTAGAGCGACCACGAAGTTATGTAGCAGACTACACGGGGACCCTTCTTCGGAGAAATCTCTAAATTTTGGAAAGCTTGCGTTTCCCTTATCTCAGTCTGGTAATGATTTCCTTGCATTTTATCGAATTGTACTGGTTTACAAATGTTCGAATTCGCTTTTACGCAACGGCCATTAATGGAATCGAAGAATCTTCCTGGTCCGCACTGACCTCGATATCGCACTCCTATGTCCATACGAATTTTACATTTAAAAATTACATTTTTACATTTACAAAAATTACATTACAAAAATTACATTTAAAAATTTACATTTTAAAATTAACAAAAAATTTTCTGAGAAAAGAATTATAAAACGAATGGACTCGTTTACCATTGTGACAGGAATAGAATCCTGAGCAATTTTCTGGATCATTAGATAGACCATCGGTAGAACATTCGTTCAGTTCTACCTCATCGTACAAGCCTATCGATTCGGTTGCAGCGTTCAACATAGGCCACGAATTACCGCAAATGCCCTGAAAATATATATTAAATACGTCGTATAATAATATTCACGTGTTTTAATCGTGCAACAAAAATAGCATGATATTAACTTGAAAATCGTCCAAATCAAGAGACCATAAGGAAACTCCACCGAGTCTGACTGATCTAACGTAAGCCACTTTGATTTTCACCGACAATGGATCCTCGTAACCAACCCACTGGTCACCGCGTTTTATGTACGGCCCTTCCTCGTCTCTCCCAGAGGTCCACAATCCATCTTCCAATTTCTCACAGATCTACAGATAATAATAAGAAAGTGCAAAAAGATATAGCTTATAGTAGTCTTTTTTAGGTAAGTTACAGCTATTAATAATTACTTCGTAGTAAGCCATTCTTCCATTTTTCTGCTTGGTATAGACATCTTCAATCCCCGGCCCAATAATAGGTGCACCAGTGTCGGTAAAATTTCCAAATTTTAAAGTATATCCTTGTCCAAATACAGGTAAGCCAAGAACAATTTTCGATCGGTGCTCTGTCGGGATTTGATCGATCCATTTATTCGTCACTCGAGCAACATACTTCAATGGTGCGGGATGAAGAGCCAATTTTTCTCTTCTGAACGCAGGATTGTCTCTCCAAGCTTTCAGAAGAACTAAATCGGCTGCAGAAGTGATTTGCTGATCCACCGGATCGTCTGGCTTTTGAACGACCGCGAGAATGTATTCTCGATCAGCGAAAAGTTTCTTGATCGTTCTCAACAAGAGTTTCAAGTCATCGATGCGATCCGGCGAACCATCCCAATCGATTTCGACGCCGTCGAAGTCATGCGCTTCGAGAAAACTTAAGATGGATTTTCCAAATTTTTCACAGTGCAGGGTGCAATGGTTCTTGGTCACTTCAGAGAACAGTTTCCCCCGATTTGGGGCCGTGATCGAGACGAGCACTCGCAATGCTGGATCCCTCGATCGATGTCCCGTTACTGCCTTATATCCACCTATTCGAATCGATGGAATAAATTAACGGGACTCGTGATTTCAAATATATATTCGTTCTTTACTCGCGAATTAACGGAGTTTGATCACTTTACCCTTGATCTCGTCATATTCGCGGTCCCTTGAGACGACAACCAGCTCCTCTGGATCTGAAAATAGGAAAATTATTCGCTATTTACTCGTTCTACCATTAATAGCGCTGTGTTAATTAGTTATAAATATGCATTGATTACTAAATAGTAATATTACATATCTATAATAGCTACAAAAAGCGTTTCCTTTATCAGGATCTATATTTCACTTTTATCGTCATTATGTTTCTGCAGTCGTATAAAAGTATTACCGAATCATACGAAATTTAATATATTTGGACCTAATTAATTGGCGTGTAAATGCTATAATAAATAGATATTATGTATTATGAATAAATATATGTATACATCGTTACTATAATTTACAAGTAAATAGTATTGCTTTATTAATTGTCTTAGTCAAAAGATGAAATACCCAAAGTGGCAGCAATATAAATCAGATGGCTGCATCGATGGTCCGGCACGGATTGGGGAAACAAAGAGAACGGCTCTATCCTGTGAACCGCGCTGGAGTCCAAATGGCATACCACTTTTGGATTAATGATTTGCTCGGTCCTTGTTAAAGTTGGCGGTGCCAATGGCTCGATCCAGATGGACTCGTGATCGAAATTACCGAAGAAAGGAGCTTCCCGATGTTCCACGGCGTCCCTTAAAGGTACTCGTCCCCTAAACCGGTATTAATCATCCTTTGTTAATTGTCCAATGGACAAACAGTTAATCAAATACATCGAATAAGCCCATCAGCAGCTTCAATTTGCAACTTCGACGAGCAATCGTCGATAAATTAATCATGGAATGGCAAGTACAAGGTGAATGCCGATTCTTTGCAAATGAAATTCCATATCGAAGAAGAACGCGCTTATGAAACAAGATATGTAATGTGTATTTTTTATGGCAATACTAACTGCGAGGAATCTTGTAGAGGTAGACTGACGACTTGAAAGCCGATCTTGTTTGCGGGCAACGCTTCGACCGCGTCACGCAGAGGAAATCTCTCCGATCCGTATTCAGCATGGCTGATGGAAGGATCCATCAACGGGTTCTCGATCATCGGAGGACCTTCGACGGCGCCTCGTTGAAACGAAGGCAGACTGATGATTTCAGCATCTGCTTCTCTTTCGATAGGATCCAATGGGGGTGGTTGTAATACGTCAGGAATAGATTTTAAATAGGATGGTCCTGCGGCCGCTGAGGCCACGAGGAGCAGGATCAGCCAAGGAATCATCGCTGAAAGGAAAAAAAGTGACGAATACGATATCTTCCTAGCTGCTGGCATACGATCATAGCTTTTAAAACTATACAGTAGAATTATTGCTCTTGTTGTTGAGTTTGTTGTTCGATTAACTGAATCTTTTCTGAAAAATAATAAGTAAAATTGGAAAAGCTCTCGATACGCGAACTCCGATTATTATATAAACTGTCTTGCAACAAATTCAGATAAATGGAATTCTGCTGCAGCCGGTAGTTATAGATATGATATTATTAATTTTCGAATTCCTATCTTAGTGACTTAGTCGTTAACCGTGTACGTTTGTGTCAAGCAACTCTAGTTTCTTTTTAACAGAAGACAACCATCAATTGTAAAAGTATTCGCGCGGAGAGGTACAAGCTTGGTTTGAATGATCGACGGATAAATTAGCAACGACATCGATTAAACTTGACAACGTATCTGACAAGTACAAAACGTGGTAATTAACGAGTAGAGATACTTTACGCGTGAATTATCGGGTGCTAAATGCAGGCTAGGCGATTTATCCAGACGCAGTTTTACAACGTACGTATCTACATGTTGATCGGTAAACCTGTCCTGCGTTCAAGACACTGAAAAATAATATAGAACGAAATGTGCTCCGCATTATAAGGGCTCTGACTGCTGCGATAATTGCTCTTCGGCGAGCTCAGTCGATCACGGTACGTTGAAAAACGACCATTCTTCAAGCGCTAATATATACGATATCCTTAAAGGGCATCTTTCTTGGCTTTCTGGAATGCTAACGAGCTCGGAATGGAAGTTTTTATATAAAACTATATATAATCGTACATACTTAGATATCTGATAATTAATAGCGAAGTATATTGTAAGTCTTGAAGATTCCATACGAATATGAAAAAGTCCATTTCTCTTGATTTTTTTTTACTTTTATGTCATTTCAGTGGCTAGAAAAGGAGTACTTTAATATGAAATAGTCGAAGAAAGGAATAATCCCATAGATTCGAAGATATAAGTGGTAGACTTACAATATCTTGTGAGAAACGAATAATGTTAGTTGAATTTAATTAATATCGGACTGTGTAATTAATGTTATCGATATATTCAAGATAAAAACACGTATTCAGTTCTAGATCGAATGCAAAGATAGTTGTGATGCGAAGACGTTTGTGGAATCTCTCTTCTATCAAAGACAAGAAATACGATTTGTCGTGCTTTTCTGTGGTTCGCACGTTTAACGTTTAAAATCGCCACGGCGAAACGTAATGAGAAGTATACTTTTCTATTAGTAAATTTCACACGAGTCCACTTTATCTTCGTCGCCGAGTAAATTTAATATTTCTTTTGCAGAAGAATCCTTAGAAGGAAGAAAACGAATAAACGTGAGATTTTTCATGAAATTTAATCTAGACAGTAACCTTGATATTCGTGTACTTTTACTTAAACCAGCTTGCTTGATAACTGCATGACGAATCGTCGGACATGGGGGACACGCGTATAACAATATGAACCGCAAAATCGAAATTTATGCGAACACCGTGCGCTGATTCACTCGAGGACAAAGACACGCGCCGCTACGTGAATCTTCGCGATGGTGTTTAGTCATTAAAAATGCGACGCTCGTAGGTGGAAGCGACCGCAAGGAGGACAATGTTTGCTAGCCAGTCTTCAACTACCACTCTTCCGATACAACAAATATCAATGACAATACCTTCGATGACAAGCCATTTATCGTACATTTCAGCGGTCTCGTACTCTTTTACGCACTTTACAACTGAACAACTTTACAGCTGAATTCGAACAGATTCGCAACATTTTCAAGAATTCGTTAGTTTCTAATACGGGTTTAGACGAGATAAAAATTGTAAAATATAATATCGAACGATACTAAAAATATATATATAAGTCAATCGATGGATGTTTAACGAGAATCAAACTGCTTTACAACTGAACAACTTTACAACTGAATTCGACCAGATTCGCAACATTTTCAAGAATTCGTTGGTTTCTAATACGGGTTTAGACGAGATAAAAATTGTAAAATATAATATCGAACGATACTAAAAATATATATATAAGTCAATCGATGGATGTTTAACGAGAATCAAACTGCTTTACAACTGAACAACTTTACAACTGAATTCGACCAGATTCGCAACATTTTCAAGAATTCGTTGGTTTCTAATACGGGTTTAGACGAGATAAAAATTGTAAAATATAATATCGAACGATACTAGAAATATATATATAAGTCAATCGATGGATGTTTAACGAGAATCAAACTGCTTTAACGACTACTTAATAGACCGAATATTACATCGTCTTCTTTTTTTTAGTTTATCACCGAGAAGCGCGTTCCAGTGGTAGTAAATTATGGTCGCACGCATATAGAGATGTAATTTTCTGCGGATAATAACGGACCCGTGTAAATTACAGGGAAGACGCAAACCCGTGAAAAAGTTGAAATTTACATTCCGAAAGCAACGTGTCTCGAAAACTCGACAACCGCGACCTAGAACATCGATCATTTTCTTCGTCGCGAGAAAACAACCATATTTTTATCTGATAAAAAAATATACATCTCGTAATCTCGTTATAACGTATATCTAATAAGAATCAAAGAAATTTAATCAAGAAAACGGACGAACCTTGGCGTAAGCGAGTAACAAAGGGACGTTGTGCAGCAGAAGGTGTCCAGGTTGTGGCCGCTCTACGAACTGGCCGATCCGAAGAAGCGTGAATGGCAGCCGATTCTACTGCACTGACCGATGATGATTGAGAAGCCGTGACCGGGCCCCTCCGGACAACTACTCCGTCAGGTCGTTCGCGATGAATTTTTCAAAGCGCACCACCCGCTTCGCGGGGAGGGCTAACTTGCATGAATCTGGTATTCTGAACGCGCGGGGACGCCCATATATACCTACTCCATCGCCTAGGGACCCCGCGGCTCCCGCACCCTACGCGGAGACCCTGTCTCCGACGTCCTTGACCACGAAGAACATGACAGTGTACGTACACCAATTCTGAACGCGGCGCGATACGCCTTGTCTCGAAGCAACGACACACCGTGCAGCGATTTTGTGTGCGTGATCCTGCACCTTAACTTGCATCTCCACGGTTTCGTAGCTTCTAATCTCGATATATATGACTTTATCTTTTCCCGCCACATACGTATAGCCATTTTCGTTTCTCCTTTAACCCTTATCTCGTGCAATAGTTTCGTGAAACGAATCCGATTAGCAGTAAAGCCTTTTTCGATGATGCTTTATCGAATGAAACGAATGCTTCAAGTCTCTCATTAGAACTCGGATATAGGTTGTTTTAAAAAGATACGCGTGTATACCGTAATTTACCATTTTCTTTTTCTATTTAATTATTATTCATCGTATACAAGGGAAACTCAATGATAATGTTACGATGTACATGTATTTTGAAAGTAACACGACTCGATCTAATACTCTAACTAAATACATAATATTGCATGGAAAGAATCGACTTTAACGAACGATGGTCAACAAGTATTATCTTTATAATTTTCCATCCTTAGTCCTGGAAATCCTCCTTTGGTATTCTTTTAACTAAATTATTTTGGCTTCTGACGCTGTCGAAGTAGATATGCGATATACATGCTACTCTTGACAATTTCGCATATCGCTTTACCACTGCGATAGAACTGTTTACGCCGGAAATTCGAATTGAATGAACTTACAATTTATAACTGCGTCCGTTCCACTCCATTGCGACGCGTTAACTGCCGCAAAAAAGTACGACGATTCCCAGTAGATCACTAAATTAGTGCATTGTGATAAACAAGCGCATTATCAGTTCGAGTACAAGTGGAAGCGTTATCGTATCGTGTCCGCGCAACAATATCCCATGCAGTAGTGTTTTGGTTTGCGCTAGGGCTGATTAGTATGATACTGTGTCTCTAGGATAGCGCGATCCGTTACGAATGCCATACTCGTTCTCCGTTTAGTACACCTTGGTTTCAATGATACTGGAAACCCGTTGCCGTGAATGCTTCCGCCACGAATCGTAATTTAATGCTTACGATCGTAATTTGCAAATTTATTATCGACGGGACAGCGTGTGCCAGATATCGAAATACCTATATATACCCGGAAAAAAAATTCAACTCGACTGTCTCTGCAATTCTTTTTTTTTTTTTTTTTTCTTTTTTTAATCAAGCTAGACACGAGTTTTTGAATAACACAAAATATTTCTTTCGATAAACTGGCAACGAGAGATACGCCTCCGTTACGTTACAATCCTTGAGTCGCGACCTCCTGGCATGCAAGTTCAGAAAAACAAAATTTTATTAATTCCACGAATCGATGAATTTCTCGTTGTTATAGCTTTCGCGTGTTAGATAAAAGCCCGGGCGATAAAGCGGCAGAACGGCAAGGGAAAAAAGGATAACGTGGATAGGATCGTTAAGGAACGAAGGCTTCCAAACCTTTGTGTCGAGTTTAGTGGCGAAGAAAGAAAAAGTAGCGAGTTGGAAGTCAAGCAAAGAAGAGACTCGTCCCATTGGAGAATTTGGGAATCGATCGTGGCGGCACAGGTATCCCCAAGAATCCTAAAAATAAGGCACTTTATGGAATAGCCGATTCGCCTTGAACTTGCAACCGGTTGTTTTATCGGCTTGTTTGCTTTCTAACGGCGAAAGGAAGAGAAAAAGAGTGGAAGATCATTTACGCTAAAACCAAAATTTAAGTAACGAACGTACCGGCTTCCAGGCCGTCGATCCGCGATTAGATTCGGTGAAAGACGAGGGAAGGTGAGGTTTCTCGATGAAACGAGAGAACAAAAGCGGAGGAACGGAGACAGATGCGTAGCTAGGAGGAGCTAGACGGGACAAGTATTCAAATTTCAGAATGCCAATCGATTAATTGTTCTTCGTTCCCCAAACGAATTCGGCGTGAAAGATCCAGTTTGCGTTCGAGGACCAGGGGCCAGAACGACGGGAACGGATTATTGACGTAGTCTTTGAAGTTCATTGGCATCGGGAAGTCAAATGTGTTTCGATACAGGTTGTATGAGTTTTTCGTACGTAAAACCTGTTAAAGCGCTTTAACGGCTAAACGGAATGCATAATTAAGTCACACGGCAAGAAACGTCGTATGACAAAATTGTATATATGATGGATAGAAAATTCGTACACAGACACGTACCGTCGTCCCTCTTACAAGGATTCTTATCTTCTATCTAGCCGCGAGATACGATCAATAGCGCGCTGGTTTCACGAAAAAAAATAATAGAAATTGAAAACTTGAGAAAGGGAAAGTATGGAGGATGACCAACGAAATTTGACGTGATTCCATGATTCTTCGCCAGCCTTGACCCAATAGAATAATACATTGTCTGGTGTAACTAATAGAAACCATTAATGCATCTTTCCTCCTAGAAATCTCAGCTTGGACGATCGTTTAATATTTTGCCACGGATATGTACACGAGAAAGCTATTAACAGGAGGCCAATAGATAATTCGGGAGGCCAAAACGACCGTGTGCCGATGTTTCCAATTACATCGCCTGTGTGATTTACACAACACGTGTTGGAAAGGAGTGGAATCCTTGGGAAAGCCACGGGAATCCATTCGTCAATTAAAGTTACGTTACTTGTAGCGAAGAAATCAAACAGCTTTTAATTACATCATCAATGGTGTTAATTATTCCACGACGAATTCCAGTTACAGAAGCAAAGCGAAAGAAAAGGCAGAGTTCTACAAAAGAGATTACTAAGGATAGGGATAAATAGCTAAGGAAGATTGCTTGGTGATTTTCGAAGAACCGACGCAACGTATAAGGTAAGCCTGGCGTATGAGGAAAACTGAATTGTAACATGATCGACACGCGACACATGCCTTCAAGTTTGGATTGAAGGGTCTTAAGAAAGAATCAAGGCCACGGTACCAGTCTCAAGCCAGCTTTCTGCCGGTTGCTGGTTAGTGACCCACACCTATCCCAGGTTACAAAGATTTCGATTATCGTGTATGGACTCTTGGAACTCTAGGCTCTCTTCCTCTCCTTCCTCTTTCCTTCTCTTTCTTTTACTTTTTCGTTTTCCTTTGTCCTCACATTCTTCCCCTCTATTCTCTCGTAACTGCCCAACCGCGAAGGATATCGAACCTATCTTCGTTATTTATCGCTCTTCATCTTCGTGTAGGCGTCTCATGAATAAATACAATTCCTTAATTATTGGAACTGTATAATAAGATTGCATTACTTTGCCATTGTGATTTATTACGATTACGATCTTTATACGTTTCACGTACGAAATTACAATGTAATTTTTCAATTCGTTCCAATAGAACATCCTTCCGAAGTTTCGTCTTTTAAGAATTAACGAAAGTTTCCTCTTGTTCCTCCGCAAAGGGAAGCGAGAACATGAGAGATCGCACGAAACGCCGTTAACGAGACAGAAACGAAACATATTACCATATATCTTGAGATTACAATATACGATTGGCATTCTTAAATTCGTCCAAATAAGACATCCTCTCGAGGCCTCGTCCTTTAAGGATTAAGGCAACTTTTCTCGTGTTCGTCTGCAAAGGGAGGCCAAGGGAGAAATCGCGCGAGGCGTCGTTAATGAGCGAAAAGCAAAAGACATTGTAAATAATCGTAAAGTTGAACACCTGAGAGCTCCGATATTCTTCTACAACGTAAATGTATACATAAATTCCATATGTTTGCGTTATCGTATCGTTAACTGGAAAGCAGTGCGTCGTAAATGTAGATAAGACGTTCATGCACTGCGTGTTTGCGAATGCCAATACCTTCGGTAAGATTCTTACTCGACTTTGATCTGCTCTTTCAATATGTAAGGCAACTTAGGAGGAGCGTCAATGACCCAGAATAATAGTAATGATGAAAATAATGCATATTAATAGGAGCATATTGGTACTCTTGTTAGTCCTATCGCTTCCTTTATATCCGTCACAATCGTCATTACTTTCGTCACACCTGTGTGTTAAATTTATTATACGTAAAAGATAATATTCTCAAAGAGGATGTTGTTGCGAAAAAAAAAAAAAAAAAAGCAAAAAGGGGAACCTTTTAGGAAGTTTTGGGAGAATGGTGAACCATCATGGAAAATTAAGCAGAAGGATCAAGGTGTCCAAGAAATCCATGGCCAACATCTTTGGATGAAAAAATAATAATCTTCGGAAATTTCGATTCGTCGTGATGCTGTGAAGAAATATTATGATGAAATGATATGTCATCAGAAAGTTATTTCTAAAGTAAGAAGGAGAGGAAACGTATCCTCTGCCGACCAGGTGGATTAAAAACTCTGTCATAAACAATGCTAGAGCTTATATAATAATTGAAAAAGAAAATGGATGAATTTCTTCGATATTTCCTCAAGGAGATAACTGTCATTCACAGATCCGTCTGTCGTGGCCAGATTTCAACCCCCACGAGCATCACCCGTATAAAAGTACCGCAGCTTGCAGCTCTCAGGGCAATTCCGCTTTACCCGGCTAACAGAAACAGTACTTGCAGTTGCATCAATTACGGAGAACAGGTAATTGTATAAAATTGTTTAAATTGGAAACTAAATTAAGGAGGGTAATTAATCATTTTCACATGTATTTATATACAAAGTATGACACCGGTAAAATACGTGCTGATCTTACTTGTGATGCTGGGAATCACGTACCAAATATTGGGAACAACTGAAGATTCTTATAGGAATCTGTTGGGGTTGAATCTTCCATACGGCAGAGGAATGGTAAGAAAATATAAAATACCACTTCTGTTTAGTTTTAACGATGCTAATAAATATGTGAAACGTGTTTCTAGAATAATGATTTACAATTTGCAAGACTGCTGATGTTGCCACCCTGCCTCTGTCATTCTAAACGCAACTCTGAACTCATAAACTCGCTGCTAGGTCTACCGAAAAATATGAACAACGCTGGAAAGTAAAATTGCTGAAATTCTTTGATAATGAAGCTACGCTTTATCGAATGTATACATTTCAAAGAATCTTTTAAGCCTATAATGTATTAAACTCAATAAACTCAATAGAATTAAGTTCTTGTTGGAGGTCTTCTAATCAACTATCTCTTCCTGGCAACAAAAAGTATCAACTGTTACATAAAATAAAAGCCGTATGAAAGATAAGGTTTAGTTAGCTACGAAATAAAAAACACGAACAATGTTAAATTATTTAATTTTTTATTCATTTGATACATTTCAAATGCAAAACAAATATTTCGAAATTGATGTACAAACTTCATTCTGTAGAAAAACAATAATTCTAGTTCGATTAAGAATTCTTCGCATATGTTCAAAATTTTAAATGGAATCCGCCGCCAATTGGTGGTTGTCTACCGCCTTCGGTAAGACCCATGTGAAAACCGGAGTTGCTTAGATCAGCATCGTCTCCGTCTCCTAATTGTTTGTACTCCCTCCCGCCGCTTGGTGGTTTTGGTGAAGCATTCGCTGTTCGTACACCAAGTTCTGATTTGGCTGGCCATGTAGGAAACATTTGTGGATCTATTGGTAACGGTGCTTCTGTAAAGTAGCCATGTTTTAAAGCATCCTCTGCCGAAATTCGTTGTTGAGGATCGTACGTGAGAAACCTAAAAAGAAAAATTTGTTTTAAGTTAACGAAAAAAGAAAAACGACGTTAGATTTAAAAAACATTACTTAAAGAATCATACTTATTTAATAACTCGATGCCTAAATCTGATAAAGATAAGCTGAAACGTTGTCTCAGATTGTTTACGGGATAATGAGCGAATGGAATTTTCTGCACCATCGGCAGTTTGCTATATCCAGGCCATATCCGATCATTTGGTGTACCTAATTCCTTGAATATCCTGTTTAATTGATCAATTTCGGATTTACCTGGGAAGAGTGCCTCCATTCTTAATAATTCGGCAAAAATGCATCTGGAAGAAACATATAATATCACTGATAACGCAAACATATTTAAATGAAAAAAATACTGATTCTATAATATTTTTTCTTACCCCACCGACCACATATCGATAGGAGTGCTATATTCCTTTCCACTTAGTAGCAATTCAGGAGCTCTGTACCAAAGTGTTACTACAATCGGAGTATATTGTCTTAAAGGAGAACCGTATTCTCGTGCTAAACCAAAATCACCAACTTTCAAAATACCTCGGTGACTTAGTAACAAATTCGATGTTTTCAAATCTCGATGAAGTATCCAATTATCGTGTAAATGAGCAACTGCTCGTAATAATTGTTGCATAAGACATTTAACTTCTCCTGTGGACAAAATATTCATATTTTATTTCTTTTATCAATAATACAATTATTTCGTCATATTTACCTGGTATAAAAACTTGTTTCTTTTGTTTCATCGTTTCCATTAACGATTTTAAATCATGCTCAACATAATCCATTACGATAAATATCTTATCCATATTGCTACCAACAACTATTTCTCGAACAGTAACGATATTTGGATGCTGAGCTTTCAGCAGAGTATTTATTTCTCTGAGACTGGTAATCGGAAAACCTTCCTTTTCTTTCTCCATTTTTAAACGTTTCAAAGCAACGATTTCATCTGTACGTTTATCACGTGCTCTGTACACTACACCGTATGTACCTTCCTCAATACGATTTAAACACTGAAATTCTTCTACACTTCTACAACCTGAAACGCCAAAAAGTTTATTGCACAACACGAAAATCAAACAAACAAATAAACAAATCAAATAAACAAATTCAATTACGCACCTTGAATTGCTGGCAAATATGGAGGTAATTCAGGCTCTTCGTCTTCCTTTTTTTCTTCTTCTTCTACATTCTTAGACGCGCCGTTTGAATCTACGTGTCCAGGCGATTCTCCGTCAGAGTGATCAGACTTCGCCAACCGATCAACAGATAAGGGGCTTGGATTATTGTAATCGGAACCATCATTAGAATCGGCGTTAGAACCTTTATTTGAATCATTAGATTCATCGTCATCATCGCTGCTAGATTCGGATGAGTCGGAAGAATGTCTATCGGAGGACCTCTCGCGCATACTTCTTTCTCCGTCGGATGAATGTCTAGATCTGTAAACAAATAACCAAGGTGTTTTAGAAATCAAAAATAGAATATCGATGATATCGATTACAACAGATATTATGCCTTAATCCTTACTCCACAGATTTAGAACGAACTTCATCCGAACGAGCAGGACTCGGACTCTCGTCCGATAATTCCACGATAGATGGATCTTGATTGTTGTCTGGGCTTAGAGGTCGTTTTTCCCCTCTTTTCATTCGTCGCGCTTCCAACTCTAATCTGGAGACTTCTTTTCTCCTCGCCATTTCTCTATCCGCTTCCAGTAACCTTTCTTTCCTAAGTTCCTGTTCGGTCATTTCTTTCGGATCCTTCGGCTGTATCGGTATTTCATTAATTTCCATATCATCTGGTTCTTCCGTGACAATTTCCATCGCTTCACGCAATTGTTTTTCTCTATGTTCTTTTTCGCGTTCTGCTTTTTCTCTGTCTCTTTCACGAAGTCGATCATGTTTATGTGATCTTTTATGACGTTTCTCACTTCTTTCGGGCCGTTCCATTAACTCAGTTTCAGAGTACTGCTCTTCCAATACTCTCATATGCCTATGTTCCTCCATTCGAATTTCACGTCGTTCTCTAATATCATCGATAGTACGAGTCTCGCGACGTTCTCGCATATCTTCCAACCGTATATCTCTACGCTCACGTGATTCGCGTAATTCCCGAGTATCGTCCAAACGAATCTCGCGACGAGTTTCCACTTTGTAATCCCGAATGTCTCGCGAATCTTCTCGTCTTTCCCTTCTCTTATCCAATAATCTGTAAGTTAGACATATTAATAGAAAATATAGCTTTATTTGTCAACGTAAATGTGAGATATTGCATACCTTTCTCTCAGATCCTCCAAAACACGGTCTCCTGTACTTCTTTCTTTCCTATCATGTCTAGACTCTCTATCTCTATGACTTTCCATTCTTTCTAGCCTTTCAAGCCTTTCCCTATCTCTTTTGGAACCTTCTGAACGCTCTGATCTTTCCAAAATATCAACACCATGCCTACGGTGTCTATGTTTATCTCTATGTCTATCCTCCCCACGATCATGATGTCTAGATTTTCTTTCCTTTTCTTCCCTACGATCTCTTCTATCACTGTGTTTGTCTCTTCTTCGTGATGAATTAGATTTGTGATGTCGGACTACAGCCTGTGGTGGTTTTATATCCAAAGAGTCTGCTGTATCTCCCCCATCCTCCTCTGAAAAACTTTAAATATATTTTTCTCAAAACAACTAATGCTTAAGCATACAAAACTGATTTGGCAGAATATGTATGTTTTTTTTTTTCATTTGATATATACGTGCAATGCATGTACAACATATCTAACTTAAAAAAAAGACAGGTCAATAATGAAAAATATTATTATTAGAACTTAACGACATATTAGATATTATTAAATACATATTGAAACTTATTTTCGCTAATAGTGAGCAATTTGGTAGGTTCGATTGTTTTCAAACTTTAGTATATCAAAAGGAACTACTTAAGGAAGCAAAAAGTGTCGCAAACAATTATAAGTATTTTTAATTTTACTTTAAACCTAATCCTAAACTAACCTCAATCTAGTCCAAACCGTATTAAATTTTGTCATTTGTATTTCGCGATTCGTCCACTAGAGCTAAATTAAAATTGAACAGTCGTCGAAACGTCATACAGTGGTCGTCAAACACAGATCAGCTGAAATAGCTAGATACTGATAGCGACAAAGATGATTATTAAGTTCCATTTTTTGTATATTTGTTACATGTATTGTTATTTTCTTTCTTGTGACTATTTTATTAATAAATATTAAATTAAACTCCTCTTTTACCTGTTTAATGTTTAGTTCCGATTCAATTTCTCTCATATAGTTAGAGATTAGGTTTAGGTTTAGTTTTATAGTCAAATCAAAAGTATTTATACTTGTTCACAACTCTGTTTTTTGTGATACTTTGCTTCTCTAAACAATCCTTTATAATATACTAAAGTTTGAAAACAATCATAGACACACACCAAACTGCTCACTATTACCTTATTTTTCTTTATTCAAAAAGTAAAAAAAAACGATATGTACATATATGCATTACTGAAAAGAAGTCTATAGCAGGACAAAGGCAAAGGAGGTACTGTTCTCCATTACTTACCATCACATGTTGCTATATTGTTTTATTTATATATGACACTTTCTGTCAATACGTGTGCTTATCTTTATAACTGCGCTAAATGTGTTAGAAATAACCAATGAAACCCATACTTCCCCTATAAGACTTCTTTCTAGCAGTACAAATGCATATATAGAGTATTCCAGAAAGTTGACGTCAAACCTCAAGAGCTTAAACATGAGTCCAAATATTAATTTTAGAGTTATAAAATGTTTTAATCAATAAAGTATTATCTACCTCTGTCTACAGCATATGTTCCATAGAATTTCCTTTCATTTCAACACACAATTCAGTATATTTCTTCATAGGACTATTAAATAATGTAAACTAAACTGTAGAATAACTCTATAATCACATAAATGGTACACAAACAATAAAACGATAAAGTACATTCTTCTGCCATTGTCGTTAGATGATATCAGTATGCTTAATTTCATAATTTACTCCATAAGTTGTAGATACATATGCAATAAAATCTCTTATGTTGTTACAAGCTCATAATTAAAAATGTTTTGTAACTCCAAAACTAATAATATTTGGATCCACGTTTATTAAAATATTTTTGTTTGTTTTAAGGAGTACTGCATATTCCTGAGTTGAAGTTTGGCACTAACTTTCTGAAACAACCTGTATTAAGAAAAGATCTTATTATTTTAAAAATGCAGTTTGAGAATTGAGGTTAGTTAGTTAACAAAGCATCGTGTAATTTTATACCTGAAATCGTCCATATCCTTTAAAGGGCTTTTCTTTATTTCTCCGTCTTCACTTTGATTATCAATATCCATGTCAAAGCTGTACTTTACTTTAGAGGACATAAAATGATTGACTTCTTTTATATATTATGATAGTTTTCGACACGTATAATCCAAAAATGTATGTGTCTTAACTTTAGAAGTCTAACGGTTCAAAAGTAACCTATTTTTTGACACATTACAAGCAATTACAAGCAATTACAAGCAATTACAAGCGGCTACATATTACAATTAATCAGGTCCATTTCTTAATGGCGCTTCGCCATACATAATTATGTATATAGTTACGAACAAAACAACCATGAAATACAAAAATTCACTAGATTTATCACTAGATTTAGTTACATACGTAACACATTATTTCAACAACCGCAGCGCCAAAATGCAACGAATTTTGTCACTGTTCATTTATTAATCGGAAAAATAAACAAATAGTATCTCGAGGATAGATTTAATGCATCATATTCAATGTTTATTTTTTTCTATAGACACACACAACCGTTAGCAAATTCCAGTGTGCCTTATCGTCAAGAGGCATTTTTATTTGACCAATAATTTCCCTATATGTATCATAGTTCAATTAATTCTATCTCATATTTTATATCGTAATTAATGATGCAACGAATATAAAATATTACCTGAAATAATGTGTAAGTTGTAGAAAAATATTTTATATATTGTAAATGGAATTACTCTTACACATGAATATCTACCCATAAACGGCGCTTCAGTCGTCATAAGTAAGTATATACGTGATAAAGAAAAATATGTTCCATGATTAAATCCATTTTCTACAAGTTTGACAGATGATCAAATGTCAGTTTTTAGAAACCTCGGGAAGATAACATATTACTGAGTAATTTACAATGGAAGCAGTACCGAGGTTGCCGATGATATCGTTTCAATTAAAAGTTAGCCCAGAACCTACTACGTTTGGACCAAAGTTAAAGCAGGTATGGATAAATAAATCACACTGCAACTTTTTTTTTATCATAAATACTCAATTTTTGTTTTTATTATTTACAAATTTAAATTGTCATTCTATATTTCCATTTCGCAAATGAACTGCGTGATCATTCATTAATTTATTTCAGTTTGTCAATTAATCTAATTAGAGCTATAATCATTTTTTGTTTTAGTATATATGTGATTTTTATAATAAAGATCCAGCAACATTTACACACGAAATACATCAGTTAGAAAGCTTACGTGCAGTGGCTGTACGGCCACCCATTGATGTAGCTGGTTGTTCATTGTTGAAAAGATATTATTGTCAATTGCATTTTCTTCATAGTAGATTTCCTATGGGAAAAGATGGTATAGCAGCGGTCACATTCACATGGTAAAATAATTGAGATAGTGATGAATAGTTATCATTAGAATTAAAAAATTGAATGTATTTTATTTTAAATAGGAGAGATACATATGCAAACATGGTTTGCTCATTGGCAAATATTCGCTTTGAAATAATTTCTATCTTGTATAATATTGGTGCAATGCACACTCAGTTGGGAGCACTTACAGAAAGGACATCAGCTGATGGGATGAAGATGGCTTGTGCTCATTTTCAATGCGCAGCATGGGCGTTTGAGCATTTAAAAAATAGTTACCCACAGCCATCTGGTGTAGATTTAGCTCCAGAACTTATGACATTTATGCACCAGCTTTGCTTAGCCCAAGCTCAAGAATGTATATTAGAAAAAAGTATGCTTGATAATCGTAAACCCACAATCGTAGGTAAGTATAAAAGAAATAAGATTTGCATAAATATATTACATTTTTTGTGGCTTTAATTGTCTACTCTTGTACATCATTCTACAAGATATATGTATCATGTAGCAAAAGTTGCGAGACAGATAGTGGACTATTTCAATCTGGCATTAACTACACTTGAACAAGGTGGAAGTGAGGATGGAACCATATCAGATACCGTTGGAACTAAAATTTATAAGGTAAAATTTAAAAATATTGCTTACTGTTATTAATGAAACATTGTTCTAAAAATATTCTTTTTCAGAGCTGGAAGCATTACCTGAAATTCAAGAAAGCTTATCATTTAGCAGTTACATATTTATATCAAGGATTAGCTGCTGAGGAGCAAAGAAAGATGGGAGAAAGGGTAGCATTTTATAATGCTGCATTAGCTTCTTTAAATGAAGCACAATTAATTTATTCAAATATTCCTGGAGAAAAAGCAACTATAGAAGAAGCACTTACATTTACAAATGACGTGATAGAAGGGAAACGTAAAGCAGCTAAAAATGAAAATGAGTACATATACCACGAGGAAGTACCAGAAAAAGAAACATTACCTACAGTAAAGGGAGCTCCTTTAGTTAAAGGAATATCTTTTAGCATCAATGATCCTGAAGTTTCAGGTCCTGATATATTTGCCAGGTTAATACCAATGAAAGTGCACGAAGCAAGTTCTTTGTATTCGGAAGAAAAAGCGAAAATATTACGTTCCGTCGGTAGCAAAATTGAAGAGAGAGATCAGCAACTCAATACCTACTTAACGTCCTTAAAATTGGAACATATGAGTTTATGGGATCCCGATGCTCAAACAACGGAATGGGAGCGGTTACCTCTTCCTGATGAATTGGTTGAAAGATGCGCAGCACTAAATGCAAAGCAACACATTATTCAAGAGTTACTCGATATAATGGGAAAATTATCGGATACTAGCCAAGATGTTGAAAAAATATTGAAAGAAATTGAGAAACTTCTTCTTGATGAAGAACAAAAAGAAAAAGAATATCAAGATACGGTTGGAAAGAGGCCTCCGTCGATAGTCGCCACTGATTTAACCAGAGAAGCTAAGAAATATGAAGAAGCTCATAATAAAGCTTCAGAAAGTAATCATGCTCTTCATAAAGCAGTAACGATGCATGTAAAAAATTTGAAAGTACTTTCTCAACCGCTTGCTGACCTTATGGCCCATATACCTTCGCCAAGTGCGTACCTATCAGAACAAAATACTGAAAAATCACATAGCGCAATTGAATTAGAACGAATGCATACTAAGGAACTAAGGCGCATTTTGAATAAAGTTGACGAAATGCGTAGACAGAGGAACGAATTGCATGCAAAGTTACGAGATTCAATTTCACAAGATGATCTAACACGCTTACTAGTTACTGCCACGTCCGATTCTGGACCCTTGGATCGTTTATTTGCAGATCAGCTAAGTAAACATCAAACTCTAGTAACATTGATAGACCAAAATCTTGCTGCACAAGATAACATCTTAGCAGCTTTAACAGATGCATATGCCCAAACTGCTAATGTACGAAAAGGGGTCGAAGAAATATTAAAACGCCGAGAACATACTATTTCTTCTTTGATTGCATCTTACGATGCTTATGAAGACCTATTAGCAAAGTCTAGCAAAGGTCTCGAATTTTATAGGAAATTAGAAATAAATGTCTCAAAATTACTTCAAAGAGTGAAAAGCACTTGTAAGGTGCAAGAAGAAGAACGTGAACAAATACTTGCACAGGATAGCAATAAAAATTCTCAAGAAAGGATTGATACAACAACAGCTGCTATTTATGATCAGAGTCGAAATCGAACTGGAAGTGGACTTAAGTTAAAGGATTATTTAAATAGCAGGCAGGAAAATATTCAAAATCAGTATTATAATGTATATAAAGAGCAAGGTAAACAAGTTCAGATAGATGCAGCAACAAAGTCATACTTGAATGACGCAGTGAATAAAAATGCAATGCATTCTAGTGGAGTGACTACGTTGGATGCAATGTCGTCTACGAAATCTATGCAGCAGTATTATTCTACACCATATACGGATTACAAAACGAATGTACCCTATACACATGAAATTTCAACATATAACGAAAATACTGCTTTAAGCCAAAACTATATGCAAGTAAATAGTTCAGATACTGTAAATACTTATCCACAAGTAATTGGGACGACAGCAAACACTGCAGTGCAGTATCCAGTAAATTCTTTTGTATCCAATGGACAATTTTCTACAGCTTTAGATGGACAGCATAAGTATTCTGCTAATCCTCAAACACTTTATAACTATCCTACCAATACATTACAATATGAAAATTACCAACCTTCTGCTGATTATGCTGGATATAATATTGCACAGCAATATCCTCCTAATTTTGATAAAACTGCTAGTACTAGCGTTACTACAGCTGAGATACCTCAAACATCGATGACACAAACGTCTGCGCCTCTAGCAAGTACAGTTAATAAAACAACAGATGTACAAGCACAGCTTTATACTACTCTAGCTCAACAAGGGCAGCAATATATACCTGAATCACAACAAAAATTTGTTTCTCAAGAATCTGCTTCAACTATCAGTCAACATGTATTACCAGTGGATAATACTCAAATGCAAAACTATATCCTCCCTCAAATTAGTCAAAGTGAAGTTTCATGTACTCAAAGTTTCATTGGTACAATGTATTATAATCCATCCGAGTTACATGCTCAACAAGTCACATCGAATCCAAGTACATCCGAAACGACTAATATTCCTGCCTCTGGCCACTATATGCAAACACAATATATGAATACAAGCATTCCTCAACCTGTTTATTCTACTAGTTCTTTAACTGTTCCAGTAAATAATATGGGGACTTCATATTCTTCTAACTTGCACAGCTCCAATGCTGTACAATATCCACAGCAGAGTAGTACAGAACAAACTAAACAAATTTATACAGATAAAGTATACCAATATGGATCACAAGTCTCAGCTAGTGACACCACTTTAACTTATCCTAATACTTATCATGGTTTGCAACATGCCAGTGTTTCATATACACAAACTATATTACCTACAGATACTTCTAATACATATGCATACTCAAATTGTTCTACTAATACAGAAATAATTCAAAGTCATACAAAGCCTTTGGCAAGTATGCAAAGTTACACACAAGCATATCAATATCCACAACAGTACCCTGGGTATGGTGGTTATTCTCATGTATACAACCAAGGATACAATTATATCCAAGGAAATCAAATAACTATGCCAGTGACAGAATCTTATAAAGGCCAAATGGGATACACTTATAATTCCACCAATCAATGTTATGAATACAATCCTAGTAATGTTCAAACTTCACAATCAATTCAAGTATCACAGCAACCTTCTGAATCAACACTGCAAATAAATACCGGCATTAACAATGTATGCCAACAACAAGAAAGTAGTGCAAGATACACAAATGCTAGTAATAATTCTATGGTTAGTCAAACTCCATCTTCTCAATATTCAGAACAGACTTATCAGCCTCAAGGTGTAGCTGACATTTATTACACTACACCATATGGTCTCCAAATGCAAAGTACTCAAGGTAAATATCAAACTATTTTCTTGTATTAACATTGCAATTATTTAAATTTTATGTTTAACTTTTCTAGCATCCTCTAATAGAAATGAAAACTACACTAATTACAATCAAACATACATGCAAGCTGCTAACAATGGAACTAATACAACGACAAGCGCGAATCCTACTAAACCCGCTACAATGTCAGAGAAATCTAATGTGGACTTGCTTGCTGACCTTGATGTCACTATAAATCATGCACCTTTAGTGCCAGAAGTACGTCCTGTCAATAAAAGCAATGCACAAGACGAAGCTGTAATGAAAGATACGACAAAAGATGAAACGAAAGATACTGCTAGTGAAGATGATAAAGTAAAGTCGAATGACACTACTACTGTCGAAGATAAGACGGAAAACGAGAATTTGCAGATTGTATGGGATACGTGGTACAATGACGTGCAACCTAAAAAGGATCCTTTAGGGGATCCAGTAGCATTGCAGAAGTTTATAAATGAAGTTGAAAAATATGAGAAATTTGTAGATAGCTTACTTGTTAAAACATTAAGTGGAGCAACTAATCTTGATATAAAATGGAAGGAAGTCCAAGAATTTGAAGTAGGATCATATGAATTCCAAATTACTTGTATAGTGTAAAATATTATTCTGTTAATCGCACTACAAAATAATATACTTGAATTTTAGGAAAGGGAAAGTGGAAAACAATCGTGTACAGTAGCGCTAGCACATTCTTCGGAAAATAGAGTAATGGAATGTATCCCATATGACACAACAAAGGTACAAATATCGTCGACAGATATTCCAAATTATATTAATGCTTCTCATATAATGGAAATTACACAATGGATACCGACAGCATTTATTATTACTCAAGCACCATTGCCGGACAAATTAGAAGTATTTTGGATGATGATATGGGAACAAGAAAGTGAAATAATTGCATGTTTAGTATCCGATGCACAATTAAATGGAGAGATATACTGGCCTATAAACGAAGAAGATATTCTGAACATTGGTAGCTTTACAATATCATTAAAAAAGAGAGTAAACCATGTATCCTACATCCAAAGAGTTATTTCTGTGCATAATACTAAAAAGAACTCAGAAAAGACTGTCGTGCACATGCAATTTCTCACATGGCCTTCCAAGTATGTCTTCGAAATAAATAATATTCAATCATTTTATGTATATAATTTTTTTTTACTTTTCAGCGGTTTTCCTAGTAGTCCAGGTGCGCTGCTTACTTTTTCAACTGATGTAATGACAGAACAAGCACTGAGACGTTGTACAAAACCAGTGGTGGTGCATTGTTTGGATGGTGGAGCACTAAGCAGCTTATTCCTAGTAGCAGCAGCAACAGTATGCCATATACGTGCAGGTTGTGGAATAGTCAATGTACCTCTTGTATTCAAGGGTCTTCTGAAGTGCCGTAAACAAATTGTAAATAAGGAGTCCTTGTTATTCGCGTATCAGTTGGTATTATACCACGCTCAAGACATTTTAATGAAACGTAAGAACTATTTCTCCTCTAATTGTTTATATGATTTGATCGAATTAATTCAAAATAAAATTTTCTTATCGCATATTTAGGTGGAATTTTATCGTCTACTCGCTCGACATTTGAGAATTTCGAAGGATTAAAGGGAAATAAGGACAAAACATCAAGGAAGATGCATCCTTCTGATGATTTCCTTCAAACTCTTGGCATAAATACCCAACGATCAGATGTTGACCAAGGTATTGTAAAGTAATATTTTTTACAAAGTATAGTTTAATGATATTGTTTAAACTTTAGGTCGACAAAAAGCTTCTACTGCTAATTCAATACATTCAACTACGACGTCGATTCAAGAGAAACCTAAAGAAGGAATAATTGATCCGCTAAGTCAACTGGATCCTCTATGGTCTATTAGAAGATAATTAAATAAATTTGCAAGTAAAACTTTATTATGCACCAGCCAATAAATTTATTATTTAAATGAACGTTTGCATTCCTGCGTTTTTTAAATTAACGATATTGCTAAGAGTAAAATAATTATGGTAATTGTATAAACATTGCAATTCGTATTGATTCACATAGATGACACGATATTTCTGAAACAAAAGACACTTATGGTTCAGGAGTTTCATAATCTTTAAGTTTTAATGGTTTTACAATCTGTAAAATATATCGAATAAAATGTATGTATAAAAAACAAATGCTGTCTGTTTACATTTATTTCCATCTTCACCAGAAAATCACATATTTCCATACACATCCAGAAAACATACGATATAAGGCATGTGTTTCTAAAGCATATGGATGATAAATTGATACGTATTCCTAATATACATATGTTCATACATACATGCACCACAATTCAAAATCACTTTATAATCAATTAGTACTATTTTACATCGTATACTACTACTGATGTTTCTGACAGTTTTCGAGTTTATGATATATATATATATATCATATATATATAACCTTGGTTACAAAAGAAATCTTCTTTAATGCAAATTTATTCTCCATATGAACACATGATTAATGGCATAATAAATCTTTACCCTATTAATTCTCAGTAAGTATAAGTAATAAAATTACATTTTTTATTAAATTTAGTCATTTTATTAAATGTAATTACTTATGTATATGTAGGAAGCAATTACGAAGATGATCATTATCTTTGAACACAGGGATCGTTTAATAATTTAACGTTTAAAATAAATGCTTCTCTAAGAATATTCAACTTGATAAACTATACCCTGAATATATATATTCTTTAAGTTACAGATAATAGTACGTTCTTACAAACGCTATTAAAATAAATATGCTGCTGGATTCTTTTCGATTATTATAAAGATTACTTCCAAAATTATTTCGTAAATCGATATAACTATATTTACTAAAATAATGTATGTATATAATGAGGCCTGAGTATATTTTTTATAAAAGTTTCAATTACACTATTTAATGGAAATTGTAATTCTGTATTTAGTGCCATGTTGATATCTTATAGACAATTATAAAACTTATAAGCAAGTGAAATTATGAAAGTTTACAGAGATGTGATAATATTACTTTTTTCTTATTAGTCCATATCTTTTTTAAATTCCTCTGTTTCTTAAATCTTTCACTTTATAAATTCGTACAAGCCAATGTTCTGTAGTGTAAGCTTCTTCTAACATGTCTAGCTCAAAGTCTTTATTACCAATTTCCATGTTCCTAACTCTGTCATATCCAGAGGGTTTGCCTGTTTAATCATAAAATTATTCAAATTATATTTATTTTAAACTAGTATAAATTATATTCATGTCATAATAAAAAACTTACCCCCTTCTGTATAAACTTGACCGAATCTGTAATAACACATTTTATACATAAGACAATTGAGCAAAATTGGAGAACCTTCTTTGTCAACTCGGAATTCTCCTGCAGAGTTATAATAATCCCACTCTGTTATAGATTTTCCTTTTTCAGTGCTTCCGCCGATACGCACCATCCATAGGAACTTATTAATGTCTGAAATCATAATTGAACAAGTTCTTAGACAATTTTAAGTTATAGCTTCATTTAGGTTTATATATTAATTGTAATACCATCCGACGAGTAGCCTGTAAGTCCTCCAAAAATAACAAGAACATAATTAACATCTAGTTCTCTCATTATTTCGTAAGCTTTTTCCTCAGAGCTTGCCATTGCTTGGCCGACTCTTGATATGTGAGTATTGTTCCATGTATTGTTGTCTACTAAAATGGTACGATTTGCCATCGCCGTGATCTGGTATCCATAATCCCACCAAGACATTACTTTGGCATTCTGCAGTTAAGAAACGTAATTTTAAATGTTGCAAATTAACAGAAAATTGTCTAAGTAGACTTATAAAATTACTTCTGGCGTATTCATCCGTAACCAATAATACGCTTCTCTAAAATCATCAAAGATCATGCGACCACCATCTGGAGAACGCGCCGATAACACGATACTAGGCGAACTATAAGCTTCTGCTGTAACCCATGTACAGTGGATGGTATACGAAAAGAAGAGAATACACATTACTGTTATAAAGAGCGTGGCAATCTGCAAATCAATATGTCAATATAAAATTTCGTAAAAAATGAAAGTTAAGAAAAGATGTTCATTGTAATTACCTCACTTCTGAGTATATAATTACTTTCAAACTTTTTCGACTTTTTATCTGTAACTTTTCCTCTTTCTACTTGTTTCATATAAGTGATGAGTAAAGAGGAAGCTCCGATGCCACCCAAAATACACATTACTGGAGCCAAAACCAACATTAATCGAACCATTACACCCTGTATAGTTTAAAATTTAAGTGCTTGTTCGAATTTTCGACATCAATTTTTAACGAATTTTTAATGAAAACTTTTTACTCACAGCAAAGTATAGACTTGTAACTCCATACAAGATGAGGAAAATATTTGAATCTGTTAACTTAGAAAAACAGAAGTATAGACCCGAGGGAAATAGAAATACTAAAATCTGAAGATCAAAGTAAAAAGAGCTCCATGATGTTGGTTGATGTTCCGAAACAGACGCAATTATCGGTATGTGATTCTTTGCATAGGACGGGTCCAAAAGAGAATAAAAGCGACCAGTCCATGGAGATATTTTTCCTTTCAATTTAGGATGATAAAAAATTAATAAATGTTCTTTATAATCTAAAGAAATATATTATCATTATTGTATATACCTGTAATAGTTAAGATAACACCTAATACAAATGAAATAGTAACTACAGAAATAACAAGACCACGGAATAATACTTCGAAGTCATCTTGTGACATTTTACTACGCAGATAATCAACTAAAGCGTGAATCTGGCAAAGTCCAAAAACTCCCAATGCCTGTACAAAATATAAATTAATTTTGTGTAGAGAGTATTTTCTACAAAACAGAGATACTATATTTTATACTTACAAGCATGTGTTCAGAGCTCTGAACAGGTTGAAAACCAACAAAAGATATTTGCATAGATAAAATTGTTCCTAAACAATATACAATACTGTATGCAATGTATATTCTATGAGAAAACCTGCCAGTCACCATTAAAGTTAATACATGTAAAGGAATTAGATTAATTAGGAATACATAGCCACCCCAAGAAGACACCATATAAAAATATGCAAGAGCAGCACATGTTGCCCAACAAATTGCTCCAGTTTTAACTGCTTTGATCCACATGTAATATGTAAATAACATACAAAAAATAGCTATGCCTTCATTATCATAAGATCCTGCCACTGATCGTGATATATAACCAGGTACAATTGCTATCATAGCTGCAGCAAACAATCCTGATGCAGAATCCTTAAAATCATACATGAAGTAATGTATTTTTGGTTTATTATACTAAAAATACTACATATATATTGAATATATTTTTACCTTCAGTTCTTTGGTAAGTAAGTAAGTAATAATTGTTGTCAAACTAGAAAATAATGGAGCTAGGAAGACACAAATAGTGCGTATATCTAAGGTAATATTTAATAACCATGAAAGGCGATATAATGCTGCTGATGTTATCATTAATCCTGGATATATTGTTCCTGAAATAATTAATGATTAAAGTATATTACAATTAAAAATTAATATAAAAGAACATACCTCCAATTATCCTCCCAAGAGGATACCAAACACGATCATCAAACCAATTATGAAAACTATAAAATCCATTTTCTGCTAAATACTTTGTTGTGCGATAATTAAAATATGGATCAAATTCATGGATAACACTCTCAAATCTTAAGACAGAGAACAATCTTGTTGCAAAAGCTATAAAAAACGATTACATTTACTTAGAATATTACAAGAATTCTTCTTATTTTAATTTAGGAAACTTACATAAAATTGCTGCAAGAGATAACACAGTCAATTTCAAAAGAGTCTCCTGCTTCTGTGCAGACATACGCAAACCTCTTGTCTTCATCAATGTAACCATATTGATGAGGCTATAAGGTGTTACTCTCTTAAATAATTAAAACACCACCTTTATAAAATTTACCTATAAAAAATGTACTATTATTTATACTGATATTATATTTATTTATTTGTGATAAAAGCTATACTTGTATCATATGCGGAAAGCAGGTAAATACTAAAAAAAATTATATGTTAAAATCTTCAATGCATTATTATACAGGATGTCTCAATGTTCAACAGCCAAATTTTGTCAACATATTTTTATATTGAAACAAAAAACAACTTCAGGAAAAAGAATATATTTAACAAGTAATATTGATACATGTGATAAAATAACATAAAGGTTTATTGGTTCACATTGAAATGAAGTAAAATCAAAATGAGTCTTATACTTATCTAATCTGTACTTATTCTTGTTTTACAGCACTGTAACTACAAATTTATTATTGTTCCTATATTGTTATATTAAGTATTTTTATTACAACTTTTTAATAAAGTTTTAAATGAGTTATGCTTATATAACATTTTTTGCTTGAATATAGCCATAGATTACACTGACGAAACTCGGCTGTTAAATCCTGAGGCACCCTCAGTTATCATATCAATAAAAGCTATAACAAAAAACACATGGCGTTTGTCATTGTCAGCAATAGGTTATGATGCTTCATAGAAAAGAGATAGTAGAATAGAAAATATCGAACGTACGCGATTAAGAGATAAATGAATGAATATTGCCTCAACAAAAAAATAGCAATTACATGCTAAATGAACTACATGAATTCAAATGATAGTTTTCCTCATTAACTGACCACGTACACAAAATTACCGGCCGGTGACATATGTATATTTTATATCACATATCTAATCGTTCCGCATCATATATTTATGTAGTTTTATATATGTTACGTAAACCGTGATGTGAACTTACGTATTTACGAATTTTACAATACAAGAAAAGTAATAAAATAACAACGTCATTTAAATTACTAACTGAGAAACATCGCGACTCGAAAGAAAAAAGCATAGATTAAAGTCAGCTGCTAGTTGCGCTACCTACAATCGAAATAAGACCAAGCAAATTATTTGGTATTCGTGCATATAAGTACGTTATAGAAAGAAAAAATTAAAACTATTCTTTGTTCAAATAAACATTGATTATAGGTTATTATAGGTTAAATACTGAGCGATAAATTACTCTCAAGTTAAAAATAAAAAAAAAATTTTAATGTAAATACGTCCTCTGGTGTAATTTTTAAAAATAAGATATGCTTATAGCAATTGCATCTCGTGTATAGTTGTTCAATGGTTTATGATTATCAATAAATCTATCGTTCCCGCCAGAGGACCGGTATTTGTATTATGTTGCACGAGATTTCTTTCCTTTCATTATATTTAAGTACTATATTTTGTTCCGCCAGATTTGTGTTTTTATAACATTTTATTTACCGTAACAAAATGACCGAAGGTAATTTTTAATTTATATGATTGATCTATATCTTTAATGTCACATGAAAAATCTAACCTGCATCATATAAATGATTAATAGATATTTGAACTGTATTCCTTTTAACATAATGCAACAATTCCTATATTTTAGCATTTTATTATAGTATTATATAGCCTTAGAAAAATATTCTTAATCAATTATATATATATATATATACTATTTTATTTTTTATATTATTCTGATTAATCATATAAATTGTTAACAAAATGTTATTTTATGAATTTTATAGAAAAGGAAATTACACAGGATATGTGGACTCCTTACAAGGAACTACAGAGTCTTGTGGAACGGTATATTACTTCTTCTCCAACAACTTATGATCTTCAATATCCTGAATTTACAGAAGCTTTACGTAACCATAGGCAAAATTTTTTAACTCTTTTAAAAAATCCTGTAAGTGATTATATGATATCATGTATTTAAGATTATGTGAGACAACAAAAATATTACAAATTTGTATAATATATGGTTTAAGATATATTCTATTGCAGCCGCAGAATGTGAACAGCAGAGAAGAAATAACAAAGGGAGCAACAGATGGTATTACACTTCCTGGCTTAGGACATCAGTTGTTGTCAAAAGAATTGGTGGATGAAACCCTTATTATATCAGACATGTATGAACTTAATGAGTTCATGGCATTAGATCTTTTATGCACTGCTCAACTACAAATGCCTCATCACCCTGGTTTACCTAGAGGATTAACAGCTATTTTATTATATTATGATGGAAAGAAAGCGCTTACATCAACTTTAAGAATGCTTATACAAGCAAGAATGGGACATAGTTGGAATATTGATGCCCCAATAGCTCTTCTGAGACATATTACGGAGTATACAAATAAATTACAAGAAGATGGTTTATTAGATAGGATTTTATCATTGTTAGAAAAAATGGATCCTGTGAAGGAGCAAGACCTACTAGAAAAAAATCGAGCATTAGGTGGATCAAAGCATCGATACATGGTCATGAAACTTTACAATGATTCTAGACAAGATTTAGCAGATATATTATATTTATGGTCTGCGCAATCTTCATTACCAAATCCAATCTTATTTCGTTTACTATCTTTATTACAAACGAAACAAATTGATGAAACGTATGAAGGTGGTATGGATAAAGTTACGCTTGCTATTATAATGAGTGTATTAAATGCCATCAATTTTAGCTCGTTACATAGTCATGAAAATGGCGAAGGTATATTCTTTAGTCGACTATAAATATAAATTTTGTGTTGTGATTTGTCATATTATATAGAGTCTTTTTATTTCAGAATTGATCAATTCTATGCCATTAATTGCAGAAAGAGGAGCACACGACGAACTATATCAAAAATTAATATCAATGAACATCAATTGGGAGTGTGCTAAATTACGCGGACTTATACAATTTGCTTTTGCAGTTGCTCTCACAACAATAAAAACCACCGCTAACGTACAGGTCTTGAATATTACTATTGAAGACGAAAGATTACTGGAAGCAGCATTAACAAATAAATGTTTTCATTTTATGGCTGAATTATTATTTAGAAACAAGAGCATATATTATGAAGAATTTTATATCCGCTATTTCCACTCTCTTATTTCCGATTTTATATTATTGATGCCCTTAAAAGTTAAAGATCTACGGAGTCGAGTGGACGAATCTATGCGTTTGATTCAGGCATACCAGCAAGAGGGTATCAAACCACCCTTGAATCTAGATAATCATTTTGAATATCTAATGTTAACTGTGGCAGAATTGTATAAAGAAGACCCTTTGAAACTGGAATTAGTTATGGACTATTGGTGTCATCACTCCGGTCATGATTCTACACACGCATCTGCTACTACATACATTAATCGCTTGCCATCTAGACAAGTTGCTCTTTTTAAATTTGTACGCCTTGCTGGTGAAATATTACCAGCGGGATTATTTGTTCCATATCTTAAAATGATCGCATCTCTTGCATCTTCTACACAGGCAGCACGGCAAGCATTCAATTTTCTTAAACCAAATGGTAAGTAATTCGTGTTTCAAAAATATATTATTGTTTTCATTGAATGAATTAATAATTGAAAAGTAAAAAAAATTCATAGGATCTTCAGGATCAACAACAATTTCGTGGGATCACTTTTTTAAATCTCTAAGCCAGTACTATGATAATCTTAGGAAAGAACTACCTCCCAGTCAAGACACTGTTTACCGACAAAGGAGCCATCCCAAAGGCATTACACCCGAAGAAAGTAAAGGTCTTGAAGCAGTGCTGTTGGTCGTTCAAGTGATTGCGAAAAACGACGAAATATCAAGAATAGCAATATGCGATCATCCAGGGTGGAAAGTATTACCATCTTTAATCGGTTTAGTCAGTTGTGGAATACCGATTCCACTGAAGAGTGTTTTGATACGAACACTCGCTGCGTTAGCTAGATCACCCGAAAGTTCATCCACCGTATGGCAAAGTTTGGAGGCTGCACAAATACTTTCAACTATACCAACGATAAGCAGCTATCAACCAAGAGGAGTTCAAAGTGAATTAGAGGAGGTTGAATCAAAGAATGAAAGATATCCATTAACACGAGCAATGTTAGAACTTTTAGACGTTCTTACTGATTTTCCTGTATTGCGACTATTAGGAATGGGGCAGCGTAATCCGGGCTTTGATCCGTATTTACATTTTATTATTAATACTGTCTTTTTAAAGTTTCATACACGGTCATACAAGAACCCAGGAGAAAAATGGGAAGTTGCAGAAGCTTGTTTAAAAATATTTTCAAAGCTTATTAAACAATATGAACCAGCTGTAGAAGATTTCATTGGATGCAAGATGGAGCTCCAGAATGGAGAAGTTACAATAGTTAATTCTGCTCCTGGTTATCATATAATGACCCAATTACATTCCAAATCCGAATTACTTCATGTTATACTATATATTCTTGATAAAGGTTGTACTCATTTCGATACTTATGAACAGTTTCCTGCTAAAAAGAATCTTGAAAACGGCACATTGTATTGTTTGGAAATATTGGAAAGAGGATTAAAAACGCAGCACAACTACATGGCTCAATTAGCCGCTGCGAAATCGATAAATAAAATTTTGACCGGACTATCAAGATTACTTTTAGAGGTGGATCCACAGTCAAAAAAGCCTGATTATATGATCAATGTTGCTAAATATGTTTCGTATAGTTCTTGGCTTCCACAACACGCGTTTCATGCTGTCGGAGTTATTCATGAAGTGACCAACGAACCAGGAGCAGATTCCGAATTGCTTTCTACGTTTACAGCTACTCCTACTTTAGCCACAAATATCAGGCACGGTTTTGTGGAATGCTTAGATGCAGATACAACTTTCGATGAAGATACGGAAAACGAAAAGCAATACACTGGTAGCTGCAAAGAACGTATTTTGCTTTTGATGATGCAAAGTATTATACGACCTACTCCAAATCTTTCTCACTACCTGTTAGGATTTGAGATTACCAAAGATATTAGAAAAACCGTTCTACAGCAACCTGGTATTCTGGGCTTCCCACGAACATGTCTGCATTCAATATTAGGAATTTTAGAGCAATCTCTTGAACGTGGCCGTGACAAAATAACAGAAGCTTGCTATTGTTTCCTCCATACGTTAGCTGTAAATAACAAGACATCTGTTCCTGTATTGAGATTTTTACGAACTAGCGTAAACCAAGACTTCGTACAAAGACATCTCACGAAATTACCATTTGAGGGACAGAACAAAGCAACAGAGCTTGGTTGTATGTCGTGGTTATTAAAGATAGCCGCAATTGAATTACGTGTCGCTGGTGGTAGCTTACAAAATTCTCTGGTTCAACGATTAGTTGGAAACTTTGGTCAAGAAAAAGGGCAAATTGTGCCATCACAGAAACTTCTGATGGACCTTCTGCATTATATCGAATTTCAACTTCAATTGGAATCACCATTATCTCTAGATTTCTTCGATCCATCACAAGTAGAGATGGTTTTAGGACGATGTAGCGTTCCAGTTACATTGATAGGGGGCCCTCGACTTATAGACATAAGAAAGCTACATTCTCTTATCACAGAAGAATTGGCTGTTACTCAAAGTAGTGCAACCGCGACTCAGCGTAATCTCATGCAACAAGAAGTACAGAAAATTTTGACATACGCTTTGAAAAAGAATCAAACAAAGCTTTTATCTTATGCCACTGTCAAATTCGTAGAGGGCTGGTGTCAAACAACAGAAATATTGTTCTGTGTTGCAACAAATCAACAACTTCCTACACCACAAAAACAGAATCTGCTGTTAAATCTATCCCACGATTTGTTACAGAAAATGACGTCTTGCGAAGCTTTAAGCGAGATAAAGACCTTAGTATCTGGAACAGTTCTGATGTTACTTGTACATTTGCGAAACAGTTTTCTCACGCAAATAGATAACGAATCATTTCCTTCGTCGCCCTCGAATACAACGATGATGAAGATCATTTTGAGTCATATCCTGCAATGGATCTTGAATGCAGGAGCTTCCTCACAAAAAGTAATAACCCATTTATATGCAGCATTGCTAAATTTCCTCTGTGTGGTCGGTTTAGAAAAATCAGAAAGTACGAACATCATTGATTTAATGTACGTTAGTCAATTAGATAGTTCAGTGAACAGAGTAATGCCTGTTCAAGAACGTTCTCATCGTTACGCGACGATACAAGTGATAAATAGCTTTGGAAATAAATTGATGGACATTTTATGCCATAATTGTTCAGGTGGTCATGACGTTTGTAAAATGTTAGCATTGTCCTGTCTAGACAAAATCTTGGAATTGGATTACGACAATGCCTGGATCATTTATTTAGCTAGCAGAGGATATTTAAAGCACATGATAGATAGTCTTTTAGAATCTGATAATATGTTACGGTGTATGCTACAACCCGAACCTGAGACGTTAAGACCACTATATTTGTATGAAGCAAAAATGGCAACATTTTGTAGAATGGCCTCCACAAGATTGGGTGCTGAGAGTCTTTTAGAAAATAGGATCTTATCATGTATGTCAAATATGATTGTATTTGATCGACATCCCGATGTTCACATAGGATTTGAAGGAGGTGACTATTCTTTCATACCCTCCATTGGTCAGCGTTATCAGCAAATCTTCTTGCCAGCTTTGTACCTTTGCGATGCTCTACTTACTACTCTGGGAACAGAGAACCAGTCGTGTGCCATACAAGTTTGTGGCTTTCTACAGAGCCACGGAGATATTGTTAAAATAATACTACAAAATGCCTTTTCAAAAGCGAATACACTTTTCTTGAAAGAGATCGCTTGTCTTACAGGAGTAATATCCCGATCTGCGAATATTGATATGTACAAACTGGTAGATGACGAATTGGCTAGATCTGAATTTGACGACTGTAAATTAGGAGACATTAGTGGCATGAGAGAACTTCGTGCTCATTTGTATGAATTACAAAGATTAATGCTGTCGCTGTTGTATAAATTTCAATTGCAGCCCGCTCCTGTTCGTTTATGCCACGAGAAAACAGAAGCAAACCAGCAACATATTTCTTGCGTACAAATAGTTGCAAATATTATGCTATACACTCGTAATCAGATGCAACATAGTAGAATGGATCAAAAAATAAGGAATGTGCTGTTTGAGCCTCATTTAACACTGAAACCAGGAGGAAGGGAAAACAGAATGAAAGACACTTCTGGCGGAGTACATTTAGGAACGATCGTTGATCAACTTGTATCTGTTACGGATTTATTGCACACCGAATTACCTCACATTGATACTCTCATTAGCAAGTCGGCAATGATAGGAGAAATGAGTACAACCGAATTGAAAGAATATATGTCCGAAGAGGAAGCGGAACTCGATGTGCAAAAGCAACGAATAATAGTGGAACAGCGATTGAATCGGTGGGTGAAAGAAAAACGTCAAACTATAAAGTATTGTTCTTTAATAATAGAACACGCATTATATATTCTGTGGAGCCATTTGGATTTCTATATGATACAAGTAATGTCACGGTACAGCCGAATGCAAGGTAATATGACATCTATTAATGGTACAATATAATTAACGATTCTTCAAATATTAAGTAAATATTAAGTGAAATATTAAAAATTTTTCTGTTTTAGTATCTCCAGCAGGTATAGATGAAGATATGGTAGCATGGAAAGCATCTTCAGAAACTCTAATGGAATTAAAACAAGGTCTTGTTTCTACATTTACAGATAACTTTATTACACAATTATTAGATACACATAACGAATATGCAAAAAATACAGTGGATCACAGCTTTGTTGAAGCCCTTGTTAGAAGAATTAAAAGGCTATTACAGTTTATAATTGTACAATAACATCCCGTCTATAATTCGAATTTATAACATATTTTTTTACATATCTGTGTATTTACGAACATCTGCCAAAACTCTCGTAGACAGTATTTATTATAATAATTCGACAGATACAAATTTTCAATAAATGATTTATATAAAAGTACAATTTACTTTAAAAAAGTACCTTCATGTTTTTATTAATTAACATTCTCGAATTATAATTGAACATTTAGAAAATTGTTGATGTATATCATTTTGAAATACAATTTTGTTAAGCATAATAATATATATGTAAAATACATTTTCATAGTTATGTTCTGTTGCTATATTAAAATTATGTTGTGTATTAATAATAAATATTTATAAATGCCCTTTTTTTAAATTTACAATTCCATATATTACAATAAGTGGAAGAAAATATATTAAATATTTTCTAAGAAGTAATAACAGCCTCATCCCATGGCCCATAAATATTATCTTTGTACTTCTGGCATCTTACATACCAATAAGGGCAAATAAAATGTAAAAATACTATAGTTGCAATAAATACATAAGAAAGAGTTTGTGAAACTAGTAGAAGAAAATATAATGTATTTAATGTTAAAAGACTTGAGATCAGTATTTTGCTAGTTAATTTATGCATTAAAAACGGTAATAAAACAAAACACTGAACAGATACAGTGAGAAGAGAAAAGGCATGTAAAGGAGATGCCAATCTAGATGCTAGCATTAAGGAACCAAATATTGAAGATGTTATGGACAAAGAATCGGACAAAGAGATCTGTAAAGGACCGTACTTACTAAATATTAAATGTACCAAGAACATTAATATTGTCATGGCGTAAATTGTATCTGTACTGATGGTATCCGTTAAAGTTTTCAAAACAGGTGACAAAATATATCCAAATGTAAGAAAAATCAATACAGTTCTAACATGTTTTGTGAACTCTATCAAAGTACTTGCCTCTTTCAAACAATATATAAAATAACCCAATATTGTGAATATTACCCCAAATACAAATATGATATCAGGTCTGGCCCATTCATTGTATAACCAAATAAATATAATAACAAAAAGAATGACAATATTTAGTTGAATGCATATGCTGGCACCGAAAGTTATTGCTTCGATTAATGTTACATTATTTGGTTTTATTTTGCGTAATTGTTCTAAGAATGAGCTATTCGTATAATTATCCGGTAGACCATAATTTTCATATAAATTCTTCTGCCATTGTAGCTCTACTGTCATAATGTATGTTGCTCTTTATTTTTATCAGAATTTTAATCGCGTAGAATATGAAATTTGATTTTCATTAATTAAATATCATGAGTCTGGTGTTACCATGATATGATGATTAAAATTTTCATATATCCTTCGTAATTCATTCGCTGGATTTTTGCTTTGCATATAACTTACTACAAAAGAAGTAAATATGATTTGAATTAATTTTAAATCATATATGGTTGTAATTCTGAATAAATTGGGTAAATTGAGTAAATTGTTTAGCATTATGACTATCAAACCATACACTTTAGTAAAAAGAGGTTATTGGAAGACACTGCTGTGCGAATCCTTCTGAATTCGTTAAATCATAAAACATATCTCTTTGAATGATAGATTCATTTATCTCGTCTGAATTAACCAATCAAACGTAATTTATGACATCAGTGATCGCATAGATAATGATTGATTCCTATCTGTGCTGTTGTTTTCCATAAAATAACCGATAAATGTATTGTCGAGTTGTTTGTATATTTTAACTGTGTAATAAAGAAGTGCGTGGCAAGAATATGGCAGATATTTTGAATAACTCGAATGTAATTCATTTCAAAGAAAATACTTTATTTGTTTCCTCAAATATATCATTCACGCGGGATTGATATGCTACAGTAAGCTATTTACATGTTAAATATTTCTTCACTTAAATGTAAGCGTAGGTAAATACAAATTATTTTATACAGGGTCATTGGTAACTGGTGGTACAAGCAGAAAGGGGGTGATTCTACGCGAAAAAAGAAGTCGAAAATATAGAATAAAAATTTTTCGTTCGAGGCTTTGTTTTCGAGAAAATCGACTTTGAATTTTCGCCCGGTACGCGTGCACTTATCACGTCTCGTTATAACGGATCTCACTGTAAATTTTTAAACAAATTAAAAAAAAAAAAATTTTTTTATTCTATATTTTTGACTTCTTTTTTCGCGTAGAATCACCCCCTTTTAGCTTGTACCACCAGTTACCAATGACCCTGTATATGAAAAATATGTCCTTTTTTCATTTTTGTAATATTATTAACATCATTGATTATATCTCTGTATACAGTTTTATGTTTCATCATTACAGGACAAAGTTATTACATATTTCATGAGTAAGATAAAATTCTAAATAAAGATGCAGAAATTTAGACAAGCTCAAGCAGAAAATAAAATAGCGATTAATAAACATTTAGAAGCAAATGCTTATCTAGAATCTTCCAGTGAGGATGAAGATGATAGAAATGAAGAGGATATACAAAATATAGTTGGAAAAGTAATATCTGCCTACCAAGGCAAAGAGGCAGATGCAGAAAAAATTTTATCGTATTTAATTAATATTTTTCAATCTGGCAATGCTGTTTGTTTAATATGTATTTCAACTGTAAAAAGAGCAGATCCAGTATGTTTTTTTAAAACTATATAAATTTATGGTATATAAACTTTGTTATACATTTTGCATTACAATATATGTTAATGTTCTAGATTTGGAATTGTAACAAGTGTTTTGCTTTCCTACATCTGTCTTGCATTTTGCATTGGATACAGGATAGTTTGAATGTTAAACGCGAGAAAGGTATCACATCATTATGGGCATGGTAAGAAATAATTTAAAATGTTCTGCAGATATGTATATTGATAATACATTCATTTAAACATTATATATGAATATTATTCTAGTCCAAAATGTCGTATGGAATATAATCAAGATGACATTCCTCGTAACTATAAATGCTTTTGTAAAAAAACCATAGATCCCCCATATAGTCCATGGAATATTCCACATTCCTGTGGAGAAACATGCGACAAACTGCTGCAACCAGAATGTGGTCACAAATGTGTTTTGCTTTGCCATCCTGGACCATGTCCTCCTTGTGCAAAGACGGTATCTATTAAATGCTACTGTGGCAAACAGATGCCTCAACAACGACGATGCAATGCCAAAGAATGGAGTTGTGGTACTGAATGTAACAAAGAGTATAAGTTATGTTCACACACTTGCAAAGAAGTGTGTCACTCAGGGGAATGTCCTCCTTGTCCAGAAATATTATTACTAGAATGCCACTGTAAGAGTAACAAAGAATTAAAGCAATGCTCTGGAGGTCTATGGACTTGTAATAAACTTTGTGGCAGACCTCTTTCTTGTAATGTTCACATATGTCAAAGTAAATGTCATTTAATTGGCGACTGTGGACCCTGTCCATTGGAGAAGAATAGAACCTGTCCGTGTGGGAAAAAACGTTATGCCATTTCTTGCAAACAAGAACAGCTACCCACATGTGGAGATACATGTGGAAAATTATTAAATTGCGGTTCGCATTATTGTAATATGAGATGTCATACAGATCGTTGCGGGCAGTGTTTAGAGGTAGTCACAAAATCGTGTAGATGTGGCAGCTATCAGAAAGAAATTGCATGTGGCAAAGAATTCCATTGCAATAAAAAGTGCATGCAAATGCGGTTGTGCGGAAGACATTTGTGTAATAAGAAATGCTGCGACTGCTTGATTAAAAACACGTATAACGTGTGCGAAAAAGTATGTGATAATGCTTTAAACTGCCGCAAACACAAATGTGCTGCTCCTTGTCATAGCGGCCCTTGTTATCCATGCGCACGGACTGACGTTATTCAATGTAGATGCGGATATAATAAGATAACAGTACCATGTGGTACGGTAAAAAAGATCAAGCCACCATCTTGCAATAAGCCATGTAAAATACCTCCAATTTGCCATCATCCCAAACGAGAAACCCACAAATGCCATCAAGGTCACTGTCCACCTTGCAAAAAGATTTGTGGCATGATATATAAACGATGTGGTCATTTCTGTGTAGCTGTTTGCCACACGAAAGTGTGGCTAAAGGTGAGCAAAAATGACATAAAGACGCAACCAGCAGGACCATGGGACATACAAAAGGAAACTTATCAGCTAAAAACATTACCATGTCCACCATGTGAAGTTTCTGTACAAGTTACATGTTTAGGAGGACATGAAACGCGTCCATGGCCTTGTCACATGGCTAGACCTACGTCTTGCGGAAGATTATGCGGGAAAACGTTATTATGCACGAATCATACATGCGAATTGATTTGTCATAAAATACCATCATCTGAAGAAAATAAGAATGGTACCCCGTGTATGGAATGTGAAAAACCATGTTTACTTCCACGACCACAAGGATGCACACATTTATGCTCAGAACCTTGTCATCCTGCACCATGTAACCCTTGCAAACAATTAGTTAAAATTTCATGCCATTGTGGTATAAGCACTTTATATCATAGATGTTCTGAATTAACATCGGCTAAAGCTGAAAGACGTAATGAATTGCTCAAATGCGGGAATCAATGCCCCAAAAATGTAATTAAATTATGTATTACCATAGATTAATAATCAGTCTATATATATATATATATATAAATAGTAAATGTACTATAATGTTAAATGTGCTAATTATGTTCCATTTCAGTATCCTTGTGGACATCGGTGTATAAATGATTGTCATCCTGGTCCATGCAAGAATGAAAAGGAATGCAACAAGAAGGTGAAGCTGTTTTGCGTGTGCAGACGTATTAAGAAAGATTTTATCTGTTCTGTGGTGCAGAAAGAGGAAATTTGTATAAAATGCGATGATATTTGTGCCAAACTAATAGACGAAAAACGCCAAGCCGAAGCTGCTTTATTAGAACAAAAGCGGCAAGCTGAAGAAATACGTAATCAACAAGAAATAGAGAAATTTGAACGAAAATTTAAACCCCGTCGCAAAGGAAAAGATAAATTCGATAAAAAACAATTACAAAATGAGACATGTAATAATTATAGAAAATATTGGATTTTAGGCATTTTAATATGTACAATAGGTATAGTAATATTTTACATGACTGCTCAACAATTGTAACGAAATTATGTACATATTAAACTGTATGTTTGCAATGATTTGTAATTATAAACCTAGATTATATTTTTAATTCTAGTTTAATCGTTTGAGTTCCAGGGGTCATTGAAAAAACTGAGTCGAAAAATCAACAAACAACGCAATAGCAATTTGTTACTTTATGAAATATATCTATATTATTATATATGCGTACTATTAGTTTATAAATATTTCAAGTTTTGTTCAATAAAAATTATTAGGAAGGTAACGATGAAATACAAAATACCGTCAGTCGTCCGTAGCGTTTAAATATATTGGGACTTTTCGACACAAAATCGAAACAGTGTGATCGCGCTGCTTGGAACTCAAACGGTTAATAAATTAATGCCGAAACTTTCAATAATTTATCGACTAATGTAAGATATTTCAGTCTATTAAATCTTTCTTGTAACTTGTAGAATTACAAGGCCCAAAGAATTTTTGATTATGTACATTTTGTAAATTTCTGTTATATGTCTAATGGTTGGCAAAATTGTGAGAGAACTTTAATATTGTACTGGATTTTTATTTTACTATGTAGTGTTTTGGCGTAAATCAACTTTACTACTGTAACATAAAGTAATCAAATTATTAAAAATTATTTATCTACAGTTTATTTTTTATGGACTAATGATAAATTTAGCCCTATTAAATGTTAATTTCTTCAAAGTGCCATCTAGCATTAAGAAGTTACCTTTCAAGCTTTTGAAGCAGACGTTTGTATCATTTAGAGGTTAGATGTACAAAAGAATTTTGTTTGTGTTTACATAAGTGGATCAACAAAAAGTTAGAATGGCAGGTCCATCGGTTTCGTTATCAACGAGGAACAAAAAACATTTTTTGGGTGTTCCGGCACCTTTAGGATATGTTGCTGGTGTTGGGAGAGGGTAATATATAAGAAGCAATGTTATTTAGCTAACCTAACCCCTTTTAATGAAATAAAATATTAATATATGGCTTTAACACCTTGTTTTTTAGAGCTACTGGATTTACAACTAGATCTGATATCGGTCCAGCTCGTGATGCTAACGATGTTTCGTGAGTACTGTATTATATTCCAGCTTTTCCCCTTTAATTGAAGTATTTCGTATCAATGTTTCATATCTTGTTTGTAGGGATGATAGACATGCTCCACCAACAAAAAGAACAAAGAAAAAAGAAGAAGAAGAAGAAGATGAAGAAGATTTGAATGATTCTAATTATGATGAATTTTCTGGATATGGAGGATCTTTGTTTAGTAAAGTAGGACAATGAAAGAACACTTTATTAAATATTTATAATTATATGATTCAATTTATTAAATGATTAAGTATCTTGCAGGATCCATATGATAAAGACGATGAAGAAGCTGATGCTATTTATGAGGCAATTGACAAACGAATGGATGAAAAGCGTAAAGAATACAGAGAAAAAAGGCTTAGAGAAGAGTTAGAAAGGTATCGTCAAGAACGTCCTAAAATACAACAACAGTTTTCTGACTTGAAAAGGGAATTAGTAAATGTAGCCGAAGAAGAATGGAAAAATGTTCCAGAAGTCGGTGATGCTAGAAATCGAAAGCAACGAAACCCACGGGCGGAAAAATTTACACCATTACCGGATTCCGTCCTTGCACGAAATTTAGGAGGAGAAACATCTACCAGTATAGATCCATCAAGTGGTTTGGCATCAATGATGCCTGGTGTAGCAACACCCGGAATGTTAACACCAACAGGAGACTTAGATTTAAGAAAAATTGGACAGGCTAGAAATACTTTAATGAATGTCAAGTTGAATCAGGTTTCTGATTCTGTAGAAGGGCAAACTGTTGTTGATCCAAAGGGTTATCTCACAGATTTGCAAAGTATGATACCAACATATGGTGGTGATATCAAGTGAGTTAAAGAAACATCAAATGTATTTTAATGGTAATTATAATTCAATGAAGTTAATATTTATTCTTAATTTCAGTGATATCAAGAAAGCTAGGTTGTTACTAAAATCTGTAAGGGAGACAAATCCTAATCATCCACCAGCATGGATCGCTTCTGCTCGTTTAGAGGAAGTTACCGGGAAAGTGCAAGCTGCACGGAATTTAATAATGAAAGGCTGTGAAGTGAACCCTACGTCGGAAGACTTATGGTTAGAAGCGGCTAGGCTGCAGCCACCAGATACAGCTAAAGCTGTAATTGCACAATCTGTACGGCACATACCAACGTCTGTTAGAATTTGGATAAAAGCGGCGGATTTAGAAACAGAAACAAAAGCGAAAAGAAGAGTATATCGCAAAGCATTAGAGCATATTCCAAATTCAGTGAGATTATGGAAAGCTGCAGTGGAATTAGAAGAACCAGAAGACGCACGAATTTTGCTCAGTCGAGCAGTCGAGTGCTGTCCAACCAGTGTAGATCTATGGCTTGCTCTTGCTCGATTGGAAACTTATGATAATGCTAGGAAAGTTCTTAACAAAGCAAGAGAAAATATTCCAACAGATAGACAAATCTGGACAACAGCCGCAAAATTGGAAGAAGCGAACGGGAATAAACATATGGTAGAGAAAATTATCGATCGTGCAATATCTTCTTTGAGCGCGAACGGAGTGGAAATTAATAGAGAACACTGGTTTAAAGAAGCTATGGAGGCTGAAAAAGCTGGAGCAGTACATACATGTCAAGTTATTGTTAAAGCAATTATTGGTTTCGGAGTGGAAGAAGAAGACAGGAAACATACTTGGATGGAAGACGCAGAAACCGTAATATTTTATATTTGTATTTATAGTCATATGAGCAATTACTTATTGCATTTATTGTTTTAGTGCGCTCAACAAGGGGCACTAGAATGTGCTAGAGCAGTCTACGCTTATGCGTTATCGACATTCCCTAGTAAGAAGTCTATTTGGTTACGTGCAGCTTACTTTGAGAAAACTTATGGAACGCGAGAGTCTTTAGAATCTTTGCTTCAAAGAGCAGTTGCTCACTGTCCAAAGAGTGAAGTACTTTGGCTTATGGGCGCAAAATCGAAGTGGTTGGCTGTAAGTAAAATTCATGAAAAATGAAATTTCACGAAAGTGCTTTTATAATCTATGAATAATGTTATATTCTATTTTAAGGGTGATGTTCCAGCAGCAAGAGGTATTTTATCACTTGCGTTTCAAGCAAATCCAAATTCGGAGGAGATTTGGTTAGCAGCCGTGAAGCTAGAATCAGAAAATTCTGAATACGAAAGAGCTAGACGGTTGCTCGCGAAAGCAAGAGCGTCTGCACCAACTCCTAGAGTTATGATGAAAAGTGCAAAATTAGAATGGGCTTTGAATAATCTCGACGCAGCCTTACTGCTTCTGAAAGAAGCTCTAGAAGCATTCGATGATTTCCCGAAACTATGGCTAATGAAAGGGCAGATCGAAGAACAGCAAGGAAACTTGGACAAAGCTTTGGAAACATACAATCAAGCTGTAAGCATTCTCTTCTTTCTTTTTATTAATTCATTTTTAGTTAGGAAGTAATCTTTTAGTTTTATTTATTTTATAGATAAAAAAATGTCCCACTTCTATTCCACTATGGCGTTTATTAGCACAATTAGAGCACAGAAAGGGTCAAGTTACTAAAGCTCGGTCAGTTCTGGAGAAGGCTCGCTTAAAAAATCCGAAGAACCCAGAGCTTTGGTTAGAAGCTATCAGAAATGAATTAAAAACTGGTGGTGTTAGAGATATGGCAAATACGCTTATGGCAAAAGCACTTCAAGAATGTCCAACGTCTGGTTTACTTTGGGCAGAGGCAATTTTTATGGAACCTCGACCACAGAGGAAAACTAAAAGCGTTGATGCTTTGAAAAAGTGCGAGCATGATCCACACGTGCTTCTTGCAGTATCTAAGTGAGTGACTGTTTATTACGACATTTTTATATAATGACACATGGATTATTTGAATAATCTTTTATCATTCTAATAATTATTTCATAGATTATTTTGGTGTGAACATAAAATTTCGAAGTGTCGTGACTGGTTCAATAGAACAGTGAAGATAGATCCAGATTTAGGAGACGCGTGGGCATATTTCTACAAATTTGAGCTTCTAAACGGTACAGAAGAGCAACAAGAAGATGTAAAGAAAAGATGTATTGCTGCAGAACCCCATCATGGTGAAAATTGGTGCAAAGTATCAAAGAATATAGCGAACTGGTGTTTGAATACTGATCAAATTTTAGTATTAGTTGCAAAAGATTTACCGATTCCAATATAATTAATTAAGTAATTTAGAATACTGTATATATCTATTTTTTAAAAATTAACTATTAATTATAACGATAGAATAAAATCCTTTAAAATTTATATATATATATATATATGTACTTTTAATTTAATTTAAATAGCCAAAAGATTCAAAATCGTTTTCGTTTTGAATGTTTTTAAAGTACATATGTATTTTATTATGCTTAGTGTGACCTAGTAATGCATACTACTATTCTGCATATCGTCTATGGCTTATTTTACTCTATAGTTAAAACAGTTTCGAATTATCAATTAAGAAATTCAATTCATAAAAAATAATAAAATTTATATGATATTTTTCAGTTTATAGGAATACTTCTTTTCCTTCAATACATTTTTATAATTAATACTTATTTGATCCAACTAGAAGACGAAACATTTATTAAAAAGCGCCGTAATGGACGGTATTGCTCTTCCTTTAAATAAGTCAATTTTTCCGAATGTACCGGGCTATTTCGAAGTGCTAGAAACACCCAACGGGACTGCCATATGACGCGCAGCTGGGAATAACTATAAGATGAGTCATTTCAGCTCTCGTCAACCCCTAGAACGTCCTTCGGTCCTGCTCCCTTTCCATTGTGCCAAAAATAGCAACGGTGCATTTCTTCGGTACTTTTGCTTGCGACTGCTATTCCAATTTATCCAGGAATAATATCCGTCGTATAAATGATTGCTAAATGAAGAAAAAGAACATAATCTAATAACGAAATAAAAGTATTGAAAGCGAGTTTACGCTTAAAAAACATGAAACTTTTTCGTGCATCGAATGCAAAATCATACTTGTCGCGAAGGGTGAGTCAGCTACCCTCCCCTGATGACGGTCAAGGAGACCATTGGAGGAAGTGTTCGATGGATGGAAGGAGGAATTTGGTAGTGAGCGGGAGTGAAACGATGGTGCGTGATTGGCCAACGTTCGGGGTCTGAATTTGTGGTGGGGTTGAACGGTGCGAGCGTAGGATCGGCAGAAGGAAGAGTGGAAGAGTGATTCGCCGGTGTTACCTGGTGTTACGTGCCGTGGAATCACTAGCCGGTCAGTCAGTGTACTGCCTCCATCCTGCCCTTGAACGTTTGGCTGGACGGTGTTGCGCTTGCCTATCTCTCTAAGTGACAACTGACAGGTCAGTGCTCTTTGCCGCCGATGCATTCTAT